>NC_064642.1:8565251-8877751 GCF_023864345.2 Schistocerca serialis cubense | reverse complement strand
CCACACGACAGCTAATGTAGAAAATACTTTTCTGACATATTATGGCACGATGCGCTCTCCCTACACATCTTCGAGATGCATCTGCTGCTTGCTGTCTATTAAACCTGAACAGAACAAAATGTCACAGTAGTTAGCCCTTTTTCCACATGCGACTACTTTGGGTTGAGAAGTGAAGGGAAGTATGTTCAAAGTTCCATTAGATTGACAACTTCAGCAGACAGCAGAATTGCGTTGTAAAAAATGTAGCACTGAATGTATTCGAACTCGCGACATCTTATCTATGCTACTAGCTGACACATAGCTACAGTAGCTCCAGAGCTCGACAACTACTCCTCCAGAACTTTGTGATTCCACAGCATTGTGAGATTATGCATATGGCCAGGTCTTGACTTCTGAGAGACAAACAGTTACAGCTTTTCTTTTTTTTTTTTTTTTTACTGAACGACGTTTTCTACAAACAGATAGCGCAATAGAATAGCTCAAGTGGAAAGGAACACTTCCTATTTAAACTTCTGCATCCTACACTGTTGGCAGTTCTGTGTAGGTGTCAGTTACGTGATTTTATTTCGGTGATTACAACATATAGAGTGGAATGTATGCACTGGGTAGCCGAGGCAGCTAGTTCATGGTGATTCGGTCAACCAAGTAAATGAATTTACTGAACATGGTGCAAATTACTACAGGACGCCTGTGTGTCAGAATTCTCATCCAGTGTGGCGCAACGGCGTTACGATAGAAAAATGAGAGAAGAGGATTTCGTGGTCTGTTGGACGGATGGTAGGTTGTTATACCTATGGTCTGGGTTGGATTCCCACTTCTGTCAATGATTTTAGATAGGGAGAGACAGAGTCCATTCTCTTCTGGCTACACCAAGTGAAGAAGGTGTAATGGCAGTGTGGTCTGAAAATTCACATTAAAGATGATTTTCCTTCTCTACCAAGTAGACGGTGGGTTGAACCACAATAAAGTCTTGAGTGGCGACGTGTAGAAACTCCATCACCAGTAACCTTTCTTATATAGTTATTTATATCAAGTGACGAAACAAACGCTATGTATGGTCACAGGACACTTATTCCATCTTTTATCTGAGCTTCTGTATGTCGATAAGATTGGTTCTGAACTGGGAATGCAACTCAGACCGCCCTTAACGCGGAATTTGATCCCTTCGTGACAATACAGCTCGGCTACAATTTGTTGTTTGTTCAAAACCGCAGATTCCTTAACATCTCCACATATTACGCGTGAATGGGATCGAATCCTGGCCCGGCACTAAAGATTTAATTATGTATTATCAAGCTCTAGCATGAGAACACCTATCTGCTGGTGGATAAGAATTTTGATTTTTAATGTTTTTTCATTCGTTGTCAACACTAACGTAATCTGACGTTTTTAACTCCCAGTGAGACACAGAACTATTTGCGAGATGACTGTAAGTTCAAGATGTTATTCTGAGCAGCTGGTGGAGAAAAATTCGATAGCTGACGTCTCTTTGTGTGTAGTCAACAACGATATGTGTGGGGCCCTATTCCCAGTGAGCGCTGAACTCTTCGTCGTATTATTTCTAGTTCAAACATGCTCACATATCACTGCTGGCGCAACAAACCCATATTTAACGTTCGTTTTCTCTAGAATATAACAGCGATAGGTGCCGGGTAGGAGTCCTGCGAAGGAAAAAATTAATGTTTCGTCTCGTCATTTCAGTTAAAACATCTAGCTACTGCCGCGAAAATCCGATATGTCACATTTGACTGTGCTTCGATAGCAATCCGATTAGGTTCTGGGTTCGAATCCGAGTCCAACACAAAGCTTTACCTCACGGCATTTCAAGTAAGTTACTTGTGAAGAAGCAATATTTAACATCTCTCGTAGTTCGTTAACAGGGACAACAGATGATGGGTAGGAATTCGCGTCTGTTAAACATGTTTGCGTTATGCAATTTAAAGTTGATATTTGCTAACTGATACTGTCTAAAATCAAGGTATATCACTCACTGTATGCTTAATCAGCAATGACTGTTAGTTTCCGTCAGTAACGAAATCTTTGCTTAGTCTGCATGAGCTGGGTTTGAATCCATATGCGGAACAAGACGGTTCGTCGTATCATTTGAAGTTCATACATATTCTCAACTAGCTGCTCGCGAATAACTTAAATTTTTAATGTCATTTTGTGTTAAATAATAAGTACGGTATGTTACTTTGAAGAGGAAATCACGAATACGACGAACTTACTACGTGCATTACCAATCTGACGTAATAATGAAAGTGGTAACATTTCAGGTATGTCATTTATTGTAATAAATGTGAGCTTACAAGCCTTAAGGACAGTCTAATCTGTGATAAGGTGTTCCCTGATATTTGTATTACCGTGGTATTACTTTACGTCTTGAGTTATTGCGGTACAGAGCAGTGTTTTCTAGTGGTGACTTGTTGGAACCATTTTCAATAGTCAAACGACTGTACCAAGGAGCGATTAGAGGACCTGCTAGACAGCTTTTTTTGAATAGGACAATGTTCCTGTCCACTAATTTTTAGATTAGTTACAATAAGATTACGCTGCAAGAGAACTCGCTTGTATTTTTCAATATGAGATCTGTTGTCGGTTTGAAGGCCTTACATTGCAACGGCAACTTAGTGCAACTCCACCGAGGGCTGTCTGGAGTAGGGTGGAGATAGCAATGTGAAAGTTGCGAGCTGTCGAAGACGATCTTCATATTCCTAATGCGATTAGGCCATCGCATACTCTTGACGACGTTTAGCACCTGTGCGGTCAGTCAACCAATTTCAGAATTCATGTTGAGTAATCCTGCTAAATTCCCATAATATTGTCTTTTTATATTGATGAGTAATATGGATAGTCGTCACGTTCATGTGCCATCTACAACGCAAATTTAATTTTACTATCCTAGGAACTAACCTGAAATACGTTTTGTATTTCATAATCGGAACTATCTGCATTAACCGTCATCAGAGCAATGTCAGGGAACAGAATGCAGCAGTGCCTTGGTACCTACTTGGGGACCTGCTTGAGTCGTGTTCTAAGGAAAGGGTAGTTGCTGGTTCACATTATATTACACTAGCGAGAAGTAACGACTTTTCCTTTTCTCTGCAAACATCCCGAACTAAATTCAGTAACTAAATGCTAAGAATATATTTGCATTGTGCCAACTCAAAGATCAATAGATATGGATATAGATATAGATTTTTATATTTAAAGCCATCCTCGTTCTGCGTTGGAATAAACATTATTCATTATTTGATTGTTCTTGTTACGATTGTTATTGTCATTCTCTCACTCGCAAGAGTTTTCACATTCCTATTTGGTATCGATGCACATTAAGAGTGGCTATGAAAGAAGGGAATACTGAATGTTACGTCTTGCAGAATACACTCATTTACTTCTGCTCCTTGTGATCAACGCTACAGGAGAAGTGAGATACGTAAAGTTGACAGTGTGAGGACAGACATGCTGGCACAACTCTGCAACTACACAGAGTTACCAGATAAAATGGTGCTGCGGAATCGAAAGTGTAGTACGGACTTTGCCACATTTGCAGACAGCTGCTAATTTCGGACCATGACCGTGGATTACACTTCGGTCAGTGCTGGTTAGAGTGTTGCAATTGTAAATGGAAGGCTTTGTTTGACAGTCTTGTGCTGATGCTGTCTGAATAAATTATGCCATTGGATAAAAAGCGGTTTAGTTTTGAGACCTAACCCACAAGGGGAGAAGGCACAGTGGTCTGCTTTAGGAATTCCAAGCAATAAAACACAAAAAGCAACCCAGGAAGGGTTCGAACAGCTACTTTCATGCAGAGACATGCATTTGGAATCTGTTCATCGTTACGGGGTCAAACAAGAGGGTAACATTACTGAAACAGTGATCAGGCTACTTAGTATATAAGAGAGCATACAGATTTCAAGGAGGAAACGTATGAAGACACAGACTTCCTCGTTATCAATATGTGCGGCATAACTTTCGTGTTAACGAAAGTAATATCCCGCTTTAACTCTTCTTACGTCTCAAATGAAATGAATGCCATGAGCAATCGAATATTTGTTGACTGCGTCTCTCCTTCCTTCCATCCGTACCAACATATTTCTTCATTCTCGTGGTAATCATGACATTCTTTTTGTATGCTGTAAAAGATTGCACGTGAACAAATTCGACATCGAGGTGCAAAGCGTTTGGTATCTTACATTATATTCAATTCGAATAAGCTTCAGATATATTTTTACTTCGTTTGTATTTTTAGATGATTATGAACGTTACGGAAAATTATCTCACATGCTTAATGTTGAATGAGAAACATTGAATGACCCGTTTTGCTTTCCCGACGTTGAAATGATATAATGTCGGCGTCAACAGCCTTCTTCCACGCCGGAAGCTGAAACTTGTATCATTCTGGATTAATGATAATTGAATGTCTCAAATGTAGACATAGCCCACAAGGTGACGTCAGAAACCATCAGGGGAGAACGCCGCATAAAAACCAAACGTGCGCGCGCGTCTCCACTCTGAAGGACCGTATCGGAGAATCACGGCAAGCATTTCGCTGAAGAGCTGCTTCGTAAGAGAACCGAGAAATGGCAGCGTCGTAGCAAGTATTTGTCAACACTCTGATAGTGCATTTACTTCCGGGTGTAGGCCGTCGTTACCTGCTAAATTCACTTGACATTCGATTTCCACATCGAAGACTCGTACGATAGAATCCACTGTAAGATGAGACACTTAGAAAGTATAATTAATTTCTGGACTCCAAGAACGGCGTTCTTCACATAAGTAACACCTGTTTGTGTGTTTTAAGGTTGCGTTTTGAGGCTCAGGCAACATCACAGTGATTATAGTCCGTCTGTGGTCGCCAGTGTGTCGTTAGCTCAGAGGTTATTCGTCATATTGTGGCTTTTCTATCGCGGGACATTCTCAATCGGAATACTCCCCTTTCATTATTAGTTCCGGGACGTGACTATTTTCCTCGGACAAAGACCAATGCTGTGAATTGGATTCGCGGACATGCCATTCACTACCTAGTTGGACAAACTGTATACTTTGTACTCGATTTTTGGACATACCTCAACGACCGTCATTATGTCGTTGTCCGCCACCCAAAATACAGACAATTTTTCTCGAACTTCCTTGGGAGTGCTTTTCACGACCCGCCTCGCAGCTGGAATGTGTCAAGCCAAGAGTGAAGAAGGTTTCCAGTTTGAACCAATGAACATTTCTGAACTACTGAACGGAACACACCAATTTCGAGAAGACGTGACTCAACATATTACCAGCGGGGCGCAGAAGGCGTCTGATCAATTACACAACAAAAATAAACAAAACAAAAATCAAAATAAAAATAAAATTCAGAAAAACGAAGATTTTGTTTTGTTTGTAATGCTAGCCCTAACCTTTAATTCCCATATTTCTTCTGGTATATAGGCAGCTCTTGGCGTAGGTTTAGTCAGGAGCCAACGCCTGAAGTGGACCAGATTTTTTTTTTTTTTGTTATAGGATGAAAAGTGGCGGTGGCACTTAGTTTCTTTTTTTATTGCCATTTTCCGAAGGGGCTTTAAAATAAGAGAGAAAAAAAGGGGTAATCGTCAAAAAAAGTAAAAGAAAAAAAGCAAAATTAAAAAAAAAGAGGTTCCCTTGTGCGTTGCGGTGGTCGTATTGCATGACATAGCAGTTCGAATCTAGGTCTAACATGTCAGAAGGTTGTTTATGAAGTGCACATGTTGATTAATATAGTTCCCCTCTTCTAAATTTTTGCAATAGCATTTAACTGTAGACGTTTTCTAACACCGGCGTTAGCAATTCCTTTCCGTTCTCTGAAACCTCCAAAACGACAAATTTTTCTGGTCTAAACCTGATGACCTTAACTATCACTTCCGATCAACATTAAATACTTCATGAACCCATACATGGAACTCCAAATGTGCAGTGTTCCTGCATTGCTACAGAGCATGCATTGCAAGGTATTCACACAGTTTATCGCATAGAGTTACCATAAGGAATGAAACAAGAACTGTAATACACTTTACACCACAGACGCTCACCCCGGCTTGACGAGAACATCCGAACATTGACCAAAAGTTGAACAAATAATTGAGTTTGAAAGGAAAAGAAACGAGGTATGAAGCATTTATAAATTCATCGAATGTAGCGAGGTGGTTTAATTTCGTCCCAGTCTATAAAATTAATTTCGGGCCATACTCAGCTCTTGCCGATTAATGTAATATAATACCTGCCTACTAATCAGGGCGTCTGTCTCCGTTGCTTTTGAGCGTGAATGGAAATCGTAGAAATTTTCTGTGGAGCAACATTTAATAATAAAGCGTTTTAAATCATCAAAATCGATGAGCGGGAGCAGGCGCTTTCGATAAAGAACGGGGGAGGGCAGCGCCGCTGCTGTCGCCACGGCCGCTGCCGGTAGCCAGCAAATGGATCCCGGAGCTTTGCCGCATACGGCGTCCAGAGGAGGACAGTCTGCAGGAAATCTGCTGCAAAATCGTTACTGGATAAAATTTTGATATCGGTGTGTCAGAAAGCGAAATAGATTGAATCTGCGCTACCATTACATTCACGTCTTCAGCATTCAGACAGAAGAGGCTATAAAAACATTTTATGCCAGCTGCTCTCGATCCACGGACATTACGAACAGAAACAACGCACGCTACCGCTAGACCACAGGCGTAATCAGCCTAGTGTTTCTCTATCACGGGACAAGTTTTCCTCCAGGAAGTGCCGCAGTCTACAGTGTTGCCAGATTGTGCAGAGAACCGGACTTGGAGAATTAGCGAGTTGGCCAGTTTTTTTGTCCCATGTCGCGATCGGCGCGGACTTAGCCTCTGAAGCGGCCGGCCGCCGGTCGAGTTTTATGTCAAAGAGTGTACATTGTCTCTAAAGCCAACTATGTGGCACAGGTTTTACTCAAACTATGTTAAACAGCACCAAGAATTCTCTCAGCTTTGGGTCATCCTGTAGCTCGTAGTAACATTTTCAAAGTTAAGTTTGACACTTTGAAGCTCGAAGCCGGAGACGGAGAATTAAATGACGCCGACGCCGGGAGAAGTTGTAACAACAACTGTACATATAATAATTTTTTCTTCTGATTTTCGATACATTAGTGTAAGCAATGTTCTGATTTCATTTCTTTTTTCTTTTCATGTCATTATGTTAAAGAAACTGTAAACAATTTTCGATGTGAATGTTAATATTTATGTCAAATTTCAAGCAATGTTGTAACAAAATTGAAATGTAAGAAATGTTGAAACTATTGTAAGATGTCGAAGTTGTAATTGTGCGCCTGGTCCATACGTAGGCAATGTATTAGGATATGTGGAGTGCAAAACCTTTGGTGAATACCCTGTCTGTAGGGTAGCGGTGAAAGGTGGATGGCAGGCGAGTGCGGGAAAATGCACACGGGCGCTGCACGGCATAACGGGCTCAGCAGTAGTAGTCGGAGTTGGGCATTGATCTGAGCAACACGTTCTGGATCGAGGAGGCTCTCCTGGAAAACGTGATTTCGTTGAGCCTCGGATGTGCCTTTCCGACGCCTATACAGCATGGCAATATTCCATAGGCACTAAACGGAAAAGTATTGCGACGCTATGAGGAAGTAAAGTGCCGATACGTCAAGAGCCATAGCTGTGATTGTATGTGTGCTCTGCGCCTCGCCATCTCGCCGCCCGCCTACCGCCGCATCGATACCAACAGGTTGAAACTTTTAGTACTGCATTCGTGTGGACCAGTGTTACTTTTGTTCCTGACTGTTCAATAACAACTTAACTTTTACCAGAACTGTCCTATCATTTAATTATCCTCATCACTAACCTAGACAGGGTCCTTTCCACATGTTGTGCAATCCGAGTGTCCCGAAATGAAGGTTTAAAGCTTATGTCAATAATAATTACCTGCAGACCTATCTATGATAGAATGATGTTTAAGGAACTTTATTGTTAATGAATATACAAGAAAAGAACATAGGTCTGACAAAGTTGGAAGATAATGTTGAAATTGGTTTAGTAATGAAGTATAATTAATTTGAGACAAAAATAATGGTAGTTAAATAAGCAAGAAATAAGACAAAAAGAGTAGTAATTCATATATTGGAAACCTTGAGTGCTTAATGAGTTCAATAGTCAAAGAATTTCAATACAGTGACAATTACAGTTTCAGGGTGCCCCCCCTCCAACCCCCCTTTTCTTTTCTATTCATTTAAATTCTGAAGTGTACTGAACTGATTTGACCAGCAAAGTTAAAGTCAATATAAAAACTAAATTTATCAGTGTTTTACCCTTCTTAAAATTGACATTGTATGTGTGTTTCAAAAGTGCTATTTCTAGGGTAACCTATGCCCGATTTCAGTCGGATCAATAGACAAAACGCAGTTTGTAGTAATCATTATAGTGTAATGTTGTGTATTTATAGCTTGTCCAAATTAGTACAGAAAGGGAAAATATTAGTTCAGTAGATTTTTCTGGTTCTAAAATTTACCATATAATGCAGTATTACTACTTGTTGTTATGCTTGTACGTACATCCATTTGTACAAGGAAAAGACTCACTTAATGCCTAATCAGGCTGGCGACCGTATTATTAACAATTGGTAGCATCTGCTGTGTATATTTCTTGCCCGTCCTAACGTGTAGTTGCACTTTAGACT
Source organism: Schistocerca serialis cubense (assembly GCF_023864345.2). Classification (NCBI taxonomy): domain Eukaryota; kingdom Metazoa; phylum Arthropoda; class Insecta; order Orthoptera; family Acrididae; genus Schistocerca; species Schistocerca serialis. The sequence continues at coordinate 8,869,099 of NC_064642.1, read as the reverse complement.
TGCTTGACGTATCATTGTTGTTACTGAGTGGGCGTAGGTCTGCTTTTGCCTCCATTCAGGTACACGCGGTCAACATATTTACTAAAATCCTTTCTTATAAGGTGAAGCCCGTCAACTTACCATAGTACAGGCTGTAAAGAGTTAACGTACGCCCGAGCGTAGACGTTACAAAGTCACACGCTATATTCGCGTGTTCCACATACGAACTGTGGAAGAAGACGCCCACCAGCGTCACTCACGTGCCACCCACTAGACGAAATTATTCCCACTGTCTGGTGGCCACCCGCAGATGTACGGCACGTCCCCAGTGGCTTTTATTATTTTCAATAATTTTTTTCGAATTCGCTTATATTCAAACCGGAGTGCGCCGGTCGACTGTGGGGAAAGTTAAGAACATATACGTGAAATTAATGGAAAACAAAAGCAGGAATGTGACTGAACTAAAACAGCCGCACTACAACCGGAAAGTCATTTAGAGAAATATCGGCACCCCTAAACTACCAAAAACTATGTGGTGCTGACAGTAAACAGGAAAGCAGCAACGAAGGGCAGACTTCATGCAATTCCTGTATGTGATTCGCCAACATGTGAGAATTGCGACCTGAGAGACACCAAAGAACATGGGTTTATGTGCACTCAAGTGAAGGACATGTCGGAGAGTTATCAGACAAATATACAACAATACGAACAATACTCCTAACATCTTTCTCGCAGATTTTTTGAATCCTACTGATGTGCCACATCCATTTAAAAAAGGAAATGCTGTAAACTGGCTCAAAGGCCCAACAGTACATTTCCTCCAGACGTAAGAAAGTAAAACGAAAGATGATTATCGCATGCATCTTTCCCCTCAACATCACTACCTAATGAATGAGAAAGATTATCAGAAAAACTTCGCAAATATTTTTCTAAAAGTTTGTTGACGCTGAAGTTGGGCAGGGAGAGAATGTGTGTCAATAATGGCGTGGCAGACTTAACCATTGTTCGTCGCTTCCAAAACAAGGTGATAGTCTACTGGAGGAAAAAAAAAAAAAACGACGCTGCCGGAAAGACGCGAGAATATGGCACTTCACTACGATTAACTGACATATTGTGGGCCTGTGTGGTGTGCGGAGTACCAGGGTGTGGATGTTATTCACCCACTGCTGAGCAACCGTTTCACGAGCAGAAAATAAGTCTCAGCTACAATGCGACGTAATGGTATTTCAGCGTCGTGTATCAGCAGCGTATAGATGGTCTCTGCAAGTACTAGAACTGTCTGCACACCTGTGCCGTCATATTACACTCTGATAATTCTGATCTGAGTACTGTGGCATGATAGGGCGCCGTTCTCAGTATGGTGAACGTAATGTTATCTCCGTATCCCTCTGTCTTAAGCATAGTGCCAATCAAAAGCTCTTCAACATCGATGCTCTTTGCCTTTACTACAAAACGTCAGCAGTGGATATACTGTAACCCTTATGAGCAGATACTTGTCGTCTTTCAGCTAACTCTTGATTTGGAACGTAACGTTATTGGTAGCTTACGAAGCCTCTTCTTGGATGTTTTGAAATGAAAACTGAGCTGTCTTTCATTTTTGTTCTTCTGTTTCGGTTACGGTGCCAATCACAGCAGTCTCAACAGATATATTTCCAAAGTCAGTAACTATCAAAAGACTGTGTCATAATGTATGCAGTATAAACACTCGAGACGCTGCAGACATGTTGGTTGGTTGGTTTTGGGGAACGAGACCAGACAGCGTGGTCATCGGTCTCATCGGATTAGGGAAGGACGGGGAAGGAAGTCGGCCGTGCCCTTTCAGAGGAACCATCGCGGCATTTGCCTGGAGTGATTTAGGGAAATCACGGAAAACCTAAATCAGGATGGCCGGACGCGGGATTGAACCGTCGTCCTTCCGAATGCGAGTCCAGTGTGTAACCACTGCGCCACCTCGCTAGGTTGCAGACATGTGGAGCGCGTTTGAGAAATTAGTTTTTCTGTTTTGGATGTGTTTACGACGTAAAAACTGACATAACTGTGACAGTTACCGACTTATGGTGCTTAGTCTGCAGTCGAAGCATGTGAGTATTATTAGCAGCTACGCTGTAATTCAGAAACTCGAATAAAATCCATTGACATATACTTTTGGTATTCAGGCCCTCATTCGCCGTGTCTTTCAGACGCAAGAGGTGCTCACTTCCCCGCCAGGCTTACATCGTCTGGTGAAACGAGTTCTTCCTGCTCGTAGTAACTGAAACTTGGCAACAATGATAGCTATGTTTCCCAACGGTTTGACTAAAGAGTTACTCGTGGATGACTTATAAATATACTGACAAATTTACTTGACATTTCCTTGTCAGTTTGACTTAATAATCTGGAGTTATTTTCTTTAAGGGTGTTGTGAGGAGGCGGGTTATGTTACAATGATGGTTATGGTTGTTGATTACTGTTCGCCGTCTTTTTCACGCGAGCCTGGCAACTATTTTTGTGGTCAGCCAGAAAGCGATGGAGAACATACTGGCCCTAGTTTCCAGCCCACTGAAAGAAATGTTTCTATTCTCTTTCTACTTTGCGGGATCAGGACTATGATTGTAAATGAAGGTGTGAACTTCTAATTCAGAAATATATTGGGTAAAGTATGTCCAATTGACAGTAAACCTCTCTGTTCTAAACAGCACAATTAGCATTTCAGAGGCGACTTCTAAGGTACGTTCCTACCAAACTGTCTTTCGCCCTGACCAATAATACTCAAATAAATGTTGGAAATAAATACTCGACACAATAGTGGAAATAACAGTCACCATTTGTCACGCGGGTTTGTAAATATCACGGACAGCACACTAACAGTTACTTTAGCAAAATATAAGCCGTCCGGGACGTTATACAATCCTCGCGAATTCAATGTTATTACAGAAAATGTGCGTTTGTCACAGTCCGTCTCTAACGTTATCCGAGGCACAGCGCAATCCGACGTTTAATAGATTCGGATCTCGCGGTGACTGAGTGCGAAGTGAAACTTTTTCCTGCCTCTCGAGCTGTATTTATATAGGTGTCGCAGCGGACGGCCGAGGAAACATCTGTTGTCAACTGCCTTATGCACAATTCAGCAGACTCTGAATGACCGCTTTCTCGGACACACAATCTATAATAACAAAGTTATGAAATAATTTAGAATCTTCTTAATTTTTACTTATATTCTGATAAGTTGTTTGAAATCACAGAAAAATTTTCAGCGGGCTTGAATAGGAACTTTACCTCCTAGAATTTTTATGGTGGAACAAACGGTAGATCGTTACCTCTGAACTATAATATATCTTGAATTGTTTGTTATTAATTCTACAATTCCAAAAATTTGTTAATGCTCTATTACTTAGTAGGTTTTTGTCATCTGATGTAACTAAAATTTTTCAGCATTAAAATTACAGGTACTTAATCTATTGCAAATGGGTATATTTTAGTTAAAAATTTGGTTTTCCTTAAATTACTCAATAATTGTAAGAGGTAGCTTAACGAGGTCTCTTACTTAGGTTGAACAGAAGCATAAAACAAATTTTTAAATTTCTAAGTACAATATTTAGTGCCTTCAATTCTTCTTAAAACTGTGGATTCTGGCTGTAGTTTTAATTCTTTTGCTTTGGAATTTCCACCACTTATTTACAACCTCCATAGGCATATTACGACCAAATTCTTGCTTTATAGTTTTCTTATTTAGCTCCACTTACTTTTTTCTTAAAACTGTTGATTTAATTATCTTATAACTATTTATTTAATTACCTTAAGACTTCATATATAAAATGTTATTACAATAAAACATATGTTGACAGAGTTCCAGTATAAAATTTTTACGTTTAATTTTATACTCAATTATGGTGCAATACTTGCGCGCTCCTCGCAGACGCGTTTAGGTGACTTGGTGTTAACTAGCAGTGAACTGCGGTAAGTCCCGGTACACTCGCTCGACTCTGTATCCAAAACACGATGCATTGCTTGTTTCGCTTCAGTGTGACATCGGCCTCTGAGTCCAGGGAGATCATTCCATGCGGAAACTAGAAATTATCTCCTGTTGTACATGGCAGTTTATCATTTCTAGAACTGTCCCACCAATGGGACAAGAAGGAAGGGGCAATCACAGCACCACTTGAGTGACATTTAGGTAACTTATTTGCTTTTGAAGCGAGGGCTGCTTTGGTTCACGATTCCAGTCTCACTGAAGGCCAGAGTTCTTAGCATTTCGTGAAACCACAGGCAGTCAGATCCAAAATCAATAAACAAACTATGAAATGCCAAATTTGGATACTGTTTTAGTTTGATATAGGACACCAAACAATTAAGGACCGTTTCGAAGTCCAGAATAAGCAACATCTATTTCATTCGTGCTGTTATAGGCACGCTCGTATTGCAGTACTTCCTCTTCTATTGAAATATATCTTCATCGTAAGGTTACCGTGGTAAGCCGTTCTACAATTCTTAGTTGTTGACAACAAATACCAGCTGCGATAGACACGACCATGGGGAGCGTATCGTAGTGCACAACATCATTATTGGGCCAGGACCGGCAAAATCTTATGTTCACGCTGCCCTTTGCTCGAAGAGATGTTTTTTATTACGTCTCATCCATCAGTTTCCTCCTAAGAAGTTAACACAAAGACGTCATAATCAGACACCAGTAACAATACTGAATAGGAATCAGTGAGCGAAATGAAGACGTTCAAACTAATACTCTGTAATATATTCACCCCTTTGGTTTTTGTTGCATTTAGTTAGAGCCTGTTGTACCGCTACAGTGAAGCTTGTCTACTGGATGCAAGTGGCGTACTACGGTTAAATGGTCGTGGTTCATCAGATATGCCTGTTATCGACACTTCCTGAATGTAGAAAATGAGTCGCAACAGAACGCATGACATTTCTTGAAACAGTGTAGTCCTGTGGTGATGTGTTTTGTCCAAAAACGCTCGCTCCACAGACAGTGAAAGTGTTCCGAGCCGCCTTCCTGTGTTCGCACCTCTGTTACACCTAGAGCAAGCAATATGTGGCAAATGGTAGACTAATTTCCACTTGCGACTCTATTTTATAACTTTTTAACAACGTTCATAAATTTCGAGCATGCAATAACTAATATGTAACTGCAAGATATAAGAACTTCAAGTTAGAAAATGCCAGCTGATAAACAAGCATAGTGCCGCGTTCACCTGGTCATGCGACGCTTGATGAAGCTGGCAAGTGGCGTGCGGCCGGTAGTCGGCTGCAAGGGGCCGCTGTAGGGCGGGGAAACTCCCGAGCGTAAACTGGTTCTTGACACAGCCGCGACCTGTCTGGCGGAAATGTTATGGAGATTTCTGGTATTACAGGTGGATTAGAAAGTGAACGGAATTATTTTTGAGCTCTATCAGAGTGACTACTTTTGGAGACATGCGAAATGCGATTAACAAAGAAATTGACAGGAGTAGACGTTGTTGATCAGCACGTGTTACAACATGTTTTTCCATGAGTTTCAGCTTATGCGAAAAGGCACCTTGACGATTAACTGTGGTTCGGTTGGGCCACGGTTCTGCAGCTGTCGAAATCTGTTGACACGCGCTGGTATACAGCACTCCTTTTTACTCTACGCATTACACGATTTTCTTCCAAACAAGTGAAAATCAAACATGGTGTCCGAATGGGAAACATGTTGCGAAGTCTCGCGTTACGTACAGAATTTTGGATGGTGCTGCCTGCACATGTACTGAGCTGTTGCACTGAAATGTTAATCATTTGTGAATATACGTATGCCACTTCAACGTTTGTTGCGTATCGTGTTCACAGTGTTGCAATGTGAATCTCTAGAAATGTATATCTGTTATATTTGGGGATGTCTTCAACTATTAATAGCGGCGTTGTTAGAACAGAAAAGAAAACTTCAAATTTTCAGTACAATGGTGGGTTACAGAAAAACTACAGATTTGTTGCTATTAAAACCATTCAAACGCCTTAGTTATGTTTCAGAAACTTCTTATTGGCACCATACCACGGAATACTGACGAAACCAAAATAAGGACCGACGTTCCTGTGACTGTAGGTTGTATAACTATTACGTATAATAATTATATGTTCTTTATGGTTGTTCAAAGCAGAAAAATACGTAAAGAGTTATTATAGCTAAAGTGAATATTTTTGAAGTGTTTGACACGTTAAGCCACAATATTCGGAAACGGCATCAGCCCAACAAGGGAAGACGGCACATGCCTCGACATTGGTCACGTTTCTGCCCAGCGTGATAAGACCGATAACCAGCGGAATTTGCGCAGCATCAGTCAGCACTTCGACAGATCAACGGCCGAGCAGATCGACAATGCTTCCGAGGAGAACAGCGACCAGCACAGTTTACACATCAGCCGTCGATGCTCCAGAAATTGTCAGCATACTGAACTCACGTGCGTGAGATGCGGAGGAGGACGAGAGGGCAATGCCCGACCACGACAGCATAGAGGCGATACAGTGGAAAGCCGGCGCTTGTGTCGACATTGGTCACGTTTCTGGTCAACATGAGAAGCATAGATTAACGACCGAAGAGTCAGTCGCAGTCCTTGAAACTTCACGACATTGGGAAACACCGAATAAATACTTCAGAGATGGTCCTTTGAGGAGGAGAAAGAGGGGACAAAGAAGACACGAAGCAACGTCACCTGGACGGACGGACCGCTGGTTAATCAGCGGACGTCATACTTCACTACACCGACTTAACTGCTAAGCTGCCCAACAGATGAAGATGTCGGTACCGTGCCAATAGGTCAACGCAGAAGATGCCATTCCAGATGTTACCAGAAAGAAATTCGTGGGGTACTTACCCAGGTGGCTGGTGAGGACGAAGGGACTGCGACCTCACCTAATGGGTCACCTGTGAATCTAGGGGTCGATGAACTCCACCAGAAGACGGCGAACCTGAGGGTCGCTGGTTCGATTCCGGGACGGAGCACTCCGCTTCACCCCGTACCCACTTGTTAAGAACGCAATGAGCGAATTCACAAGGAGAAGATCGCTCCGCCGTCGCAGAGAGTCCTGACTGGAAGGCCACGACGCCGGCGCGCCGCTGCAACACGAGCCGCCGCCGCATCACCTGTCACCGGAGAGTCTGTACGATGCGACTCCGCAGCTCCACCGCTCCGCCGCCACGAGGAATTGAGCGAGTTAAGAGGCAGTGTAGTAGTCTGTTCAAAGCGTCTTATGTGTCCGTAAACGACTGTTAGTGGAACCACCAATGTTTCTCTCACACCTCACCCACTGGGCCAAGGAGAGAGCCCACTCCACGGCCCACAAAGTGTCTCTCCCGCCATTCCTGACAAAATAATGACCTTTGTTCTCCTCTGACGCTCAGTATCTGGAGTCACTAAACTCCTACCCGCAACAAGACGGAGGAATAGGGGCGCTCATCTGTGTCTTGCGAATGCCTGACTGAATTCAAATGGGCACAGTACCCCAGGCTGTGTATTTGTCAGATCCGTCTAAGTAAGTTAGGGTCGAGAAAGAAAATGAGTGTGGCATTGACAGCCTGACCTCACTCTTTAAATCGCGTGTGCCACTGCAAGCTAAAAGTCCAGACAACGTGTACAGGAAACAGGTTTCATTTACGACTCGGTATAAAGTCAGTGGCATGGAGCTTGGAGCTAATGATGCTATAGTGAAGAGGTATGGGTCATCCATATTTAGGCACGAGTTTACTTTTAATAACTTAATACTGGAACAGTTCTAGCAAAATGAGCTGAACCACGTTATGATATTTTTTCAATCTGTAATCCTCCGTACACCATTACTTAGAGGACAGAACTCATGTGTGTAAAACAGACTTTTACAAAAGAGTTAATGTGTTACATATTTGGTGTTAATCATGCAAGGAGAAATTATATTTAAAGTTTGTTGGAAGTCACGAATTGCTGTCATTATCAAACATTGTATGAATATAGCTGTTGATCGCCATATGGCGGAGACGCTGAGTCGCAGATAGGCACAACAAAAAGACTGTCAAAAAGTAAGCTTTTCGCCAACAAGACCTTCATCAGAAATAGGCAAAACACAGACACACACACACACACACACACACACACACACACACACATACACACATTTACGCGAACGAAACTCACACAAAGAGCGGGAGACTGTGCTCGTGTTTTGTGTGAGTTGCGTTGGCGTGAGTGTGTGTGTGTTGTTAATTTCTGAAGAAGGCCTTGTTGGCCGAAAGCTTACTTTCTGACAGTCTTTGTTGTACCTATCTGTGATTCAACATCTCCACTAAATGGCGAATAGCAGCTAACCTTTCATAATATTGGTACATTCTATCCTGGATTTTCCACTGCATGAATACAGTGTGAGTAATTTGCAAATCGTTAGTAATGCTGACTTCAGTGCTTGACGTATTGTGTTAAACCGTCAATGTAACATTATATCCGTTAATGAGCAGATTATGGCAGCATTTCAAATTTTTCTAATTGTTCAATAATTTTACGACATACTGAAACTCAAAATTTCGTTACCCCTGGAAAGCTTTATAAAGGCAACTGGAATAGGGGTACAAGTCAACCGTTTGCTGAGTAGTACTTAACGGACAGTCACATGCAAACGAGAGAGACAGAATAAAGCTAGGAAACTGATTATAATTTCAAAAGAAATCCCCATAACTGTTAACACATTTATAGCTCTGTAAGACTAGACAGTCATTACTTCTGGGAAAAATATTTGCCCTTCCATACTAAACTACGTTTGTGGCCAGGCGTGTATCTCTTCGTGCGAAACAAAGCGTCGGCCACGAATGTCTTCCTTTAGGGATCCAGATGGGGGTTTGTCGGGGACGGCCAGCTCGTCCCACGCATCCCCCGATCGGACTACGACTGTGGTTGCCCGGGATACTGCCCGCATTGAGGCTGATCCCTCACCTGTGGTAGAGTGGGAGATTGTCTCAAGGTGTGGCCAGGGGCGAAAGACATTCCGGAGGGCTCAACGGAAGGCCTCTCCAGTTTGTCTGACGAACCGGTTTCAGGCTCTGTCTCAGGCTGATACTGATCTTCGGCCTGACATGGCTGCTTGTCCTGTTCCAGAGGTTGCCCCTCAGTCTGCAAGATCCAGCGGTCGCAGAGGGTGGGCTTACTGGTAGTTGGGAGCTCCAACGTCAGGCGCGTAATGGGGCCCCTTAGGGATACGGCAGCAAGAGAGGGGAAGAAAACCAATGAGCACTCCGTGTGAATACCAGGGGGAGTCATTCCAGATGTGGAAAGGGTCCTTCCGGATGCCATGAAGGGTACAGGGTGCACCCATCTGCAGGTGGTCGCTCATGTCGGCACCAATGATGTGTGTCGCTATGGATCGGAGGAAATCCTCTCTGGCTTCCGGCGGCTATCTGATTTGGTGAAGACTGCCAGTCTCGCTAGCGGGATGAAAGCAGAGCTCACCATCTGCAGCATCGTCGACAGGACTGACTGCGGACCTTTGGTACAGAGACGAGTGGAGGGGCTGAATCAGAGGCTGAGACGGTTCTGCGACCGTGTGGGCTGCAGATTCCTCGACTTGCGCCATAGGGTGGTGGGGTTTCGGGTTCCGCTGGATAGGTCAGGAGTCCACTACACGCAACAAGCGGCTACACGGGTAGCAGGGGTTGTGTGGCGTGGGCTGAGCGGGTTTTTAGGTTAGATGGCCTCGGGCAAGTACAGAAAGGGCAACAGCCTCAACGGGTGCGGGGCAACTCAGGACATGCGGGGACCAAGCAGCAATCGGTATTGTAATTGTAAACTGTCGAAGCGGGGTTGGTGAAGTACCAGAACTTCAAGCGCTGATAGAAAGCACCGAACCTGAAATCGTTATAGGTACAGAAAGCGGGCTGAAGACAGAGATAAATTCTGCCGAAATTTTTACAAAGGTACAGACGGTGTTTAGAAAGGATAGATTACATGCAACCGGTGGTGGAGTGTTCGTCGCTGTTAGTAGTAGTTTATCCTGTAGTGAAGTAGAAGTGGATAGTTGCTGTGAATTATTATGGGTGGAGGTTACAATCAACAACCGAGCTAGGTTAATAATTGGCTCCTTTTACCGACCTCCCGAGTCAGCAGCATTAGTGGCAGAACAACTGAGAGAAAATTTGGAATACATTTCACATAAATTTTCTCAGCATGTTATAGTCTTAGGTGGAGATTTCAATTTACCAGCGGGCGCTGGTAACCTCGCTGTTGTGCGCCCTAAAACACTAATCATTATCAATTTACCAGATATAGACTGGGACACTCAGATGTTTAGGACGGGTGGTAGGGACAGAGCATCGAGTGACATTATACTGAGTGCACTATCCGAAAATTACCTCGACCAATTAAACAGAGAACCGACTCGTGGAGATAACATCTTGGACCTACTGATAACAAACAGACCCGAACGTTTCGACTCCGTATGTGCAGAACAGGGAATCAGTGATCATAAGGCCGTTGCAGCATCCCTGAATATGGAAGTTAATAGGAATATAAAAAAAGGGAGGAAGGTTTATCTGTTTAGGAAGAGTAACAGAAGGCAGATTTCAGACTACCTAACAGATCAAATTTCTGTTCCCACACTGACAATGTTGAGTGTTTATGGAAAAAGTTCAAGGCAATCGTAAAATGCGTTTTAGACGGGTACGTGCCGAGTAAAACTGTGAGGGACGGGAAAAACCCACCGTAGTACAACAACAAAGTTAGGAAACCACTGCGACAGCAAAGAGAGCTTCACTCCAAGTTTAAACGCAGCCAAAACCTCTCAGACAAACAGAAGCTAAACGATGTCAAAGTTAGCGTAAGGAGGGCTATGCGTGAAGCGTTCAGTGAATTCGAAAGTAAAATTCTATGTACCGACTTGACAGAAAATCCTAGGAAGTTCTGGTCTTACGTTAAATCAATAAGTGGCTTGAAACAGCATATCCAGGCACTCCGGGATGATGATGGCATTGAAACAGAGGATGACACGCGTAAAGCTGAAATAGTAAACATCTTTCTCCAAAGCTGTTTCACAGAGGAAGACCGCACTGCAGTTCCTTCGCTAAATCCTCGCACAAACGAAAAAATGGCTGACATCGAAATGAATGTCCAAGGAATAGAAAAGCAACTGGAATAACTCAACAGAGGAAAGTCCACTGGACCTGACGGGATACCAATTCGATTCTACACAGAGTACGCGAAAGAACTTGCCCCCCTTCTAACAGCCGTGTACCGCAAGTCTCTAGAGGAACGGAGGGTTCCAAATGATTGGAAAAGAGCACAGGTAGTCCCAGTCTTCAAGAAGGGTCGTCGAGCAGATGCGCAAAACTATAGACCCATATCTCTGATGTCGATCTGTTGTAGAATTTTAGAACATGTTTTTTGCTCGAGTGTCATGTCGTTTTTGGAAACCCAGAATCTACTATGTAGGAATCAACATGAATTCCGGAAACAGCGATCGTGTGAGACCCTACTCGCTTTATTTGTTCATGAGACCCAGAAAATATTAGATACAGGCTCCCAGGCAGATGCTATTTTTCTTGACTTCCGGAAGGCGTTCGATACAGTTCCGCACTGTCGCCTGATAAACAAAGTAAGAGCCTACGGAATGTCAGACCAGCTGTGTGGCTGGATTGAAGAGTTTTTAGCAAACAGAACACAGCATGTTGTTATCAATGGAGAGACGTCTACAGACGTTAAAGTAGCCTCTGGCGTGCCACAGGGGAGTGTTATGGGACCATTGCTTTTCACAATATATATAAATGACCTAGTAGATAGTGTCGGAAGTTCCATGCGGCTTTTCGCGGATGATACTGTAGTATACAGAGAAGTTGCAGCATTAGAAAATTGTAGCGAAATACAGGAAGATCTGCAGTGGATAGGCACTTGGTGCAGGGAGTGGCAAATGACCCTTAACGTAGACAAATGTAATGTATTGCGAATACATAGAAAGAAGGATTCTTTATTGCATAATTATATGATAGCGGAACAAACACTGGTAGCAGTTACTTCTGTAAAATATCTGGGAGTATGCGTGCGGAACGATTTGAAGCGGAATGATCATATAAAATTAATTGTTGATAAGGCGGGTACCAGGTTGAGATTCATTGGGAGAGTCCTTAGAAAATTTAGTCCATCAACAAAGGAGGTGGCTTACAAAACACTCGTTCGACCTATACTTGAGTATTGCTCATCAGTGTGGGATTCGTACCAGATCGGGTTGACGGAGGAGATAGAGAAGATCCAAAGAAGAGCTGCGCGTTTCGTCACAGGGTTATTTGGTAACCGTGATAGCGTTACGGAGATGTTTAACAAAATCAAGTGGCAGACTCTGCAAGAGAGACGCTCTGCATCGCGGTGTAGCTTGCTCGCCAGGTTTCGAGAGGGTGCGTTTCTGGATGAGGTATCGAATATATTGCTTCCCCCTACTTATACCTCCCGAGGAGATCACTAATGTAAAATTAGAGAGATTCGAGCGAGCACGGAGGCTTTCAGACAGTCGTTCTTCCCGCGAACCATACGCGACTGGAACAGGAAAGGGAGGTAATGACAGTGGCACGTAAAGTGCTCTCCGCCACACACTGTTGGATGGCTTGCGGAGTATAAATGTAGATGTAGATGTAGATGTAATGCTCCGACAACACGGAAATCGCATGGGGAGTCATCGGGAGTGTATGGAATATGTGTAACTGCTTCCCAGAAGAACTTACGCAGCGCAGACGAAACAACCTTCACAATGTGTGGCCTGCAGTTGAATGACTGCGTCCGTCAGGCCGTGACTCACTGACTTCCTGATGCACGGTGCCACACTTAACGCACAACGGTGTCTGGACACACTGCAAAAATTGAAGCACACCATCACTACGGAACGCCCCAGACTGTTGAAGAAGGGATAGTTCTACTACAGGATAATGCCCGCCCACGTATCCTGAAGACCGTTCCGACTGGTAGGGTTCCTGCACTTAACTCAGGATCCACTTAGCAACTAATAAAAACACGAAACCCTCCGTTGCCAAATTTACCTTTATTGCAATTTTAATTAACGTGGAAGCCACATAAACATCAAACATGGAGGCAAAATGTACGCATCTAAAGGCTACTTAAAAAAGGAATAAAATCACTTAGATTTGTTTGCACAAGAGGAGAATACAACGTCCCAATTCGGGCCTAGCTAACACTTAGATTTTACTGACATTAAACGTAACAAGATAAATAATCATACAAGTGACGAGAACAAATGAATAACACTATCAATCTTTATAGGTGAGAATAGGACTATACCCACGAAGGTTTGCGCCCTGGCAGGGGAGACACTTAACTTCAACATATAAGGTGATTACAGGAAACACTAATTCCACTCGACAAACGTAGTAACGATATAAGCGAGACAGCCGGATGTGCCGTGGAAAAGGGCCACCATCAGCTCCGTCAGGACGCGACCCCCATGAACACGTCAGTTTCTGCTACCTGCAACATACACAGAGTCATTTGTAGCTTATTAAAAAACAATTAACATGAAAAGGCACAACGCGTAACACACTAATAAAATATGAACGACTACTTCACAGAACTAGTTCCTCTTTAGACAAATCAAACATGTAAAATATTTCTAACCTATAACAAACTAAGATACCACATAATAGAATATCGTCTTGAGCTCATAAAATACTCAGTTTGACTTGCCTGTTTGTAGGTCTTACAACTTAACAGTGTCAGCTTATGCAAACCCGCGAATACAAAACTCTAAATATGACAGGACTAATGATTGAAGACACTGACAATGCTAGGCTGCCACACAGAGGAGACAATAGTAATTTACAGCGGCACACAACCGACCTTACATCTCCAATTTAGTATAATCAGAATAAGCAGTTTTATGTATGATAATTAATTACAGTACCATGACAACCTCCGAATAACACTTATTACCCAAGGTAGGTGCTGGTATCGTAATACAGAGTTCGAGTGTATTCACTTATTGGAAGGGTTTCAACTTTACATCCCTTTCCACATAGCTCTCTGTTTACACACTTCTATAACTTCTGCAACTAAAGAAGGGCATATAAATGCACATATAACTGACACATATTTAAGCAGAATAAAACAGTACCTTAGTATGGCGCAAATGGCTTCATTTGCTTTACTTTACATTTCGTCACCATTCAGTAATTTCGAAATATGTTCTACAACACGTGAGAGCAAGACGTCGTCGTGGTATCAGCTATTTATTTCACATAATTTCCTGCACAGACACAAGTCAGACGAAGCGTTTTCACAAGCTACAGCGGCGAGCATCACAGACTTCCTCCATCACGCCATAGACACATGTCAATTTCAGTGACTAGTAACAAGAACCTATGCATGCCATGGCAGCAGAAAAGCTCCAAAACAGAACAGCGCACCTCCGCTATACCAAACCCGAGGTCCCATAAAGTCACTGCCGGGATCTCTCGCTGACCCTGCCCATAGCGTACAGGCGTCGTACCACAGGCCTCACGATAAACGTCAACAAGCCACCTCCGACCCTGCGAATCCACTCCGCTGTCTCTTTTCTCTCTCCCTTAACCCCTCGACCGTCGTCCTGAATCGCGGAAGGCAAAGATGGTGGTCCTATAATCGATGGCAGCGATTCCATTCTAAGTGCGAGAACACTGGCGCCAGCCGCGCCACGGCTCACCGACTACGCTGCCAAAAATTTCTCTGGGAAGCAGCTACTCATCTTTCACACAATCGCAATGTCTCCCCGTGCGATTTCCATACTTATAGACTCTTGAAGAAAAATGTTGTTGGTCATCGATTTGCCTGGGACTAAGAGGTGCACACCTGGGTACAATCGAGTTTCTATAGGCAACCACAACCATTTTTCCTTGAAGGCATTGACCGTCTTGTCAATGGGGCTAATGTATTCACAGTTACCGTAACTACTTTCGTAAGGAAACGATGCATCAACACACTTTTTAGGGTTCCATATGACAGTCGGTAAACGCAGAATGGTTATAGGGTCACTTTGTTGTCCGCCTCTTTGTTAGACTGTTAAGAATTCTTTCCCTCACGAACGGGTGGACGTATCAAATTGACATTTATGTCACACGCTTAGGTGTATGGTCCCTCGGCGAGGTAGAAAATTAAAGCTTCTTCCCTCAATGCAATCAAAAGATACGGCAATTTCTGTCACATATTTTGAGACTCGGAAACTCAATCAACAAAAACTACAGTCTACTTTAAATCCGCTGTTCTCGAGCCACGGTATTCGAGTTTATGCCGGGAACCACAGTACAAATAAAGGAAAATATCTTAAAATTGTTAATTTGTAATTATATCGCAAGAGAAAAATATTGTTTCGTAATTTGTTCTCTGACTACCTGTCTGTCGGTCTGTTAAGTATTCCTCAGGAATGTGTAGGTATCAAGCTGAAATTTATATCACATGCTAATGTCTATGGTACCTTGACCGAATAAAACACTTAATCTGGTAAGTCAATGCAATAGAAAGATGCCACCATTTATGTGAGACATTTTGAAACTCGCAAACTCATTCATCAAAGCTCACACGGTCCTTCCTGTTCGCCTAGAGCCAAGGAATCCGGCAAAAAGTAAGGTTTCACAGAAGAAGTACAGGAAAAATCCGAAACTATGTTTTTGTCATTTGTTATTCTTCAGTCCGTTTGTCCGTCTGTTGAGACCCCTGTTTTTCAGGAGAGGGTGGATGTATCAAGCTGAAATTCATATCAGATACGAAGGTGTACGAAAATGTAGACAAGGAATACGGCCATTTTGTTATGGGTCAACTGTCTGCACACATAATTAAGTTTGTATGGAACCCTCGGACTTACTCGTATTCTTTTACCAACGATTTTTTTTTCATTTGTCTACCCCTTGTAGACTACCTCACGCTCACTTAAACTCTAAAGTCTTCGCCGCTGCTAATAATTAAGCATTTTCACTGAATAAGCCTCGGTAGCGTCAGTTGAAATTTAGTAACAGAAGGAGATAGTGCGACAGCAAAAAGTTGGTCTAGGTAGTTGTCGTCTCATCCTGTGCAAAGGTGCTACACGTGTACATCTTTACACACACAGCAGATCTCATGTCCAGGACTGGTGGCCAGCGTAGCATGACAATTTTGTGAACTACTTTTTCGCTTACGTAATCAGTAGGGCAAATTACCTTGCATGAGAGTGACACACTTGAGCAAGTGTGTGTGTGAGAGAGAAGAGCTTTCTCCGACTGCACGGGGCGGCACAAGCAGAGCTGCGTGTAACTGGTCCGGGTAACTTTTTCAGCGCCAGTTAATGCAGACCCGCGCGCTTTTCCTTTTACCTCCGCTTTCGCTTTTGCTGTTCAACACGCTGGAAGGCCGAGCCGCGGTCAAAGCTGGCTGGCGCGGACAGCGCGCCCGATAACGCCTGTGGCCGCCGGCCGGGCGAGTTGACCCAGGCGGGCAGTGCTGGGCGGGTTGCGTTCCCCGCCCCGCAGGCGTTATGTCTTCACGACGTGTCACCTGCGGAACGCACAGTGGCTTCTTTAACCAAGGAACACATTTCTCTAAGCTAAAATATTCGGAAATGTTTGTAGAATTAAAATTTTAAAATAGTGCATCTTGTGACGGTACAAACCCCCGTTACTAGATGAATAGGTGTAGTACGCAAGGATTGCATTGTGGAGAGCGTGAGCGCGACATGTTGCGCGATTCGCGGAAGCGCGTGGCCCGGAGCTTGGGACATTGTTTGGTTTTTCGCGCATTACGCGAACACTATGTAAGTTACGGTGAAGAGCGAGGCGGCAGTGGATTGTGGTCAGCAATATGCACCTTCTGAATGATCAATCTTTATTTCAAGTCACGAGATGCAAAAGTTATAGTAACCTCAAAATCGATTAATATCACGAGTACTGAAATATTAATAAAAAAGTGGCCGAGCGGTTCTAGGCGCTGCAGTCTGGAACGTCCCAACCGCTACGGTCGCAGGTTCGAACCCTGCCTCGGGCATGGATGTGTGTGATGTCCTTATGTTAGTTAGGTTTAACTGGTTCTAAGTTCTAGGGAACTAATGACCTCAGAAGTTGAGTCCCATAGTGCTCAGAGCCATTTGAACCATTTGGTTAATAAAAATAGTAAATAACAACTTACTGGGAGGAGCGAGCACTCATTAAAAACGTTTCGTCATAGCGGGTCGAATGCCGTAGTCATATGTTAAGATTCATAAATAATTAAGCCCGTAAAGAGCAATAAACAAAATTTGAGGGAAATTGTTTATAAAATTCAATAGAAAATTCACGACGTAAGGAACGGCACTATATAGTATTTTGGGCTGCATCACACATATTATAACTAGTTAACTTATACTATACACTTAACTTGCAATAGTTTTCATTGTTTGCAAATTATTACTAACATTTATCGCTCATAATTAATTAATTGTTGTAGATATGTAGATTTTCAGCAGGGCAATGTATAGATCGCTATACATTACGTCTAAAACGGTGCTATGTGCAGCTCTATGTTAAGACATTGCAGCACAGATGTCAACAAACAAATTTGCACTAAGTGGCGAAATTTTGCAGAACCTAAAACTTGATTTACGGGCGATAGAAAAATTCTAGAAATTAATGTAACATTGTAAATAAGATGTACATTTTAGCGCGGTTCTGATGGTGCACTTATTTCTGTCAAGCGATATGTTTATCAAAATTTGTAACCTTAACTGCTGAGACTGGTACTTGCACAACCAGGGGGTTGACGTCCGAGAGTATATAAGCGAGCGGCCATCTTCGCTAGAGCCAGTCGTTGGTCAGTCGTTTTGGAGGGGGGATGACCCACGTGGTCGTTTTAGAATTCTTTTTCGCGCCGATTTATTTCGACAAAGACTATTGTTTAATAGTGCAAGTGCGCATGCATATATTTGGTGAACCGGAAGTGCTACGATTATTTGTGTGAGTATGATTTACGAGATATACGTCGTCGTAAGTGAACATTTGGCGAACTGTGATTTCGCGCCAAAACTGTTAGAACAAGGAGGACAGTGGGACTTGTGGTTCTGTTCGAATTGATTGAATAATTTTCGGTCATAGCAGACTACATTACTGTTATTGGGGGCTTGGAGTCTAATTATTATTAAAGTAAAACTGTAAACCGTCTCACTAGTACTAATTTCATTGTGTGAAAGAAAAGGACAACGCCAACAAATAGTGATTGAACGGAGTCGTGAAAAACTGATTTTAGTATAATAATCGCCTAATTCTTGTTCCCTAGCATAAACTGTACTTATGTCTGAGTGAATAATTAATTCAAAGACAATAACAAATTATGCGGGTGGGGGGGGGGGGGGGGGAAGCGTACTCATGCACCAAGAGTGGAAATCATCCCCTTAGACTTACGTGAGAGCCAAAACTTTGAAATAAATCTTTTAACTAACATTTGTATATGCACATTCGTGTGAACGAACATTCGCAACCTCTTCTTCACTATTTTTACCGCCCCGTCACAGTCTAGAGTATATCTCGGTTTTGCACAAATGACAATCGTTAATGGTTTATTTACGACTAAAACGAGATCAATTTTTTCAGTGAAAATGCTCTGTAATATTACTTAATTTAGATAAAATATGTAACACGTTAACTAATGATCTATATAACAAATTACAACAATTGTTCTGAAAAGAAAGTAATTCACAAAAGCAGAAATACCAGCTGTACTGTCTACTTTACCCTGTTCTTGATCCACCACCTTAAGACCACAATAAGTGGAGCACAATTCCGTATTTAGGAAATGCCTCTCTGAAGGAAGCCAGAAAGCTTGAATTCAGGCACTTTAAAACATCATTTTACGCGCACAACACTGTTGGACAATTTTTGCCCATTGCTAAAGGCAGCACTTCAGCTTTGAAAAAGAGTGGAATATACAAAATGAGTTGTACTTCTGGCAAATTCTGGTCAGTCTGAAAGGGCAATGTGCACGCACTTGAAGGAACACAACAGAAGTTTAAACTCAGAAAAACAGACTCTTTTATGCAGACGACCTGCTTAAAGAAGGCCACAGTTACAAGACTCGACATAAAGTCTTACATGACACCATGAAGGGAGAAAGACAAACTAACTTAAAAATAATGGAAATTAATAAACATACCCCCGTTTGACCATGCTCAGCACTGAATGACCAGACACAGTCTGCTTTCGGCCGGCGAGCGGTAAGGACGTCTCGTTTACGTCCCGTCCGCAGAGTCGCGAGCCCACGGAGTTTGTTTACTTCCTCGTCGCAGCTAGCACTCGCGTCCGTTGACATTCGGTCCCCATGGCTCATTCGTATATAAAAGCTACCGTCAAGATCAGCTTCCATCCCGACTACGCAAGACCACGACCCTTTGAAATCGATCCGTGACGAAGTTCAAATACCAACACAGCACATAATCGGTATCCACCTATCCATCACAAATACCGTCGTTTACGTCAAGATGGTCGATGACGATTTATGTCACGCAGTTGTGAACAGATGTGCGAACACTCTCAAGTTCAAACAAATCGGGGAATTTACCGTTGACCATGCTGGACTGGGATTACTCACACTAAGTGTCTTCGAACTCCCGTCCGAAGTGCCATCGGAAGTAGTTACCTTAGCTTTCCGCCCTTGTGCAACGGTAATTAGCCACGTGGCCGAAAAATGGAACACCTTCGAGACATAACAGTGCCCCAACGGCGTCCGACAAGTCAAAATTGAATTAATGAAACATGTGCCATCCTGCTTAGTCATAGGTGGCTGTCGAGCAATCGTAATGTCCGATGGGCTACCTCGTACTTGTTCTGGTTGCGGCTTTCTTGCCCTTCTTGGCAGCCATGTCCTTAAGGGCCCCAAAACGCACAGACTTACCCACTACCAATAATGCCACCCTCTGTGATTGCCCGGACCTTGCTGGCTGGCTGAGAGTCTTCTTCTGAAACAGGACAGGCGACTGCATCTGGCTGAGGGACTTTGTCAGCCACAGATAGCAGCTGAAACCTGTTTGTCAAACTAACCAGCGAGGCCTTACGAGTGGGCCCCTGGGAAGTCTTTCTTTGCTTGCCACGCCCCGAGGAGACCTCCCACTACGGCTGAGGGCTCAACGTCAGTGTGAGCAGTAGCTAGGCTGGCCTCCATTGAGGACGGATCGGCAGGTCGGACGTGCTGAACGACCGTTGGATCTCCATGGCTGGCCCACAACAGTGATGCTCTCCACTGCAGCTTCGAGCTGTGTGACCAAAGCCATCTCAGCCTGGAGCTGAGGGCGAAGTGTCACAGTCCCCACCCATACTAAGACTGGAAAACTACACTGCTCAGACAAAAGCACTATCAACAGGTGCTGCAGAACTCTACTGTAGACAATAACGAAAACGCAGGAACTGTGTATTAAATTAGATTAATAGGCACAGATTAAAAAACCTACCGAAGCACTCAGGTCAGACTAAATAATTCGCCCCTGTCTTGAGGCTTGTAATATGTCACAAAATCATTTAGTTTCCAACGCAAAGGAAAACGCGAGAAGTGTGTCTAATAAATATTAAATTAACACTCCGAAACTCAAGAAACTAAACTATCAAAGCACAAAGTCGGTTACTTCACTGTTGCTGCTTCTGTCTTGGCCAGCTGCTGCCAGACTGTTACTTACGTCATTACTGGGTGTAAGTATCGGGAGTATTGGTAGAAGTCGACTTTCGGTCGAGTGTAGCCGTTGTGTTACTGATTATTCTGTTACTGGTGTTATGTACTTATTGTATGTGTGTGTGGATGTTTGGTCGTCACCTCTGCGTACTCGTCCATGAAACTGTGTTTATTATGTTTTGTCTTTTCCTGGTCTGCCTTACCACTGTGGTCATACTGGGTCCTGTCAGATCACGGAAGTTAAGCACTGTCGGGCTGAGCTAGCACTTGGATGGGTGACATTCCGGTCTGCCGAGCACTGTTGGCAAGGGGGGTGCACTCAGCCCTTGTGGGGCAAACTGAGAAGCAACTTGATTGAGAAGTAGTGGCTCTGGTCTCGTAAACTTACATATGGCCGGGTGAGCGGTGTGCTGACCACATGCCTCTCCATGCCTGCATCCAGTGACACCTGTGGGCTGAGGATGACGCGGCGGCCGGTCGGTACCGTTGGGCCTTACAACGCCTGTTGGGTCGGAGTTCCAGTTCCTTTTCCTGGTCTTGACGAGTAGGTGTGTTAGGTGCGTTTCCCAGTTCAGGTGTTTGTCCAGGAACTTGCCAATGTACCGAACAGTGTCTTTGAGTCTTACTGGCGTGTTCCATAGCGTCAGCTGTAGGTCATCTTTATTATGTTTTCGTTTTGAGCTCCTGAGGGCGCTCGGTCAACTTGCATCCCCTCCCACTTCCAGCTACTCCCTCCGCGGTTCGCGCCAGAAGGTGCAGGTCGGCAGCAGCGGAGACGATTGCATCAGCGTCTCTGGTAGCTGCTCTGTCCGCCGTGGTTAATTCTGGTTCCCAAATCCTGTTGAGATTATGCTGGGGTACTTTACTCGATTGTTGCTCTGCCGTTTTCGGCATCGATTTTTGATAGTGGACTTGGTTTATCCAGTACATGTCATGCCACACTGGCACGGAATCCGATATACTTCAGCCTTTGGTAAAAGAGGTCATCTTTATCACTCCTCAATAATGCCCGTGTCTTATTGTGCGGACGAAAGATAGTGGTTAAGCGATGGTTTTGCAGTATACTCCCAACTTTGCCGATAGCGCGCCGGAGTACGGTATACAGCCTGTGGCTACCCCTTCCTCCACTATTTCTTCCGTCTCCACAGGTTGTACTGTGGTGGTTTGGCACAAAGCAGCTTTTAATCTACCATTCTGACTATCAGCTTTTAACCGAACACGGTTCTGAGGTGTTGCAGATCGTTTGGCGGACCCTATGAACTAGTGTTATTAACATCCCATTGGTCTGCGAAGGATGGTGGCAGCTACCTGTGTGCTTCGAAGGACACCACGGGACAGGGTGCAATCAACTCTTCTTTTGACCATGACTACCAGAAATGATAGTTTTCCTACTTTTTTGGCCTCGGTAGTGAATTTGATACTGGGATGTGTGGAGGCTACAAACTCCCTGAATTCTTAGTACATCATAATTCCGTGCATCCCAACACCAAATTCACCCTGGAGACCGAAAGAGAAGGAAGACTGCCATTCCTGGGTGTCATGGTCATGAGAAATGCTGAACGCAACCTGGGTCACGATGTACACGCATCTAAAAAAGTTTTACAACACCCTGGTTCCCATAACTCCTGAAAATAGACGTTGACTGTCGATATATTATCACAGACACAGCCCATTGGACTGTTCAGAGATTCACTAAAACCACCTAAAATGTAAACAACCATGCATTAAGAGCGCCTATTAGACCGATGGGGTCCGACAGCCGATCAGTTCCAGTCATTCCACCAGGGAGGAGGTACACGGCTCGTGTTGTCTGCGGTTCGACTATGCATAGGCGGTCAATACCGCGGTCCAACCGCGTCCGCATTGTTGCTCTGTGCCAGGAAGGCCTCTCAACAAGGGAAGTGGCCGAACGTCTCTGAGTGAACCAAAGCGATGTTGTTCGAACATGGAGGACATACAAAGAGACTGGAATTGACATGCCTCGCTGAGGCCGCCCAAGGGCTACTACTGCCGTGGATGATCACTACCTACGTGTTATGGCACAGAGTAACCCTGACAGCAACGGCCACTATGTTGAATAATGCTTTTCATGCAGCCACAGGACGTCGTGTGACGACTCAAACTGTGCGCAATAGGCTGCATGATGCGCAACTTCACTCCCGAAGTCCATGGCAAGGTCCATCTTTGCAACCACGACACCGTGCAGTTCGGCACAGATGGGCCCAACAGCATGCCAAATGGACCGCTCAGGATTGGCATCCCGTTCTCTTCGCCGATGAGTGTCTCATATGCCTTCAACCAGACAATCGTCGGAGACATGTTTGGAAGCAATACGGTTCAGTGAGCAGCAAGATAGAGGTTCTCTGCTGTTTTGGGGTGGCATTATGCGGGGTCAACGTACGCCACTGGTGGTCATGGAAGGAGCTATAACGCTTGCCATCCTCCGACTGATGGTGCAACCATATCGGCAGCATATTGGCGAGGCATTCTTCATGGACGTCAATTCGCGCCCCCGTCGTGCACATCTTGTGAATGACTTCGTTCAGGATACCGACATCGCCCGACTTGAGTGGCCAGTATGTTCCCCAGACATGAACCCTATCGAACATGACTGGGATAGATTGAAAAGATTGAGGAGTGGGCCAACTGGACCTGAAGTACCTTGATGAACTTGTGGACCGTCACGACGAATACAGGCATGCATGAATGAAAGAGGACGTGCTACTGGGTATTAGAGGTGCCGGTGTGTACAGCAATCGGGGCCACCACGTCTGAAAGTCTCACTGTATGGTGGCACAACATGCAATGTGTGGTTTTCATGAGCAATAAAAAGAGGGCGGTAATGATGTGTATGTTAATCTCTATTCCTATTTTCTGTACAGATTAGGGAACTCTCGGAACTCAGATAATTTGTATATCGGAAGGAAACGCACATTGACCTGAATTAGCACGGAGATACCTGCTACCACCCTTCGCAGAGTAATGGGGTGCTAAAAACAGTACACATAGAGTACACCGTCTCAGATGCAGAGGCTGCCCCAGGAACTGCAACACCTCAGAACTGTGTGCCGGTAAAACGTATACGCAGAACTGAACGGATATTCGGAATGGCAGATTATGCTCGCTCTTTGCCGAACCGCCACAGTACAACCTGAGGGCATGGACGAAAGCATGGAGGAAGAGACATACGTCCTGCCGTACACCGGCGCTCTCTATAGGGATAAGTAGTGCGCATACTGCGAAGCTACCAGTTAACAACTGTCTTTTGGCTGCCCAATAAAACGGTCATTACTGAGAAGTGTTAAAGGTGATCTCAATTTCCGGGAGGCCAGGTTATTTCAAGTTCCGTGCAACTGCGCCAGGACAAACAGCGCGTACCCTCGAAGACGGATGCCGAGAATACCAGGGGCATAGTCGATCAATACACTGCAATAAGTCGACGGTCGCAGAAAACTGGCTGTCAGAGAATCATGAGATGGAATACGATTTCCAAATGTTGGGACGGTGTTGTTAGGGAAGCCATCGAAATTCGCAGCAGGAATAATCTTATAAAGTGGGACTGATGCTATAATTTTAGCAAGGCTTGGGAAACAGCACAAGGTTTAATTTAGAAAATGGACAGCAAACAAAACTGTCTGGCGACCAGGACGGACAGAGCAACTAAATCGATGCTATCGCAGACGTCGTCCGAAACGGCTCCCCGATTTCCAGAGCGCCTTTGGGCTAGGACCGCGGGGTAAACGGCCTGCGGTGTCAGGGACGCCCACCCAACTAGCACTTCTGTTATTGCTGTCACAAGTAGTTTAACTTGTCGCGAAACTGAATACTTCCTGTGAGTTAGTATAGGCAGAGTTCATTGTTGGCAACCGGAATAAAATAATAATTGGATCCTTTTACCGACCTCCCAATTCAGATAATACAGTTGCTGAAACGTTCAAAGAAAACTTGAGTTTGATTTCAAACACGTACCAAAGCGATGCTGTCCGGACATGGAGGAGATACAAAGAGACTGGACTCAAACTGTGCGCAGTAGGCTGCACGATGCGCAGTTGGTGGTGACTTTAATTTACCCTGATATTTTGGCGAAAATACATGTTTAATTCCGGAGGTACGCATAAAATATCATCAGAAATTGTGCTAAACGCATTCTCTGAAAATTATCTCGAGCAATTAGTTCATGAGCCCACGCGAATAGTAAACGCTTCTGAAAGCACACTTGACCTCTTAGCAACAAATAATCCTGAGTTAATAACGAGCATCAAAACCGATTCAGGGGTTAGTAAACACAGGGCTGTCGCAGCAAGACTGAATACTGTAATCCCCGAATCCTCGAAAAATAAGCGAAAAATATACCTATTCAAAAAAAGCAGATAAAAATTCACTTGCCTCCTTCCCGAGAGACAGTCTCCACTCATTCCAAATTAATAATATAAGTGTACACCAGGTGTGGCTTAAATTCAAAGAAATAGTATCGGCAGCAATTGAGAGATTTATACCAAATAAATTAACAAGCGACGGAGCCGATCCTCCTTGGTACACAAAACGGGTCAGAACACCGTTGCAGAAACAACGAAACAAACATGCCCAATTTAAACCGACGCAAAATCTCCAAGATTGGCAATTCTTTACAGAAGCTCGAAACTTATCGCGAAGTTCAATGCGAGCTGCTTATTAGTTTCCACAACGAAACTTCGTCTCGAAACCTGGCAGAAAATCCAATGTGATTCTGGTCGTATGTGAAGTATGTTAGCGGCAAGAAACAATCAATGCCTTCTCTGCGATAGCAATTGGGATACTATCGAAGTCAGTGCTTCCAAAGCAGGGTTACTAAACACAGCCTTACGAAAAGACTTCACAAATGAAGACGAAGTAAATATTCCAGAAGTCGAATCGAGAACAGCTGCCAACATGAGTAACGTAGAAGTAAATGTCCTCGGAGTAGTGAAGCAACTTAAATCACTTTATATAAATACATAAATTACGTCGTAATTTTCTTTTCTCAACAATACAAGTTAAAAACTCTTCGTTGGTTATCGAATGTACCTGTATAATCTATAGCGTTCTTCTATAAAACTGTCGTTGTGACGTTGTTGTCTTCAGTCCAAAGACTAGTTTGATGCAGCTCTCCATGGTACTCTATTTTGTGCAAGCCTCTTCATCTCCGAGTAACTACTGCAGCCTGCGTCCTTCTAAATCTGCTTACTGTATTCATCCCTTGGTCTCCCTCTACGACTTTCACTCCCCACGCTTCTCTCCAGTACTGAATTGGTGATCCCTTGATGCTTTGGAATGCGTCCCACCAACCGATCCCTTCTTTTGGTCAGGTTGTAACACAAATATCTCTTCCCCACAAACCAAACCAAACAAATATCTCTTCTCCCCAATTCTGTTCAGTACCTTCTCATTAGTTACATGATCTCCCCATCTTACCTTCGGCATTCTACTGTAGCACCACATGTCAAAAGCATCTATTCCCTTTTTGTCTAAACTCTCTATCGTCCACGTTCCACATTCACACACTTCAGACTATTACTTTCAGACAGGACTTGCTGAGACTTAAGTCTGTATTCGATGTTAACAAATTTTTCTTCTTCAGAAACGCTTTTCTTGCTATTGCGAGTCTACATTTTATATCCTCCCTACTTCGACCATCATCAATTATGTTGCTTCCCAAATAGCAAAACTCATCTGCTACTATAAGTGCTTCATTTCCTAATATAATTTCCTCTGCATCACCTGATTTACTTCGACTACATTCAATTATCCTCGTTTTGCCTTTGTTGATGTTCATCCTATATCCTCCTTTCAAGACACCGTCTGTCCCATTCAAATGTTCTTGCAAGTCCTTTGTTGTCTCTGCGAAAATTGCAGTGTCACTGGCAAACCTCAAAGTTTTTATTTCTTCTCCCTGAACTTAATTACTACTCGAAATTTTTCTTTTGTTTCGTTTACAGCTTGCTTATTATACATTTTGAATAACATCAGGGATAGGCTACAACCCTGACACAAACCCTTCTCAACCACTGCTGTCCTTTTGTGCCCCTCGAATCTTATAACCGCCTTCTGGTTTCTGTACAAATTGTAAATACCATCTTGCTCCCTGTATTTTATCCTTGCAACCTTTAGAATTTGAAAGAGAGTATTCCAGTCAACATTGTCTAATTCTTTCTCTATGTCTACAAATGCTACAAACGTAGCTTTTATCTTTCCTTAACCTATCTTTTATCACACCTGTCAACGCCTGCTTTCTTTGGGATTGGATTTATTAAACTCTTCTTGAAGTCTGAAGGTATTTTGCCTGTCTCATACGTCTTTCCCACCAGAAGGAAGAGTTTTGACATGGCTGGCTCACCCAAGGCTATCGGTAGTTGTAAAGGAATGTTGTCTACTCCCGGGACTTTGTTTCGACTTAGGTCTTTTAGTGCTCTGTCAAATTCTTCACGAAGTATCATATCTCTCTCCCATTTCATCTTCATCTACGTCCTTTTCCATTTCCATACTATTGCCTTCAAGTACATCACCGTTGTATACACTCACTATAAACTCCTTCCACCTTTCTGCTTTCCCTTCCTTGCTTAGGACTGGTTTTCCATCTGAGCTCTTGATATTCATACAAGTGCTTCTCTTTCCTCCGAAGGTCTCTTTAAGTTTCCTTTATGCAGCATCTATCTTACCACTTGTTATTTACGCCTCTACATCCTTTCATTTGTCCTCTAGCCATTCCTGCTTAGTCATTTTGCATTTCCTGTCGGTCTCATTTAGACGTCTGTATACCCTTTCATCCGCCTCATTTTTTGCATTTTTTAATATTTTCTCCTTTCATCGATTAAATTCAATATCTCTTGTGTTAGCCATGGACTTCTACTAGCCCTCATCTTTTTATGTACTTGGTCCTCCGCTGCCTTCACTATATCGTCTCTCAAATCCACCCATTCTTCTTCTACTGTATTCATTTCCCCTGTTCTTGTCAGTCGTTCCCTAATGCTCCCTCTGAAACCCTGTACAACCTCTGGTTCTTTTAGTTTATCCAGGTCCTACCTCGTTAAATTCCATCCTCTTTGCAGTTTCTTAGTTTTAATCTGCAGTTCATAACCAATAAATTGTGGTCAGAATCCACATCTGTCCCTGGAAATGCCTTACAGTTTTAAACATGGTTCCGAAATCTCTGTCTTACCATTATATAATCAATCTGACACCCTCCAGTGTCTCCAGGTCTCTTCCACGTATATAATATACTTTCTGTAACACTGTTGTTCAAATATTCTCTCCTTGTCTGAACTGTGAAATTAATTCGTAGCAATTTAATTCATATTCGATGTACGCAAATTTTGCGTTTTGAGAAATGCTAATAATGCTAACTCAAAAGGTTTTATTTCTTCTCTTTGAAGTTTAATTCCCTTTTCAAATGTCTCTTTTTCTTCCTGTACTATTTGCTGAATGTACAGATACAGTATCATAGACTTGTTGGTATATCAACGCGGACTGTTCAACGTGCCTACGAAGCTCTAAAATTGACAGTAATTTTTGTTGTCAGTGAACACAGATCCGTTTCAACGAGTTTTCGAGCGAACATTGCGAAGAGATATTCGTTTTATAAACAAAAACTGTCTTTTCTTGCTACAGTGTATTTTATTTTCTTTAGACGTGTCTTGCGTTTTACTTTAATGCATCTACAATGGGATAGGTCTTGGAATCGGCGTTTCTTCTCATCTGGTCACATGCTGGAGGTGGCACTTTAACTTGACTTACGAAAAATAAGCACGTTTTTATATTCCGAATTCTTTTCTTGACGATTTTCATATTGTTTGCCCTTATTGCTGTGGAGCACTAGTAGTCTTCTGTCACTAGTTGTACATATTTCAATTAAATTTGTGATTTAAAGTCGTACCTTATGTGACTTCTGAACTCACAGCATTAATTTCGTTACGCAAATTCTCTTTACTGACAGTAGTTATGCTAAGGATTTCATCTACTTCATTGTTCAATTCGTTGCACTAGATCAGTACGCCGTTAACCATTATACTCATCGACTTTTGTCCTTCTTGATTGTATTATTGATTTTAATGATCTCATCAGTTTGCGCCTGTGTTTTCTCAAGAGATTTACTAACCAGTTTAATTATTTGCTTGCATATTTTTTTTGTCAAGGTGGGTCCGAAATTCTTGGGATTCCGTTTCGATTTCTTCAAGTGTGACTTTACATCCCTCTCTGAGCTGATAATGTTTTTCATCGAATATCTCAGTAAGCTCGGATGTCAAATTATTGACAGTATCTGTCAACGTTTTCAATTTAGTCTTGATTTTCTCCTGAATTTGTTTGTCTTTCTCCCACATTTCTGTTTTCCTCCCGAACAGATTGTAATTTCCTTCGCGATTCTTTCATTTTGTCGTCCATCATTAATTCCATTTCCCCTAATACCTGGGTAGAGACGTTATTACTAACAGTAGTGGTCCCCTTTTGTTGATTAGCCAACAGCGTTGAACTAGGCTTGGGCAGAAGTTTTCAATAAGCATCAAGTTAAAGAGAGATGCCAGCTGCGATTGCTGATGAGCTTCATTGTCCTGCCCGTTGAACGTATCGTAGGTGGGCAGTTATCACAAACGAATTTGGCAACCTCCATCAAGCATACTTAATTGACATGATTGCATATTCGAAATGGAATTCTGGATATTAATATTTATTAACGGTGGTTGATGTTTATTCCAAACACGCATGGTTTGCTGCTCTGAAGTCTAAAGGCGATGTTGCAGTTGCAAACGGGCTTAAAAAAATTTATACAGAAAGCAGGCGGGTTCTAGTACGCTTATAAACTGATCTTGGGAAATAATTCTACAATACTGGTTTTATAAAGTTAATGCAACATCTCAGAATTAATCATTAGTCCACTTTTTCAAGTATGAAAGCTTCCGTAGTTGAACGTTTCAGTAAAACTCTCAAGAGTCTTATGTTCAGAAAATTTACTGCTCAGGGCTCCTACAAATAATTAATACTGTACAAGGATTCGTAAAGCAATATAATCACACGAAACACAGGACAATTAAAATGCAGCCAGCGGAGGTGTATAATAAAATCAAAATGATCGATCCACGCCCTTCGATACTTAAAATTGGTGATTATGTCAGTATTAGCAAACAGAAGACAGTCTTTGACAATGGATGCACTGCAAACTGGTCAACGGAAATTTTCAGAATACGTAAAGTGCAGTTTCTCAGAAGCAGATATTGGTGGTACGTTTTCCATTTCCAAAATTTGCGAGCTCGCAGGTGAGCTATTACCTGCTATCTTTTTAGTTTAGTTCCCATTACTGCAAGGGGTGAGGAATCTTGGCTGCTACATTTCGCTCCATTCTTCTTGCCGCCGCCACTCTTCTGGTAAAGTCGAAGGATAGCGACAGACTTGATCAATCGTGGTACACAGGACGTGGTACACAGAACGAACTATCTCGTGGTACATAAACCGAACTTTGTTAGTGGTTGACCGGTCGACCTATTTCCGTGGTACACAAATCGAACTAACCTACACTTGCACAACCCACTGGAAAAACGACACACGCAAGGTGTTTTTTTCCACCTCAACCGGCCTAAACCGACCCTCTTAGTACTTGAACTGATAATTCGTAACAAAGGGAAGTTCACAACATTCCCATATCAATTTAACCTCTTGTACACACACACAGAGAAAACGGTAATTGTAAACAGTGTGTGTGTGTGTTTGTGTGTGTGTGTGTGTGTGTGTGTGTGTACTGATCGCAGAGAAAACTGTAATTGTAAACATTGTGTGTGTGTGTGTGAGTGTGTGTGTGTGTGTGTGTGTGTGCCTATGTGCATGTGTGTGTGTGTGTGTGTGTGTGTGTGTGTGTGTGTGTGTGTGTGTGTCTTTTAAATAACTTTAAAGAAACAATTCAAAGTATATTTGATCACAAAGCCAACTCTAATTGTAAACATTGTTTGTGTATGTGTGTGTGTGAGTGTACGTAACCAAATCATCTGGACGGCTGCCCGACCTTGGACAACGGCCAGAGCTTGATGACCCAGATGGGTACGGTGCGGTGTAGTAAGCGTCCTCGTTGCGTATATACGTGTTCAAAGTGTTCCAGAACTAACATAGACATACTCCTTTTCTACCACTACAAACTCCTCTTTTTTCACCAAAGACTTTCACAATAATCTCTTTCAGGCTTTAAACACTAAACTTTCTTTTCTACTTTTTCTTCAGTTATCCTATGACACTAGTCAACAGCCATTTTGCATCTGGGATGTGATACATCACCCAGTATTATGTTGGTGTGTAGAATCCGAATACAGGTTTCGAAATGTTCTAGCACGCACCATTTTTGAGTTTTTAAAGTTTCTTTATTTTTCATATACAATATTTCGCTTTTTGCTGTTCTTCTGTTTTGATGTTTAATTGTTTGTTTTTGATTTACAGAGGAGAGCTAGAAAATCTACAAATCGTCAGTAAATGGTTGGGATGGTAATCAAGTGGTGTGAAAGACATTCTCAGTGAGTGTTTCCTGTGAAACATAAGGCAAACGTTTTCAGTTTAAAACTTACACTAAGAAAAATGGCAACTAGTAAATCTTGTTCCTGTCCAAACCACCCCGACCACTTTTGTTATGTGTGTGGGAAATTCACACCAAAAGCCCAAAGAAAACCAGTCAGCGATTTGGTTAAGAAGGCATAAAAATTGTGTTTTGATTGTCCTGTTTGTGATCAAGATAAAAATTTTGCAACTCGTGTTGTCTGTATAACCTGTACTACAACCTTAACCGAGTGGTTGAAACGAAAATGTCATGCCATTCACTGTTCCGATGGTGTGGTGTGAGACTAATGACCATTATTCAGATTGTTACTTCTGTATTACAAATATTTCAGGACAATCAAGCAAAACTAGACATGAAATAAAGTACTGAAATGTATCTTCAGTGCACTGCCTGCGCCACATGATGAGGGGTTGCCTGTTCCTGTAACTTGAGTGCCACGGAACCATACCCCATGTGAAGTGAATCAGAAAGTGTTGAATATATAGAAGGGTACTGCCCTCAATATCACGAGACTTCGCTTCAGATCTTTAATCAAAACGAACTGAACGATTTGGTTCGCGATCTAACACTTTCAAAACAGAACTTTTGGGGTCGAGACTGCAACAACGGAACCTCCTAGCTGCAGGGACAAAAATTTCCTGTTCCAGATCAAGAGCTGCTTCCTTCTCTCTGTATTTCGATATGCAGAATTCAATGTGTGTATGTAGAGTTACCAGTGGTCTGGTGATGCAGCTAGGTGTACAACATAATCCACAGGAGTGGCGACTATTAACTCCTCTAAAACCAGCTTGTAAGCAGTAATACTGCATAAGGGAACGCATTTCCACCGGTACCTTTGGGTTACGCAGGATGAAACCATGGCTTTGCTGCTAGAGGCAATCAAATATAAGGATCATGAATGGCAGCTATACTGTGATCCTCTCAGGTTTACAGACAGGATTCACGAAATACTGCTGCTTTTTGTAACTTTGAGACAGCTGTGACACCAAGAACCACTATACAGTCAAGGAATGGCCTATAAGGAAGTCATATATTACTGGAAACGTAAATGTGAACGATACCCCATTGGTTGAGCCCGATAAAATCATTTTGCCTCCCCTTCATATCGTTGGGTCTTATCAAGAACATTGTGAAAGCTCTGGGTAAAGAAGGCAAGGCCTTTAATCACTTAAGAGAAAAGTTTCCCAAATTAAGTGAGGCAAAGCTGAAAGAGGGTATATTTGTTGGATCACAAATAAGAAAACGGCTGAGAGATCCAACCTTTGATACCAAACTCACAGGTATCAAATTATCTGCTTTGTTTTCTATTAAGAGGGGTAGGACGTCAAACGGACCGACTTGGAGCAGGAGAGGCACCACAGGACATTTTAATTTCCACTGTCTATACTTTTACAAAATAATCTATAAAACTTTGTCAGCATGACCAGGAAGGATTCAGAATTCACACTTATAGCAGTGGAAGTTCGAAAACATAAGGAAATAATTTTTTTTACATGTGAAATTTCATCATTTATTTCACTTACTAATGGCAGTATTTGTTGCTATGGATACACTTTTCTTCATAAGTAAGAGAGATTCTTCGATAAATTGTGCACAGCATACAAACCATACTTAAAGGTGTATGAAACTCTAGAATTTTCGAAATCTATTAAAAACCGTGGTAAAAATTGAGGTAATTAACTATAAAATTTGTGTTTTTCCTAAAAATGAAGTTTAAAATATAACAGTTCATTCGTTTTTTCATAAATTGAATAAATTCTAGAGGTTCATACACCTGTGAGTATGGTATGTATGATGTGCAAAATTCATTAAATAATCTCTCTAACTTATGAAGAAAAGTGTACCTATATCAACAAATGCAGCCATTTGTAAGTGAAAAAAATTATGAAATTTCACACGTAAAAAATTTATTTTGTTGTTTACGAACTTCCACTGCAGTGAGTGTGAAACCTGAATCCTTCCTTGTGATGCTCACAAAGTATTATGAATTGATTTGTAAAAGTATAGACGCGGGAAATTAAAATGTCCTGTGTTGCCTCTCCTGCTCCAAGTCGGCCCGTTTGACGTCCTACCCCCTTAAAGCTATCGTGAATGGCAATTTGGATAACAGAAAGGACAAAAGTTATATTACCATTGGGAATGATCTGTTGGACAACTATAGGAACATGGGGTGTAGAATGTCGCTTAAAATTCACTTTTTACATTCTCACCTTGATTTCTTCGCTGAAAATTTGGGAGCCGTAAGCGATGAGCATGGTGAAAGCTTTCACCAAGACATTCTTACCACCGAACATTGTTACCAAGGCAATTGGAATCCTTCGATGATGGGTGGTTACTGCTGGGGTCTTGTTAGGGAGGGTGATGAAATGGCAAACAAAAGAAGAGCTCCATCTCCGCATTTTTCAAAATCCAAAAACGATTAAAGGTGAAAACATCTTATGAACTAATTTGGAACATTTATTAGTCTCATGCCCATACATGCATACAAAATAGTATTGATTTCAAACGTTCTGAAAGTGCATTTTTGTTTGATTTAATTGTGTCAGTTTTCGCTATTACCACTTTTTATTCTGCTGTGTATCTAGGAAATGTGGCGTCATAGAGAAAAACTGATTTTACCAGTGTATTCAGCACCCAAAAATTATATAAACCCACCCATTTACAAACCAGATGCAGAAAAAAAGTTTAAGTTTGTTAACTAGTGTTATTTCTGATGCACTCGGTCTGAAGACTTTGGCAATACAGCTAGCTTCACTACTTCAGTATCCTCTGCAGTAACATCCCTAGGAACTATACCAGTGTTTTTATAAAGGTTCTTTTGATGAAATTAGAAGTTTTTACTCTGAAGAAATAAACATCGATGGTATCACCGAAGCACAATTTTAAAGAGTAAATATTTTTCTAAAATAATGAGCTCTTAATTTAAATGGTGATATTGTGTTTCAGACGTGGACAATTTGGATTAGAAAGTATCTCTACCTGTTAATTTTGTTCAGAGTATTACGACGATAGGCGGTTAGTAGTTTCAGTCTGAACTTTGGAGTCGCCCGAATTATACTCCTACTTTTCTTGTTGTTTTCAACTGAATTCGAAACGAGTGCTCACGAGCCGCAGCAAGCGCGCAAAGCCCCTGAATGAATGAGAACCAGTGCGACTCAGACGAACTGTCGCATTCAGGTGAGAAGCACGTCGGTTCATTAAAACACTCCAGCCGTGTCCGGAAAAAGCAGTGGCCGCGAAGCGGGAATCATTCAGGATCGGTCCCACCAGGTGTCTCCTTCCTAAATGCGTCTCGACAGATACACGAACGTTTACATGCACGTGTCTCACGCAGAAGGCGGTACAGTGTCTGGCTGGCAAATGCGTTATAATTCCGTTGTATCCTTCTCTCTAACTGCCACTCCAATCGGTTTGCGTCAGGTAGAGCCGTCTTTGATCATCGTAGCCTAGATCTTAGTGTCATAAAATATGGTCCATGCGTTGTAGGAGAAGGAGGTCAGTGTTTAACGTCCCGTCGACATCGAGGTCATTGGAGCACAAGCTCGGATTGTGGAAGGTGGAGGGTGGAAATCAGCCGTACCCTTTCAAAGGAACCATCCCAGCATTTGCCTGAAGCGATTTAGAGAAATTCAGGAAAACCTAAATCGGGATGGCCTGACCCGGGTTTGAACCGTCGTCCTCCAGAATGCAAGTCCAGTGTGCTAACCACTGCGCCACCTCACTCGATTGCACTTTAGACTAGAGGGTGAGACTGGTTGGGATTATCACTCTCTTTTCATATTCAGACCAATCTTTTTACTTACTTTCGTTTTATCAATTTTCTTCTTGTGATTCAAACTTGTGAATTTGGTTTTCTGTTTAGAAATAATCACCAACATAGTTAAAATTTATTGAAAATGAGAACCACCTCTTATTCGCAGTGGGGAATAGATTTTCTGGGGGAAACCTTTCGAGATTTAATCCTATGACACGACAATACTGCAGATATTACTTTTTAAGTCTTTGTTAAAAATTATTGAGGCATTCACGGTATCACAGTCCATGTACGAGTTCAAAGAAGTTCTATACCAACAGCTTCGTTTACAATAACTTAGGAAACACACTGTGGAACAGAATTAAAGGATCACTTTTTATAAACCCCGTAATTGCCTCCTGTTTCGACGAATGAGTTGGAAATTTGGCTCAAAGGTGAGTACGACATTGCTCTGTAATCGCCCAAAAGCGTGACAACCGTCGACTTCACCTTGTGACTCGACGGTGTTTCAAACAGCAAGGCCAGAGCTCAGAATCTCATGCGACGCGTAAAGATGATTAATGATCTCACACTGGCATCACATTTCACCGCAGTTCTGCCCAGTGCCACCGCGGACGTGTCACACGATGGGAAGGTTGGTACAGCCACTCTTATGTACATTTCACCCCTTCTTTTGACGTGCCTGCGATGGAGGTCAGAACTAAGACGCGCAGCGTGGCCGAATGGTAGAGAAAAACATTTCAGACATTACGCCGCTCAGAATCGGCACAGAAAGGCCTCGTGGGGTGGCATGGAGGGCGTCAATGAAACCACCCTTACACCTGCCTCGTAGATTCCAACACATTCCGAGGTCGAAAACGACACTTCTCATTGCACTGATCAAATAGGAAGATGTTCTTGAAAACTTTAACACTCCTGACACCGTCGGACATTTGAGCCCTTCTCCAGTGACAATGCGGGGTTATTGTTCCGTTAAACGTGATCGCATGCCTTTGTAGTGTAGTGCAACCTCGATTTTTGCTCTTGTGTGAAGGTTGGAATCACTAAGAACCATTAGGAACCGTTAAAAACCATTCGACCTAATCTGAACGTGATCAGAAGCAGCAATGCTTATGCTTTTCTCCACCTACTGTTTGCGCCTTCTTGTGGCGTGATCACGGATGGATGGGACATTGACACATGCGAAACTAAAATGCTGAAGGGTTCTTCTAAAAACTCCAGTTTGGCAAAACCCTCAGTAGGACCCACACACCATTGTTGGTGATTTTAAAAACGGACATGCACAGAAACAACCTATAAAGTAGGCACCTGCAGACAGGCAACTGGGATTGGAGGAGTGTCCAGGAGTAGCCTACCTGCAGGTACGTCAAACTAGTTTACAGGTTGTCTCTGTATACGTTTATTTTTAAAATTGTCAAGATGCCACAAAGTGTTTTGCCGAACTGAGACATCTAAGAGGGACCCTTTATCATTTAATTCACTCATGTGTCAATCTCACACCCCTCCATCGGCACACCCACAGGTGGACGCAAAACAGGAGCGCTGGAAGACCATTAACAGCCTTTGCTGCCTCGGATCATGTCCACATTTCTTCTGTGATGGACGTGGCTGTACCATAGACAATTCCAAGTAGAGACGGTATAGTCACACAACCAGTTAAAAAGAGAAAACTGCCTTTGAATTCGAAGTTGGAGAAGAAAACAACCAAATTACTGGAAAGTGTATGAAAATTCTAATGCTTTAGAGCCAAGGAGCAATGATCACATTACCAAATTCTATGCGGAAATGTCAGCAAGTGGTTTGAGAATCTGTCTGACGTTACAGTTTTCCCACGTAATGTCCAGTAGATAACTTTGCTGAAATTAAATCAAATGATCATATGGAATTATTGATTGGAGACCATTGTGCGCCTGTCTGGCTGCCTGATGCAAGTCTTCTTATATGACGCCACTTAGGCGACCTGCGTGTTGTTGATGATGATGAAGTGATTATGAGATCGGGACACCCAGTTTCTGAGTGGATAAAATCTCCTTCCTCACACCATGGCTGGTAGCCTCGCTGACAGCTCTGCTACAGAGGCAAACACTTGGCTCAAATGTTGAGGCACCAAGTTCAAAAAGCAAATACAAAAACCTTAGAGAATCTAGAAGGCACAAAAAGGGAATAGCAAGCTGCCCATGTACCACATTGGGCAGTGGACGATGTTTACCACCCCATGAGTCCCCAAAGGCAAAAAAAGCTTTATGCTATACCAGGGGCCTTGAAATGACATCTCAGGTCAATATAAAGCTACAACTCCTGGCTAATACTTTTATGGTACACGTGGATTAAGCCCACCCAATTGAGGCAACCCAGAAACCTTGTGTCAATTATTGGCAGCTTCCACGGAAGAGGAGAGGGAAGTGATCAGGGACAAAGTAAGATTGTGCAGCACACCCCTATTGCTACATCTACTCTACAAGCTGTAAGATCATGGGTGACCTGACCAACTTACTCAGGAGCGTGTTCCTGGCCTTCCCCACTGTCTCAGCGGATGATAGATTCAGGGATCTAAGCTCTGGACAAGGGGAAATGAGAGAGCAAGAGACATCGCCATATGATGGTCATGGAAGTGTTTAGCAGCTGTGGGATAACAGGTGCCCTAACAGCGGAGTTCTGATCACACAGAAATCAGATGTGATATTGTCTGACCATCGATAACGTTAAGGGTGCGCTTCAATGACTGGGTAATAAAAACTGAAGTACGGTGATAGGATGGCACTTTTCAGAAGCTGTAGTTCATGATTCAGCACAAACTGGTGATAAAACTCGAGCAGAAATCAACTATTATAATCCACCTTCAAACGCCCTCGGGTGCAACACTGACAAGTCTGGCGTTGGCAGAAGAGAGATTGGGCAGTTGGAGGAAGGCAGATTTTGAAAACAATGCCTAGTACAAATGATTTATGGCAGGAAAAGATTAATTCCGTTGTGTGCCATGTACAAACTGAACGTAGAGGATGTTCAGGGAACCACGATTCTTCAACCAATGTTGTTAGCAACCCTACAGAAATACGTAGCAAATAATATACGATATCTTGGTACTTTGGACGTCATCTTAATGTTTCAGATTCAGGAGACGTGACAGTAAACCGAGACCTGGCCGTTGTTGAGCCTATACGGATGATATTGACCCCCAGCTGACCACTGTTCGGTTCCTTAGGACTCTTGCGGATATCACCGAACTTGTGTTGAGGCTACTGACCTGTATGATCCTCTCATCGACGCTATCCATAGGCTCTAAACCCCAGCACTCTTATACTTGGAATAGTTTCTCGGAAGATTGTAGGAGGCTCAGAAAGGGCTTTCGATACCTCTGGAATTGCTAGAGGCATAAGAGGTTGGTTGCTTACCCTCTTATTTTCATAAGGTCGACTTTGACATCTCCCATGATGGAACCCAATATCAGGACCAGATACAATATTAGGTCCAGAGAGTCACAATACAGTTGATGCATATGGTAGCAAGGTCTTGCGAGCTGAACCTATTTCGTGTGGATAAACTTGTATATGAGTGTCCTTAGGTAATGATTATGAGAAAAAGGGAATACTTCGAAATGGTAGGCTCATATTGGCTGCTCTTGGTGGCAGACTTGGCAGTTAATATTTGCACTTTCTGCGACCAAGGATAGTTTAGTAAGACACCAGATAGAGCTACAAAGACAGGTTTTAATAATCAGTGGCACCCATAACTTTTAGGTTATCTAGGATGATTACTCAAACCAAATCCATAAATACCACCTCTTGAGTACACTACCTACACAAACATCCTTTCTAAATTCTTCCTACAGAAAACCTGACCTTCCTGAACGCTACCCTACAGTCATCTATTCTTGTTTTCTTCGCCCAAATGCTAGCCTCGCAGGATGGCCTGGTATCAATGGATCAACTGTTTGGGCATATGCGGTAGTTAGGAACATCTACACCCTGTCGTACTATTAATCATGTTGCTAACTCAAGTACAGAGTCTCAAAAACCCAGCCTAGCCTCCTTCCACCAGCAGGACTATACCAGTACTGACAGCATTCGTAAAGAAGCAGCTTAGCTGCTGGAAAATGTCGTGTGAATTACTGAAAATAGCGTGAATCCAAGACTTAACGGAATGTGTACACAACAAATTGTGTAAAACATTGATTAGTTTCAGGTTCCATAACAGCAAAAAAAAAATGGAGTGTCGAATTCCTTTGT
Source organism: Schistocerca serialis cubense (assembly GCF_023864345.2). Lineage (NCBI taxonomy): Eukaryota > Metazoa > Arthropoda > Insecta > Orthoptera > Acrididae > Schistocerca > Schistocerca serialis. The sequence goes on along the minus strand of NC_064642.1, from coordinate 8,830,009 downwards.
AAGAGGGCAAGTATGGCCGAAAGCAATTCGAGGCATGGACCCATTGCCATAATCATGCTTGCTGTATGCTCACTGGCACAGAGTTTCTCATAAGCACCCACCTAGGCACAAAGCATAACTTTCCAGTCAAAGACCAAACAAGTTACCGTAAACTAGGACACTAAGGTGACCATTCAACAACAAGCCTACCCATGAGCATTTAAATTCTGCCTACTCAATGAAGCTGAAAGTGGAATTGATGGGTCAACCAGTTGACATCAGCTGCAGGGCTTGCTTCCGCCGTGAGCCCATCATTACTCACTTTACACCGTGATAGGACCGCCTGTCTGGGGATCCACTCTCATCACCGAATTTAGACCTTTCCAGCCACAGAGACAATATGTATGCACCAGCACCAGGCACAGCCAGCTGGAAGCTGGTCCAGGGGTTCATAACTGGATGCCTCTTCCACTGCATGCCATGGCTGTCCACCAGCAAAGCTCGCCCAGAGCTGGGTTTGGCCATGCCACCTCATTCTCAGCTGAGCCAGCACAGCTGGTTTCCCTAGATTATAAGCATCGGTAGATCGCCTCCCCTTGATGACATGCTGATCTGGATGTCGCGACTGCTGGCTATGTCTCGTCCCTCTATCGTGCATTGTTGCTCTTGGTTTTGAGGTCCAGCACTCAGTGCTCACCAGATATGGGCTCGAGTCTTCTGCAGTAAACTCTTGGGAAATAAATAAAGCTTGCAACTAACTGCCTGAGACTCATCGTGTCCACCAGGGAACACTGGCACCCGTACACAGGCGTCCGCAACGAAAGTATCTGCCATGTCATCCATCACTGGAAAGTATGTGTCTCACTGAAGGGTGAGTATGTAAAAAAGGACATCGATTTCTTCGAGGTCATCAATCAAATATTATGACTGCTCATCCGTTTTCTGCCCTAGTGTCGACAGGTTGTTATGCTGCCTCACCGTATACCTTTGTTCTCCACTATTCCCCTTACCACTTATGTTAACTAACGCCTATTTCGATTTACGAGCCTTTTAGCAAACGGAAAAAGGCACGATATCTGCTTATTGTTCCTTCCGTTTGTAGCGATTGTTCTCAGCAGCCAGAACGTTGTCGTGCCGTTTCTTTAGCCAGAACCGCAGTATCAGAGCAAGAGGTAGCGTCATTCGTTGCGCAACGCAACATAATCAAGTTTCTCACAACAGAAGGCCTAAAACCGTCCAAACTTTTTTAGGCGTGGCATAACACACTGAGAAGGTTTCAGTTGTACGCTGTGACACACTTTTTGGATGTACGAAAAACATTTGAGAATGCAGCTGACCGACGTCACAAAGGTTTTTGCAAAAATATATTTTTGATTTTAAAGAAGTTCTTCACACATATTTTCTTAATGCAGGTCGTACATTGAACGCTGCGTACCAATTCTAAGTTTTGGAACAAACGAAACGTGCCTCTTGTCATTTCCCAGCCCATCCTATCGTACTTCATGGCATTGGACCCCACACAGCTTCCCTCAGACAACAGAATATTCACTGTGGACCACAACAGAGCATCCTCCCTACACTCAGAACCCATCACCCTCCGATTTTCATTTGTTTGGATCAGCAAATGAAGCAGTCAGAGGCCTCAGATTTGACGACGATGGTGCTGTCAAAGTGTTCGTGCTCAAGTGGCTGCTGTCACAGCCAATGTCATTTCTCGAAGACTGGAACAAGAATTGACTATTCACTGGGGAAAATGTGTTTGTCGTTCAGGAGACTATATACAAAAATAAGTTCTTGTGTATGAAGCTCAAACAAACTTATAAAATCTGGTTTGTATTATTTCTCCATGGTATGTCTGGACTTGGATGCGGACAAAGTGGCACACACCCATTCCTTGCCCACACAGGTGGGCGGCTGCAGTGACGGGCCACGACGGTTTCTTACCTGCGAGCCAGCCCTCCAATAATTCAGCGGAGGCGGGTCCTAAACCGTCGCGTTTTACGATCGGCGCAGACCCCTCAGCTCCGGCCGACCGCCACACATTCTGCGCAGCCACAGCCGGCCCCAGACGTGGTTCCATGTCGAAGACGTATGTGCCTTTTTGCAGCGGTAGAGCTCTTGCATAAATTTTGTAACCAGTTCGCTTTTGTTTTCTACGTTTTACTTCTTTAACCTAAACTAACCTAAACTAACCAGAGTGGTGTATTACACTGAAGCTTCAAGAAAACTAGTATAGGCATGAGATATGTAAACAGGCAGAATACGGGGCCTATATAACACACCAAGTGTTGTTAGATCAGTTACTGCTGCTACAATTGCCGGTTATTAAGATGTAAGTGAGCTTGAATATGGAGTCATAGTCGGCACACGAGCGATGGAACACATCAGCTCCGTGGTGGCGATAAAGTGGGGATTTTCTCGTACGACCATATCACGAGTGAACCGTGAATATCAGGAACCCGGTAAAACATCAAAACTCTGAACTCTGACATCGCTGAACCCTGAAAAAGATCCTGCAAGAAAGGGACCAACGACGACTGAAGAGAATTGTTCAACGTCACAGAGGTGCAACCCTTCCCCAAACTGCTGCAGATCCCAGTGCTGGGCCATCCACAAGAATCAGCGTGCGAATCATTCAACGGAAAATCATCGATATGAGCTTTCGCAGCCGAAGATCTACTCGCGTGCCCTTGATGATTGCACAACGCAAAGCTTTAGCCCTCGCCTGGGCCCGTCATAAACGACATTGGACTGTTGATGACTGGAAACATGTTGCATGAGTAGCGATGCCAGGGGTACCAAATTTGTTATGTCCCGGGTTCGATTCCCAGCGGGGTCAGGGATTTTCTCTGCCTCGTGAATACTGGGTGTTGTGTGATGTCCTTAGGTTAGTTAGGTTTAAGTAGTTCTAAGTTCTAGGGGACTGATGACCTCAGCTGTTAAGTCCCAAAGTGCTCAGAGCCATTTGAACCAAAATTTGTTATGAAAGTCAGTAAATTACCCAACGGACAGTATTTTTCAGTACAGGTATTTCGTTCATTCCAAGCAAATGCCGATTCTTAGAGTATGGAGTAACAGTAAATTTAATAAAATCTAGATTCGTCAGACGTCAACTGCAGTTCGTAGGATATATAATTACGCCGGACGGTATTATGCCGAATCCTAAGAAAATGAGTGCTATCAAAGAGTGTCCCCATCATAAAAATAAAATGGAATTAAAATCTTGAATGGGATTAGCCCGATTTTCACGCCGATTTTTGCCTAATCAATTAATCAGCCAAGAATGTTTATTACAGTTATTGCGAAAGAACATCATGTGGAAATGGACCCCTGAGTATAGTCAAGTGTCTACATCTACATCTACATTTATACCTCGCAAGCCACCCAACGGTGTGTGGCGGAGGACACTTTACGTGCCACTGTCATTACCTCCTTTTCTGTTCCAGTCGCGTATGGTTCGCGGAAAGAACGATTGTCTGAAAGCCTCCGTGCGCGCTCGAATCTCTCTAATTTTACATTCGTGATCTCCTCGGGAGGTATAAGTAGGGGGAAGCAATATATTCGATACCTCATCCAGAAACGCACCCTCTCGAAACCTGGACAGCAAGCTACACCGTGATGCAGAGCGCCTCTCTTGCTGAGTCTGCCACTTGAGTTTGCTAAACATCTCCGTAACGCTATCACGGTTACCAAATAACTCTGTGACGAAACGCGCCGCTCTACTTTGGATCTTCTCTATCTCCTCCGTCAACCCGATCTGGTACGGATCCCACACTGATGAGCAATACTCAAGTATAGGTGGAACGAGTGTTTTGTAAGCCACCTCCTTTGTTGATGGACTACATTTTCTAAGCACTCTCCCAATGAATCTCAACCTGGTACCCGCCTTACCAAAAATTAATTTTATATGATCATTCCACTTCAAATCGTTCCGCACGCGTACTCCCAGATATTTTACAGAAGTAACTGCTACCAGTGTTTGTTCCGCTATCATATAATCATACAATAAAGGATCCTTCTTTCTATGTATTCGCAATACATTACATTTGTCTATGTTAAGGGTCAGTTGCCACTCCCTGCTCCGAGTGCGTATCCGATGCAGATCTTCCTGCATTTCGCTACAATTTTTTAATGCTGCAACTTCTCTGTATATTACAGCATCATCCGCGAAAAGCTGCGTGGAACTTCCTACACTTGACAAAATCCGAGACGCTTTAGTTAACGCTCTGTTGTTCCATCATCCGTAACTTGAACAGGATTTTTGCATTGCCGCTGATGCTTCTGAAACAGGCCTAGTCGTTACATTTTCCGAATGGACGATCCAAAAGCTATGAATACCATTAAGATTAAGGGATTCGCAAGTAGAACGCTCTCTAAATGTGAAAGGACGTACCGTGCCACAGAGTCAGAGGTACTAGCTATGGTACATCTACATCTATACTCCGCGAGCCACCTTACGGTGTGTGGCGGAGGGTACTTATTGTACCACTATCTGATCCCCACTTCCCTGTTCCATTCACGAATTGTGCGTGGGAAGAACGACTGCTTGTAAGTCTCCGTATTTGCTCTAATTTCTCGGATCTTTTCGTTGTGATCATTACGCGAGATATATGTGGGCGGTAGTAATATGTTGCCCATCTCTTCCCGGAATGTGCTCTCTCGTAATTTCGATAATAAACCTCTCCGTATTGCGTAACGCCTTTCTTGAAGTGTCCGCCACTGGAGCTTGTTCAGCATCTCCGTAACGCTCTCCCGCTGACTAAATGTCCCCGTGACGAATCGCGCTGCTTTTCGCTGGATCATGTCTATCTCTTCTATTAATCCAACCTGGTAAGGGTCCCATACTGATGAACAATACTCAAGAATCGGACGAACAAGCATTTTGTAAGCTACTTCTTTCGTCGATGAGTCACATTTTCTTAGAATTCTTCCTATGAATCTCAACCTGGCGCCTGCTTTTCCCACTATTTGTTTTATGTGATCATTCCACTTCAGATCGCTCCGGATAGTAACTCCTAAGTATTTTACGGTCGTTACCGCTTCCAATGATTTACCACCTATGGCATAATCGTACTGGAATGGATTTCTGCCCCTATGTATGCGCATTATATTACATTTATCTACGTTTAGGGAAAGCTGCCAGCTGTCGCACCATGCATTAATCCTCTGCAGGTCCTCCTGGAGCAGGTACGAGTCTTCTGATGTTGCTACTTTCTTGTAGACAACCGTGTCATCTGCAAATAGCCTCACGGAGCTACCGATGTTGTCAACTAAGTCATTTATGTATATTGTAAACAATAAAGGTCCTATCACGCTTCCCTGCGGTACTCCCGAAATTACCTCTACATCTGCAGATTTTGAACCGTTAAGAATGACATGTTGAGTTCTTTCTTCTAGGAAATCCTGAATCCAATCACAAACCTGGTCCGATATTCCGTAAGCTCGTATTTTTTTCACTAAACGTAAGTGCGGAACCGTATCAAATGCCTTCCTGAAGTCCAGGAATACGGCATCAATCTGCTCGCCAGTGTCTACGGCACTGTGAATTTCTTGGGCAAATAGGGCGAGCTGAGTTTCACATGATCTCTGTTTGCGGAATCCATGTTGGTTATGATGAAGGAGATTTGTATTATCTAAGAACGTCATAATACGAGAACACAAAACATGTTCCATTATTCTACAACAGATTGACGTAAGCGAAATAGGCCTATAATTATTCGCATTTGATTTATGACCCTTCTTGAAAATGGGAACGACCTGCGCTTTCTTCCAGTCGCTAGGTACTTTACGTTCTTCCAGCGATCTACGATAAATTGCTGATAGAAAGGGGGCAAGTTCTTTAGCATAATCACTGTAGAATCTTAAGGGTATCTCGTCTGGTCCGGATGCTTTTCCGCTACTAAGTGATAGCAGTTGTTTTTCAATTCCGATATCGTTTATTTCAATATTTTCCATTTTGGCGTCCGTGCGACGGCTGAAGTCAGGGACCGTGTTCCGATTTTCCGCCGCTTAAAAGTTTAGATACTTTTTCTGTGGAAAAAGAATAACCACATTTTGTCACCATAAAGCTTTGTCTTATATTTTAACAGGAATAATGTTTCACTCAAGGTTAACCAGATGGGCCTTGTTACTTCAAGAATATAACATTTCAGTGCAATATATAGAAGGGAAGGACAACCTTGTAGCAGATGCTCTATCTCAATTGCCTAGAAGACAGGATGATCAAGAATTTGAGGAGTAGACTTTAGAATTGAAAGTAATGAATCTGTCAATTGCACTTTGTGAGAAACTAATTTCAAAGTTGTGTCACAATGTGTCGCAGTTGCAAGAACAAAATCCTTATAGGTAATCTAGTTGAGATATAATCATCCAAGGAGCTACGAATTATTCTGGTAGTCTACACACTTTACAATCTAATATATTATTTCGAAGAAAACTCATGACGAACCACGGAAAGTATGCATTCCAAAAGAACTTTGTATCTTTAAAATGCAAAGCCAAGTTAGCCCAATATTGCTACCATCCGAACCTAGAATGTTTGGCTAGTGACATTCTAAGGAGATGTAAGATTTGCTAGAAAACTAAAACTATGCACAGTTGGCGAGAACTTACATTACCTCCAATCATACCACACCAACCTTTGACATTGATATCTTGTGTAGTGTGTCGACCATGTCCCACTACTCGTGGAAGATTTAAATATATTCTGGCATTCTACGATACTTTTTCGAAGTATATGAAATTGTATCCTTTGAGGAATCTACGTGTGCGTCTCATGTCAAAGAGATTTGTCAATGATTTCATAACAGAGATTGGAAAACCGAAGACGATGTTAACAGGCCATGCTCCTTATTACACCAGCAGAATCTGGAGAAAGTCTGTGAAAGAATACAATATTAAACACACACACACACACACACACACACATATATATATATATATATATATATATATATATATATATATATATACCACGTTTTTATCCCTGCGGAATCCAATCGAAGATTGTTCCGCGAATTAAATCGATTTCTGCGTACCTACACCATACACCAACATTACAAATGGATCGAGTGGTTATCAGAATTTGAAAGGATTTATAACGACTTGCCTCATACTTCTACATGATATTCGCCCTACCAAGTGATGTATGGCAAGGATGATTCTCAAGACTGGCTAAAGGGATGTCCACAAATTGAAGGAGACAATCTCACTAAGGAGGACATCTCGAAGAAAGTGTACTTAAATCTACAGCATCAAACTCTATTACGAAAGGTAAAATTCGATAAAAATGTGAAGAAGGTAATAACCTACGCTGTAGCAGAATAAATATTGGTGAGAACCCACCCAAAGGTCTCGATAAAGAAAAAGTTGAATAAGAAATAGGAGTATTTATATACTGGACCATACAGAATAATACAAATTCCCCATGAAGGAAGTTATATACTTGCTGACTGTAATCCTGATATGATAAAAGGTTCATTCCACCATACAGAGATAAAGAAATATGATCAATGAGAAGATATGAACCGTCTATGAAGAGAAACTGAAGGAAAAGCGATTGAGAAGAGTATTTATTAACAGGACACCAATATTAAACTTGAGCCACAGGATGAGCTACAAGATGTATTATTTGGTTCATTATTTTATATATAGTTACGAGGGTTATTTTATTCACTTATTATTAAATATAATTTATGTGTTATGCCAGACATACCACAATAATATAATTTACTAATATGAAAATGAAATGTTCACAGAAAAGATAATTTCTCAAAAGAGAAAGAAGCAGTTAATAGATTGAAGAACGAGAGAAAGCAAGAATAACTGACTTCAAGATGAGTAGTTAAGTTTAAAAGAAAGTTACCATAGAGGCATAAGTATTTTATGTTGAAGGAATGTTATATGTGTTGCTCGTAGAAAGTATATTTCATATATCTGTAATGGGCTCTATCAAAGCTAAAGGAAACATGAGAAAGGAATGAAAAGGAAGCTGATGCAACTGTCTAATCGATGTTATAATCTGGAAAACTTAATAACAAGAAAACCATGTGTTGAAGACAATGAAAGTATGAAACAAAACATAGAAAAATAATTATTAGAATTTCATGATGAACCAATAACCGTTATGGCAAGAGAAATGAATACAAATCTCATGAAGGTACGATGATAGGAAGATGGTAAGACTATTGTCTAATGTAAACTGAGGACAATTATGTGACGGAACAAACTTCAATATTGGATGACAGTGTTTACGACAAAAAAAAGTATCAAAACAAGCACAGGTGAACAATACTCACAGTATTTATGATGAAGACGCAGATCTACACAATAAGCGAAAAAAGCATAAGTAAATCTATAGCAAGCTTTTATAGCAATAAACCAGCACTTGATGGTTAACGATTGATACATTTTAAACAAAGCAGTATATCACGATACACACATCGACGAGAATATTCCCAACCTGCAGTAAGCAACTTCGAGCCGTAAAACAGACAACAAATCCAAGTTTCAAGGAAATAACCTTTATTAAACAAATTATGAAATATATTCGCCAAATAACTGGAAGAATTGCGCAATCACTTCGTTTTTCTTTTGACAAAACAATATCAGGCGAAGACACAACTCTTGCTCCAGAGAGAATCGCAAGACACACGGTGGAGAAGCAGAGATGATATTGCCAGCTGAAACGTCATTCGACCCGACACTGTACGCAGCTCGTTTGAGAAGCAAGAAAGAAAAAGATGACCGAGCCGTCTATAGCTGCATATAAAGCAGTTTCAAAAATTATTAACTGTTGTCTAACTTCATTGATTGTCCTTCATCACTACGGAACTTGTTGTATCGTGTCTCTTCACAAGAAATCTCAAGAAGCCGGGATAAACAAGATGAAGAAGAAGAAAAGGCCTGGTAGTACGAGTCTCATCTCAAATTGTATCGAGCGGATGGACGTATGCGGGTATGGAGACAACCTCATCAATCCATGGACCCTGCATGACAGCAGCGGATTGTTCAAGCAGGTGGAAGCTCGGTAATGGTGTGGGGTGCGTCACTTGGAGTGATGTGGAACCACTGATACGTTTAGATACGACTTTGACAAGTGACACGTACGTGAGCATCCTGTATGATCCATGCATCCATTCATGTCTATTGTGCATTCTGACGGACTTGGGCAATTCCAACAGGGCAATGTGACACCGCACACGTCCAGAATTGCTACAGAGTGGCTGCAGGAACACTCTTTTGAGATTAAACTCTTCCCGTGTCCATCAAACTCCCCAGACATTAACATTATTGTGCATACCTGTGATGCCTTGCAACGTGCAGTTCAGAAGATATCTAAAACCCCTCGTACTTCATGAACAGCCCTTCAGGATACATGGTGTCAGTTCCCTCGAGCATTACTTAAGTCTTTAGTCGAGTCCATACCACGTCGTGTTGCGGCTCATCTGCGTGCTCGTTGGAGCCCTACGTAACAGTAGGGAGGTGTACCAGTTTTTTAGGCTTTTCAGTATATTTCATACTCAAAACACACATTTGCATATGATACGTCCCAGCTTACTTTACACTGTTTGTCAGTAACACTGTTTTCCATACCAGTCATTCTGGATTTGAGTTTTCTTCAGACGTTCTCCTATTTTCATTCGCTTCCTCGGCTGGTTCGGTCCAACCGTTGCTTTCGCAGGTTTGCGGCAACACGGCTGCCATGTTCGTCCTCCACTTCCGCGCAAGCGCACCTGATGTTTCTTCCACGGACATGGACCGCACGCTAGGTACACGTTGTGCAGGTCTGATGTCCTGTCCGCTTTGTATCCGGTTTGCTCACTCCACCTTCTGGTGAGCTGAATCTAAAGGGTGGATGGGGGGGTGGGGGTGGGGGTGGGGGTGGAGAGAGTTCTTGTTCATTTCTTTGGATTCGGTTCTTACCATCGTTGATTTCTCTTGTGGGTTTCGACTTGCTTCCTCTCCTTCGTCACCCTATGGATGACGGATCACAGATGCGTATTTTGTACGCCAGTTATATGCCAGATGACAGGGGGTGTCTTTTATTTACCATCATGGAGATCTAATAAGAATATAAGGTTCGTAGTCTTTACCTGGTAATTATGCTGCAGAGCTTCTATATAGTCAAGTTAAGGTTAGTTATGATTATAAACGTCTTATCTTCTTTACGCTCACTTGTTTTCCCACTGAAGATGTAACTTTGTGATTGATAAATGAATTTCTGGCAAGTGTTCCGATTTTATCATTTCAAATCGATTAAATAATCGCTGAACCCAGAAAGGTATGTAGACATTTTACAGCATTGTGTATAGCCAAATAGTAAAGCAACAGTTCGGAGACAACTGCGTGACAATGCACCCTGTCAACGTGAACACAGTGTAACACATTTGGGATGAGTTAGAATCCAACTGCAGCGCCCTGCATCACTACCTCCGATGGTTTCGGCTCTTAAGGTAGAATGGCCAGTCATTCCTCAGTAGACATTCAGATACCTCATGGAAAGTGTTCAGAGCAGCTGAGTAGATCAAACCGTCATGAAGACTGCGGGTGGACACTCCTCATATTATAAGAGCTGTCCTGCTACGTTTGATCACATAGTTTGTAGCGCTAACACTTGGTTTAAGAATCATGAAAGGATATTGTTTACGTGGAAGAGACGTGGAGACACCGGAAGGTTTGAGATTGGCTATATAACGGTAAGACAAAGATTTCGGAACCAGATTTTAAACCGTGAGACATTTACAGGGGCAAATGGGGAATCTGGTCACAATTTATTGGTTGTGAACTGCAGATTAAAATTGGAAAAACAGCAAAAAGATAGAAAATTGAGGAGATGGCACCTGGATAAACTAAAAGAACCAGAGGTTATAGAGAGTTTCAGACGAACTGTTAGGGAATGATTGAAAATTACAGGGGAAAGAAATACAGTATAAGAAGAATGAGCATCTTTGAGATATGAAATAGTGAAGGCAACAGAGGGTCGAGTAGGTGAAAAGACGAGGGCTAGTAGAAATCCATGGGTGACAAGAGAGATTCTGAGTATAATTGATGGAAGAGGAAAATAGAAAAATGCATAAAATGAAGCAGGTGAAAAGGAATACAAACGTCTAAAAAATGTTCAGAGGAAGTGCAAAATGGCTGAGCAGGAATCGCTGGAGGACAAATGTAAGGATTTAGTTGCATATGTCACTAGGGGTAAGATCAATACTACCTACAGGAAAATCAGAGAGACTTTTGAAGAAAAGAGAGCCACCTATATGACTATCAAAAGCTCAGTTGGAAAACCAGACTTAAGCAGACAAGGGAAAGCAAGAAGGTGGAAGGAGTATACAGAAGGTCTTTACAACTGAAATATATTTAGAGCAATATTATGGAAACACAAGAGGGCATAGATGAAGATGAGAAGCGAGGTACGATACTACGTGAAGAATCTGACTGAGCACTGAAAGACCCAAGGCGAAACAAAGAACCAGGAGTAGACGATATTCCGTTAGAACTACTGCTAGCCTTCGCAGAGCGAGCCATGACTAAACTCCTCCATCTGGTGAGCAAGATTTACGAGGCACGCGAAATACCCTCAGACTTCAAGAAGAATTTAATAACTCCAATTCAAAAGAAAGCAGCTGCCGACAGGTGTGAAAATTACCGAAGTACCAGTTTAATAAGTCACGGATGCCAAATACTAACATGAGTTCTTCACAGAAGACTGGAAAAACTGATAAAAGCTAACCTCAACTGAGATCAGTTCGGTCTTCTTGAAGCAATACTCAGCTTGTGACGTACCATTGAGGATAGGTTAAGGAAACGCAAACCTACGTTTAAAACAAGCGTTTGACAAAGTTGATTGGAACTGTTTCTTTTGGTCATCAGTCATCTCACTAGTTTGATGTGGCCTGCCACGAATTCCTCTCCTGTACCATCCTCTTCATCTTAGAATAGCAATTGAGACCAACGTCCTCAATTATCTGCAGGACGTATCGCAATATCTGTCTTCCTCTACAGTTTTTGCTCTCTACAGAACCCTCTAGTTCCATGGACGTAGTTCCCTCATGTCTTAACAGATGTGCTATCATCCTGTCCTTTATCCTTGTCAGTGTTTTCCACTTATTCCTTTTCTCTCCGATTCTACGCAGAACCTTCTCATTCCTTACCTTATCAGTCCACCTAATTTTCAACATTCTTCTGTTGCACCCACATCTCAAAAGCTTCTATTCTGTTCTGTTGCGGTTTTCCCACAGTCCATTTTTCACTATCATGCAATTTTGTACTCCAAATGTACATTCTCAGAATTTCTTCCTCAGATTAAGGCCTATGTTTGATACTAGTAGACATCACTAGGCCACGAATCCCCTTTTTGCCGATTCTAGTCTGTTTTTGTGGCCCTCCTTGCTCCGTCCGTCACCGGTTATTTTGCTGGCTAGACAGTAGAGTTCCTTAACTTCATCAACTTCGTGACCATCAATCCTGATGTTAAGTTTCTCGCTATTCTCATTTCTGCCGCTTTTCATTACTTTCGCGTTTCTTCGATTTACTCTCAATCCATATTCTGTACTCATTAGACTGTCCATCCAGTTCAGCAGATTATATAATTCTTCTTCACTTTCAGTCAGGGTACCAGGCAGTTCAGGGGTGCTGGGTGATGGTGGTGCAGGTTCAGCAGTTACTCCAGTGGGTGATTTTACACCAGCAACATCGGGTAATGGCATTTTGGTTGGTTTGCAGCCTTCACATCGACCAGACATCAGTGATTTGAAGCCTGATGCACAGACTCCCAGTGCACATTGTGAAATAGGTAAGTTGTACTGAATAACCACAATTCCTGCACTTGTTCTTTTAAGACGAAAATTTGAAATTAAGCATTAACTATGGGCAGGTTCCCCCCCCCCCCCCCCCCCCCCCCCCCCCCCCATGAACCATGGACCTTGCTGTTGGTGGGGAGGCTTGCGTATCTCAGCGATACAGATAGCCGTGCCGTAGGAGCAACCACAACGGAGGGGTATCTGTTGAGAGGCCAGACAAACGTGTGGTTCCTGAAGAGGGGCAGCAGCCATTTCAGTAGTTGCAAGGGTAACAGTCTGGATGATTGACTGATCTGGCCTTGTAACAATAACCAAAATGGCCTTGCTGTGCTGGTACTGCGAATGGCTGAAAGCAAGGGAAAACTACGGCCGTAATTTTTCCCGAGGGCATGCAGCTTTACAGTAAGATTAAATGATGATGGCGTCCTCTTGGGTAAAATATTCCGGAGGTAATATAGTCCCCCATTCGGATCTCCGGGCGGGGACTACTCAAGAGGATGTCGTTATCAGGAGAAAGAAAACTGGCCTTCTACGGATCGGAGCGTGGAAAGTCAGATCCCTTAATCGGGCAGGTAGGTTAGAAAATTTAAAAAGGGAAATGGATAGGTTGAAGTTAGATATAGTGGGAATTAGTGAAGTTCGGTGGCAGGAGGAACAAGACTTCTGGTCAGGTGACTACAGGGTTATAAACACAAAATCAAATAGGGGTAATGCAGGAGTAGGTTTAATAATGAATAGGAAAATAGGAATGCGGGTAAGCTACTACAAACAGCATAGTGAACGCATTATTGTTGCCAAGATAGATACGAAGCCCACACCTACTACAGTAGTACAAGTTTATATGCCAACTAGCTCTGCAGATGACGAAGATTTGAAGAAATGTATGATGAAACAAAAGAAATTATTCAGATGCTGAAGGGTGACGAAAATTTAATAGTCATGGGTGACTGGAATATGGTAGTAGGAAAAGGGAGAGAAGGAAACGTAGTAGGTGAATATGGATTGGGGCTAATAAATGAAAGAGGAAGCCGCCCGGTAGAATTTTGCACAGAGCACAGCTTAATCATAGCGAACACTTGGTTTAAGGATCATGAAAGAAGGTTGTATACGTGGAAGAACCCTGGAGATACTAAAAGGTTTCAGATAGAATATATAATGGTAAGACAGAGATTTAGGAACCAGGTTTTAAATTGTAAGACATTTCCAGGGGCAGATGTGGACTCTGACCACAATCTATTGGTTATGACCTGTAGATTAAAACTGAAGAAACTGCAAAAAGGTGGGAATTTAAGGAGATGGGACCTGGATAATCTGGAAGAACCAGAGGTTGTACAGAGTTTCAGGGAGAGCATAAGGGAACAACTGACAGGAATGGGGGAAAGAAATACAGTAGAAGAAGAATGGGTAGCTTTGAGGGCTGAAGTAGTGAAGGCAGCAGAGGATCAAGTAGGTAAAAAGACGAGGGCTAGTAGAAATCCTTGGGTAACAGAAGAGATAGTGAATTTAATTGATGAAATGAGAAAATATAAAAATGCAGTAAATGAAGCAGGCAAAAGGAATACAAACGTCTCAAAAATGAGATCGACAGGAAGTGCAAAATGGCTAAGCAGGGATGCCTAGAGGACAAATGTAAGGATGTAGAGGCTTATCTCACTAGGGGTAAGATAGATAGTGCCTATAGGAAAATTAAAGAGACCTTTGGAGATAAGACTACCACTTGTATGAACATCAAGAGCTCAGATGGAAACCCAGTTCTAAGCAAAGAAGGGAAAGCAGAAAGGTGGAAGGAGTATATAGAGGGTCTATACAAGGGCGATGTACTTGAGGACAATATTATGGAAATGGAAGACGATGTAGATGAAGATGAAATGCCAGATACGATACTGCGTGAAGAGTTTGACAGAGCACTAAAAGACCTGAGTCGAAACAAGGCCCCCGGAGTAGACAACATTCCATTGGAACTACTGACGGCCTTGGGAGAGCCAGTCGTGACAAAACTCTGCCATCTGGTGAGAAAGATGTATGAAACAGGCGAAATACCCTCAGACTTCAAGAAGAATATAATATTTCCAATCCCAAAGAAAGCAGGTGTTGACAGATGTGAAAATTACCGAACAATCAGTTTAATAAACCACAGCTGCAAAATACTAACACAAATTCTTTACAGACGAATGGAAAAACTAGTAGACGCCGACCTCGGGGAAGATCAGTTTGGATTTTGTAGAAATACTGGAACACGTGTGGCAATACTGACCTTACGACTTCTCTTAGAAGAAAGATTAAGGAAAGGCAAACCTACGTTTCTAGCATTAGTAGACTTGGAGAAAGCTTTTGACAATGTTGACTGGAAGACTCTCTTTCAAATTCTAAAGGTGGCAGGGGTAAAATACAGAGAGCGAAAGGCAATTTACAATTTGTACAGAAACCAGATGGCAGTTATAAGAGTCGAGGGACATGAAAGGGAAGCAGTTGTTGGGAAGGGAGTAAGACAGGGTTGTAGCCTCTCCGCGATGTTATTCAGTCTGTATATTGAGCAAGCAGTAAAGGAAACAAAAGAACAATTCGGAGTAGGTATTAAAACCCATGGAGAAGAAATAGAAACTTTGAGGTTCGTCAATGACATTGTAATTCTGTCAGAGACAGCAAAGGACTTGGAGGAGCAGTTGAATGGAATGGATAGCGTCTTGAAAGGAGGATATAAGATGAACATCAACAAAAGCAAAACGAGGATGATGGAATGTAGTCGAATTAAGTCGGGTGATGGTGAGGGAATTAGATTAGGAAATGAGACACTTAAAGTAGTAAAAGAGTTTTGCTATTTGGGGAGCAAAATAACTGATGATGGTCGAAGTAGAGAGGATATAAAATGTAGACTGGCAATGGCAAGGAAAGCGCTTCTGTAGAAGAGAAATTTGTTAACATCGAGTATAGATTTAAG
This sequence comes from Schistocerca serialis cubense, assembly GCF_023864345.2. Classification (NCBI taxonomy): domain Eukaryota; kingdom Metazoa; phylum Arthropoda; class Insecta; order Orthoptera; family Acrididae; genus Schistocerca; species Schistocerca serialis. The sequence continues at coordinate 8,814,292 of NC_064642.1, read as the reverse complement.
TGTGAGAAAGTCATTTCTGAGAGTATTTGTATGGAGTGTAGCCATGTATGGAAGTGAAACATGGACGATAACTAGTTTGGACAAGAAGAGAATAGAAGCTTTCGAAATAGAATTGGGGAGAAGAGAAGTTTGTGGCACAACGTGACTAGAAGAAGGGATCGGTTGGTAGGACATGTTTTGAGGCATCAAGGGGTCACAAATTTAGCATTGGAGGGCAGCGTGGAGGGTAAAAATCGTAGAGGGAGACCAAGAGATGAATACACTAAGCAGATTAAAAAGGATGTAGGTTGCAGTAGGTACTGGGAGATGAAGAAGCTTGCACAGGATAGAGTAGCATGGAGAGCTGCATTAAGCCAGTCTCAGGACTGAAGACCACAACAACAACAACACCAATGTCAAATCCGGACGCTTCGTTCTTGATCGTCCACCCTTATTATTTCATTTTGACTATTGCACATATGTCATATTACCCCTCTCTCCCTATAGCCTACCACAATTTTTCTCAGAATTTCCAACATCTTGCACCATTTAACATTCTCGAACGGTTTTTCCAGGTCTATAAATCCTATGAACGTGTCTTGAGTATTCTTTAGTCTTGCTTCCATTATAAACCGCAACGTCAGAATTGGTCTCTGGTGCCTTAATCTTTCCTAAAGCCATACTGACGGTCATGTAATACATTCTCATTTTTTTTTCATTTTTCTGTATATTATTCTTGTCAGCAACTTGAATGTATGATCTGGTAAGCTATGTGTGCGATAATTCATTCACTTCACAGCTCTTGCAGTCTTCGGAATTGTGTGGATAATATTTATCCTAAAGTCAGACTCATTCATCTACACACCAACCTGAGTAATCATTTGGTTGCCACTTCTCCAAATGCTTTTAGAAACTATGATGGAATGTTATGTATTCCTTGTGCCTTATTTGCTCTTAAGACCTACAAAGCTTTCTTAAATTCTGATTGTAATACTCGATCCTCTATCTCTCCTAAATCGACTCCTGCTCCTTCTTCTATCATATCAGACAAATCTTCCCCCTTATAGATGCCTTCAGTGTATCCGCTCTCTCCTGTGCATTTAAGAGCGGAATTTCCGCTGCACTCTTAACGTAACCACCATTGTTTTTAATTTCGCAGCAGGTTGTTTTGACTTCGTATATGCTGAGTCACTCCTTCCAACAATTATTCCTTTTTCGATTTCTTCACATTTTTCATGCAGCCATTTCGTCTTAGTTTCCTTTCATTTCCTATATACTTCCTTCCTCAGCGACTTAAATTTCTATTTTCGTGAATTTTACTGAAACTTTTTCTACTTTCTTCTTCCATTGAACAACTGAATTATTTATAAATTATAAAGTGCAGCAATCAGTCGTCCTTTCTTAGATTTTATCACGCAAATCCAAATTTCGCCTAGTAGCTCAATACACTATGTTCTCAATGCAAGTAAGTCCTGGTTGTTCGGGCGTCAGTCACAGTTATTTGAAGTCACATAACAATCGCCGAGTGCACCCACTTTCCGAATGGAAGGTAACGTGAACTAAAGTATTTCTTCTGTTACTCATAGTTTCTTCGCAGTTACCTTCTTTGCACCTATGTTTTTCTTTCCAAATTCTCTGATTGCGATTTTTAGAAATATCTATTCCTCTTCAGTTTTACTGCCTACTGAGCTACTCCTTATTGCTGTATCTATAGCCTAAGAGAACTTCAAGTGTATCTCGTCATTCCTCAGTACTTCCGTATCCACTTCTTTGCATATTGATTTTCCTGACCAACATCTTAAACTTCAACCTACTCTTCATCAGTACTATATTGTGATCTGACTCTATATCTGCTCCTGGGTACAACTCACAATGCACTATCTGATTTCGGAATCTCTGTCTCACCATGATGTAATCCAACTGAAATCTTACCGCATCACCTGGCATTTGCCAAGTATGCCTCCTCCTACTGTGATTCTTTAACAGACTATTCGCTATTACTAGTTTTAATTTATTGAAAAACTCAAATATTTTTGTCTCCTCTGTATTCCTTGTCCAAAGCCTATTTTCTACTGTAACCTTTTCTTGTACTCCTTCTCCTACAAGTGTATTCCAGTCGCCCATGACTATTAGATTTTCATCTCCCTAGACGTACGGTATTACCCTTTCAGTATTCTCATATACCTGCCTAGCTCTTCATCTTCAGCTTGCGACGTCGGCATGTATATCTGAACTACTGTTTTCGGTGTTGGTTTGCTGTCTATTCTGATAAGAACAACCCCATCACTGAACTGTTCACAGTAACACACCCTCTGCCCTACCTTCCTATTCATAACGAATCCTACTCCTGTTATCCCATTTTCTGCTGCTATTGATATTACCCTATACTAATCTGACCAGAAATCCTTGTGTTTTTTCCATTTCACTTCACTGACATTACTATATCTAGATCAGCCTTTGTGTTTCCCTTTTCAGATTTTATAGCTTCCATAGCACATTCAAGCTTCTGACATTCCACGCCCCGACTCGTAAAACGTTATCCTTTCGTTGGTTATTCAATAATCTTCCCATGGTCACCTCCCTGTTGCCAGTCCCCTCCCGGAGATTCAAAGGGGGGACCATTCCTAAAACTTTTACCAATGGAGATATGATCATGAGACTTTTTTGACATTACAGGTCAAATGTTATGCGTCTTTAATGTTATTTGTCTGTAATATAGTGGTTTCCATTGCTTTCTGCAGCATGATGCCGTTGATCATTGCTGATTCTCCCGCCTTTAGAGGCAGATTCCCACCCCAAAAACAAAAGAGTGCCCTGAACCTCCGCCTGCACCTTCATCCTCTTCGACAAGGAATATTCTCTTTCAAATTGTAAAGACTGCATGGGTAAAATAGAAGGAGCGAAAGGCTATTTACAAGTTGTACAGAGGCGAGATCTTATAAGAGTAGAAGGACACAATAGGGAAGCAGTGGTTGAGAAGGGAGTGAGACAGGGCAAGCAGTAAAGGAAACAAAAGAAAAATTTGGAGTAGGAATGAAAGTCCAGGGAGAAGAAATATAAATTTTCAAGTTCCCCAATGACATTGGTCTTCTGTCAGAGACAGTTAAGAACTTGGAAGAGTAGTTGAACCGAATGGACACTGTCTTGAATGGAGGATATAAAATGAACATCAACAGATGCAAAATGAGGATAATGGAATGTAGTTGAATTAAATCAGATGATTCTGAGGGAATCAGATTAGTAACTAAGACAGTTAAAGTGCTGTATGAATTCTGCTATTTAGGCAGCAAAATAACTGATGATGATCCAAGTAGAAAGGAACTTAAGTTGTAGACTGGTAATAGGAAGAGAAACGTTTCTAAAGAATAGAAATTTGTTAACATCGAGTATAGGTTTAAGTGTCAGAGGGCCTTTTCTGAAATTATTTGTATGGGGTATAGCCGTGTGTGGAACTAAAGCATGGACGATAAGCAGTTTAGGCAAGAATAAAATAGAAATACTGAAATGTGATGCCGCAGAAGGCTGCTGAAGATTAGATGGGTAGATCACGTAACCAATGAGGAGGTACTGAAGGGAATTGAGGAGAAAGGAAATTTGTGGCACAACATGACTAGAAGAAGGGACTTCAAGGGATCACCAATTTAGTTCTGCAGAGAAGCGTCGAGAATAAAAATCGGAGAAGCAGACCAAGAGATGAACACAATAAGCAGAGTCATAAGCATGTAGGTTGCAGTAGTTGTTCGGAGATGAAGCGGCTCTCGCAGATAGAGTAGCATGGAGAGCTGCATCACCCAGTCTTCGGACTGAAGACCACAAAAACAGAGTATAGTACGCTAGCGTTATCACATATGTTCGTAAATTGGACTCGTGGTCGTGTAAGGTGCGTCATAACAAAGCTCAAACTGAAGTAAGCACAAGTGTCAGAAGACAAGTTGAAGAATGATGAATTAGCGTGTTAATGGTATTCTTCCTATCAGAAATTTCCACGCATCGATGCCCAGGTAGTGAATACTAAGTGTTAGGGAGGGAATAGCGTTCAAATGTGCTTGTCATAGTTATGCATCATATTTTACGTGCACCAGCGAGCAGTCGATTGCATTTGTGAGAGCGCTTGCGGGTTATGACTGTGTGTGTGTGTGTGTGTGTGTGTTATTGTGTGTGTGTGCGGGTTGAGGGTTAGAGCGGTGCGTTCAAGTGCGCGTGCTCACACGCGGGCGTCCATCGGAAAGGCATATGTTCGTAGTGTGACTCGCGCCGGCACACGTCGGGCCAGAGGCTGAATAATTGCTGTTCTTATCGCCGGCCCCGTGCAGTATTAGGGCCAGGGGGCGACCGGGCGGCTGCAAACCCCTACTGTCGTTTGTCACCTCCCCTGGCGCCAGCCCTTCGCTGCATTAGCGTGTCGTCAATAATAAATGCCAATCCTTTCATACCACCCCCGTCGGGCTCCCCGCCCCGTTCGGATCGCTACCCTTCCCGAGTGGTTACAGCGAACGCCAGCTCTGACCTAGAACGTATCATGAGAGTGGACCTGCGTTTAAAGTTGATAAAATATCCAGACGTTTTACCGTCTTTCTACCCTTTCTACCCTTGGGGAGGATCAGTATGGATTCCGTAGAAATATGGGAACACGTGAGGCAGTACTGACCCTACGACTTATTACAGAAGCTACATTAAGAAAAGGCAAATCTACGTTTCTAGCATTTGTAGACTTATAGAAAGCTTTTGACAATGTTGACTGGAACGCTCTCTTTCAAATTCTGAAGGTGGCAGGAGTAAAACACAGGGAGCGAAAGTCTATTTACATTTTGTACAGAAACCAGGTGGCAGTTATAAAAGTCGAGGGACATGAAAGGGAAGCAGTGGTTGGGAAGGAGTGAGACGGGGTTGTAGCCTCTCCCCGATGGTGTTCAATCTGTATATTGAGCAAGTACTAAAGGTAACAAAAGAAAAATTCGGAGTAGGTATTAAAATCCATGGAGAAGAAATGAAAACCTTGAGGTTCGCCGATGACATTGTAATTCTGTCAGGGACAGCAAAAGACTAGGAAGAGCAGTTGAACGGAAAGGACAGTGTCTTGAAAGGAGGGTATAAGATGAACATCAACAAAACCAAAACGAGGATAATGGAATGTAGTCGAATCAAATCGGGTGAAGGTGAGGGAATTAGATTAGGAAATGAGACACTTCAAGTACTAAAGGAGTTTTGCTATTTGGGGAGCAAAATATCTGATGATGGTAGAAGTAGGGAGGATATAAAATGTAGATTGGCAATTGCAAGGAAAACGTTTCTGAAGAAGAGAAATTTGTTAACATCGCGTATAGATTTAAGTGTCAGGAAGTCGTTTCTGAAAGTACTTGTATGGAGTGTAGCCGTGTATGGAAGTGAAACATGGACGAAAAATTGTTTGGACAAGAAGAGAATAGAAGCTTTTGAAACATGGTGCTACAGAAGAATGCTGAAGATTAGATGGGTAGATCACATAACCAATGAAGAAGTATTGAATAGGATTGGGGAGAAGAGAAGTTTGTGGCACAACTTGACTAGAAGAAGGGATCGGTTGGTAGGACATGTGTTGAGGCATCAAGGGATCACCAATTTAGTATTGGAGGGCAGCGTGGAGGGTAAAAATCGTAGAGGGAGACCAAGAGATGAATACACTAAGCAGATTAAGAAGGATGTAGGTTGCAGTAGGTACTGGGAGATGAAGAAGTTTGCACAGGATAGAGTCGCATGGAGAGCTGCATCAAACCAGTCTCACGACTGAAGACCACAACAACAACAACAACAACAACAACAACTCATGTGTAAAACAGTGTGCAGAAAATGAAGGAGACCGTATCAAGTGTTTTGTCCTTACAGTTATGTTTACCGACATACAGTCATGGAAACATCTAGGGCTGCCGGTAATGTAGTGTAGTTCATCAGTAGCAGTAAAAATAACAACGTGTTCATTAATGTTACCAGTAATAATGTAAACACATCCTGTAAGCCGACTCTTTCCAAGTCATTTCGACAATTTTTTGAAAAATATGTAAAAATCAGCCAACCGGTTGCATAGGTTTTCTATATACCTTGACTAGGTTTCGTCACATCTAAGGGTGACTTCATCAGAAGGTAAGCTAATTACATGAAGAACATATCGTCAAAGATGTACAGGGATTTAAGAGCTGAGTTGCTCAAGTCATACATTAAAATATAAAACATAATGTTCTTCAGAAGTCAAACATTAAAACATAAGTAACACCGGTGTGGTGTGAGGAGACTCAACCAGTTGGCTGATATTTACATGCTTTTCAAATTTGTGTGTACGGTTGCTGAAAACGTCAGCCATGTTCAAAGTTGTCATTTCGATAAAAGAATCGTTCAAATGATCCATGGAACTACTAACTAACTAGCTTTGAATACTTAAAACGCTAAAATAGCCGATATTAGTGAGGCTATCCTGAGGTCGGACACTAATTATGTAGGGGATGTGTTCTTCGATACTTTAAGTTTCTAGCTGTGTCATAAAACCACCGACGCCACATCTCTTACGATTTTACTGAACCTAAAATAGCGAAGGCGGAGCTACGAGTGAGGAACGCGAAGGGTGGCATACCGTTTGTGAGTGGTACGGCTTGCAGCCAATTCGTACCAACAACGAATCAGCAGAAAACTCGTGGGAGCCGTGTTTTCGAGATGTTGGCTGCGAAGAAACGGCGGGAGTTGTCCGTGCCCTGTTTGTTTAGCCGGTTGCGGCAGTCTCCTATAAACAACGACCAGTGAAATTTGCGTCTGTAGAGAAGGCTGGCTAATATCCTAATCCGAATTCCGTAACTTTTCCGGCGGGTAGAAAAGCCGAAAGCTCTTCTATGCTGTTTATATACCAACGACTCAATAAGAGCACCGGAAATGCCCGAACAAGAACTATAATTATAAAATTTTTACTATCGGAAGCGGTCACAATTTATTTTACTTTCTGCCTGATACAATTTCAAAATATGTCCGAAACCCGTGTGGTTTGGACCGCTGATTCTATTATGTGCTCTTTGTTGGTTGCCGTTCTGGTATTTCAGTCAGTCGCATCCTCTACTGTGAAGGTCATCCAGCACTTCGGAATATATTTTAGAAATCAAAGTCTGTAGACTAAGATTACTTAAGTCGTATCTATTGTGGGAAAGTTACTGCGTTTCTTAAGGTAATTTTAGTAACAGAATTTGTTTTGCGTAAAATGAATCTTCATTTTTTAAGTTATCATCTTACACAAAAATACAGAAAACTTTTCTGAAAGTCAGTTTTCAATCTCTTCTAGATCAGTACGTTCGGTGCCTGGTTTCCTAATCCATACCCCCAACAGTCTAAGTCGTACTTAGGATAAGAAGTCAACGGCGACATAATAAATCAACAGAATAATGCATCAAAACGTCACAGTAACAAACTACAGACCGTAAAGGTAACGTTACTTCCATATATACATGTAACGAAATTACACATAGGAAACGAAATATAAGTTCTTATCAAATTAATCTCCTTAATTTAGCCTAGCGAAAGCCGGTTAGGTTGCTCACAGGTATCACAGAAATATTTCTAAATCTTGCTTTCCACAGCAGCACATAGGTGTTGTACCCAACCTGTACATTTCATTCACGTAATCACGTTTTCTTTTCGATCTTATTTATTTATTTACAATTTAAAGATTAAAAACAGTTTTGATCGCAACTTTTTATTTCTATTGGAGTGAACGGTTTCGATTCTATCTAAGAACCATCTTCAGACTCCAGAACGGAGGGGGGGGGGGGGGGGGGGGGGACTCCGTGGTGCAACTTGCTCCGATCCTCGACGGTGGAATAACTACTAAATGTTTTCTAAAATTTTATATATATTATTTACACTTCTAGTTCCGTAGGACCATATTGAGGAGTAAATTTCCAAGGTCATGGAAAGTGACAATACATGAGATTACGACATAAAACTAGAAACAGACGAAATAGAATGTTTATGAACCCGAAAAAAGTCAATTTAAGTAAACGCAATCAACAATACAAGAAGAACCAGTTTAATTTTTCGAGGGACTCCTCGAAATAATAGATGGAGTGAACCCCAGGAGGAAACTCCTCAGTTTCGATTTGAAATCGCGTCGATTACTCGTAACATTTTTGAGTTCCTGTGGTAACTTACTGAAAATGCGTGCAGCAGTATACTGCACACGTTTCTGCACGAGAGTAAAGGAAATGCGATCCAAATGCATTTTGAATTTCTGCGTATTATGAACTGAGTGAAAGCCGCTAATTCCTGGGAATAAGCTGATATTGTTAACAAGAAACGACTATGAAGAATGAATATGTTGAGAGGGAAATGTCAAAATACCTAGATTGGTGAACAGGTGTAGACGAGAGGTTCGCGAACTTACACCACTTATTACCCGAACTATCCATTTATAAGCCAAAAGTATCCTTTTTGAATGCAAAGAGTTACCCCAAAATATAATACCATACGATATAAGCGAATGAAAATGAGCAAAGTAGACTAATTTTTGTGTCGAACGATCACTTACTTCAGATACCGTTCGAACATTAAAAATTGCTGCATTAACTCTCTGAATACCATCGTCAACGTGGGCTCTCCATGACAGTTTACTGTCTATCTGAATACCTAAAAATTTGAAATGTTCAGTTTCACTAATCACATGCCCATTCTATGAAACGAAACGTCGAGTTTTGTTGAATTGCATGTTAGGAACTGTAAAAACTGAATCTTACTGTGATTTAGCTTTAGTTTATTTTCTGCAATCCTGAACTTATGTCACGAACCGCAGTATTTGAAACAGAGCCAATGTTGCACACAACATCCTTCGCTGCCAAGCTAGCGTCAGCAGCAAACAGAAATACTTCAGAGTTACTCGTAATACAATGGACATTACCAATTCACTATATCCTATATTCTTTCATTCTTGTTAAAGTTTTCATCTAGCTGTCTCTTTGTTACAGTTTTGTGCACAGGTGTTTCTTGATACTGCCAGGAGTTGAACGTAGCTGCCAAGACACCGCTTCATTGAAGCTGTTTCTTAGCGTTTTAAAGGACGACCTGCCTGATGGCTGTAGATGATGTGTTGTGTGAGCAGGGTATAGTAGCATGATTATAACAAACTCATGAGCCAGCTGAACAGCCTATTAGTTTTGGTGTGTGCTATGCTCATCCAGTGAAAGCAAAATTTGTTTCTGGTTCCTTTTTTCTTTTATACATTTTATGAAATGTTCTGGCCACCAAAGAAATAGTTCTGATGTTATCCATCCACTAGTCGAACATCCAAAAACTGTATATGGTGGAGCTCCCCATTTAAGACGCGATTCATTCTTCTCTGCTCTTAAATATCAACATCGGAGGTTTGAATTGGCCTGCTCCATTCACTGCACATACGCAAGTCACTGTAAGACTGTTTTTCCACTTGTGATTGCTCCAACTTGGTATTTGTCTTTTGGGGCAATAACTTTAGACGGTTTGTGAAATGTGGATGATGGGGTTTCATCCACGTTATATATCTGGTCAGAAGTTAACGTATGTTCATCTACTATTTTCTCATATTTATCGAGAAACTCATTAACACGTTATTTATTAAATCCCTTCCTTCACTCATATTGCTTCAGAAACCCATGAGGACGAAGTGGGATCATCTTTCGTAAACCTGTAACATCATTTTTAACCGCTATCTTTTTTTTCTTTATTGAAACAGTACGGTAGATTATATTCCTCAGCTGGTTGGGAGGCAAGTTTCCTTAATTCGGTTATAGTTACTCTAAAGAAACTAGATTTTAAATTAATTATTTGCTGTGTTAATTCTTGTTCCATTTCTGCTGCCATATCATCTGGGCTTCTAAATTTCGACGCTCTTTTAAACCCTTAAAATGATGAAGCAGTATAGGCTTTGGTATATTACATCTTCTATTGCTTCTTTAAAACCTAATTAAGCATTCCAGTGTTCAGTAAAACTTCTTCTGTATCTTCCTGCTTCCACTTACCGTAAGCTTCTCTTCGCCATATTGATCATGTGAAACAAACAATTTTGAGTCCATATGTAAGTTCCATCAACTCATAAGTCGTACCGATACGATTAACGGATCACCTACAGTACGACTTAGGCAGTAAGACCTCTACTGTTTCAAACCAGAACAACGGGCATAACCACAAAGTTTTCTAGCTTTTCATTATGCTTAAGCGAATGTCAGAGCAGCCCCCTGTGCGTTCTGGGCTTAGAAAGGACTGAGGTATTCCTGCCTGTCGTAAGAGGCGACTAAGAGGAGTCTCCCACTTTCCAGCCCTATATGTTCAGATATAATTTTATGGTTTGACGCCCCACTTCCCAAATTCTACAGAGGTGCGGGCCATTTGGGGCAGGACGCTTTACATGGTGCCCCAGTTATCCATAGTGCCATTAGATTCGATCTCTTCCACTTTTTCTTGTCATGGCTTTGCATCTCCGCCTGCAGTTCAACGTGAGACCTGGTGGTCTAGGAAGGCAGCATTCGAGTACGATTGTGGACGTGGCCGTAATCAGTTACTATTGGTTGGCTTTTCTTTTAATCACACACAATTTATTCAGAATAAACAACAAATTAAAATAATGGTAATAATTTAATAATTGTTTCCCGGCTGAAGGCCTTCATGGCAATAAATTAAGAATTTTTTAACTTGCTGCAACTTACGAACTACAGTTATTAAAATACTGAAAACAAACCACCATTGTCTTTAAGGTTAACTGCTAAAATACAATTGCCACTTTAGAAATTTAAGACAAGTGGCGAGTAACGGCTCAAGGCCTTTAACGCCAAGAATGGCAATTATTTAGAAAATTTAACCAACGTACTGTCAAACACCAAGGCAATAGCAAAAGCTAATTTAAAAGACAGGCAACTGATCACCAAAGAAGTGAGACAAAATGATAGTAAGCTTGGTAGCACAACAGTTTAAACTTTCTGTAACGCCAAGAATGGCAATTATATTAAAAAAATTAGAAACATTCAATAAAACATCAAATATAACAATAAGCTTAATTCAGAAGGACAAGCAACTGATCACCACACACGTGAGACAAATGATTGTAACTTGGTAATACAATAATAAAATAATAACACAATAATAAAACACAATGGCTAGTCACAGACAGCGCTCCGGGAATCGACCTCTGAATAGGTCAGACCAAAAACACTTTCGCGTGCGATGAAAAAGGCAGCCAAAGTTGCATTCACTTCACAAGATGGTATCTCAGACTAGTGGCAGTCTGACGAATGACTAATGGTAACCTGCTGAAGGTACCTAACGTCGGATAACCAATGCAACGATGGAACACCAGGAGAAAGGAGCCACTACTACCAGAGCAGAAGAAATACCAACTGACCTACAAATCTAGGAAACAGTCAAAAGGACACACCTTACCGGACAGCAACGGCAAGGCGCGGAAATGTACATACGCTAACTTCCAGGGCAGGTAACTGGGGCGTTAGCGGCCACCAGGCAAGAAAAATATCGCTGGTTGAACTTAACAAATGGTAACACATAGAATGCAGCAATCAGGAACAAGAAGTCGAGGAAAGCTAATTAGATCCACTCGCCGCTCTTCATCTCAGCGACACTACGAGCAGCAACACGAACCCAGTTCACTGGAGAATCGCGAGATCTCATAGTGGTGGAGGTTTCACGGCTGGGATTAAAATCCACTCACTTAAAGCTTGTTCGATCCGGTTGACTACTAGGTCGTGTACCCTCGCGACCACAGCCCTTCCATGCAGCAGTGCATGATTGCCATCAGCGGTCCTGGCGTGTTCTCGCACTGCCCTTTTGGCTCCTCCGGAGTCCCCAACTGAACTGCTCACTCACCCGACCCGGAAGAACAACGACGTCACCCCAAAGGCAGGGCCTCGGTTACTACATATCGGTAACACTGCTGCTGCCACTAGCGGACTGGCAACGCTTGAGAAACCAAGTGGTGCTATCAACACAAGAAGAACAAACAACCGCTACCATGTCAACTAAACGATACAGTCTGACCTCCAACAGAGGACGGAAACCTACCAACAGCACCAACGTGAGCCGCAGCATGGCTCACAACTCTTTGAGCTGAGGACACCTTCGGGGTATGTCATCTAATTCCGTTGTCTCCTGTCCTCTTTCACCCCCATGACAATATCGGATTTCTCTGTTCCCAAAATCTGCCACAGTAGTCAGTCTATTGTGGTGGGACCATCATGTACATATTTGGTGGTAGCTCCCTGACAACACATGGATCGCACTACTGGTGCCTGAACTGTAAACTCCTAACGTATGTCAAGGAGTAGATACTTGCTTTCCTGGGGAATCATGACTCCTGGCAAATGGTCCTCGTGCCAGGTGGCCTTTGCTGTGGCTGGGTGGAGCCTGTGGGAAGAGCCCCTGACTGGAGTGGGTGGCATCAGGAAGATGACCTGAAATGAAGCAGGTCAAGTCATCTTTTGCTGGGGACTGCTTGGCCCCAGCAGTCTCTAACAAACGAAAGGAAATGCTGACAGGTATGACTCAAAACGGTCCCCCCCCCCCCACCACCACCACCATCACAAACGCCTTGGTAGGGACGTAGGACTTCAGAACGACAGCATCCATATGCGCCTCGTTACTTAATGTGTAACAGAACTGATGGGAACTCTTTTCTGGATACAAAGACTCTGTTGTTTGTTGAGCACCTGGAGGATAAGTTTGGGGATAGGACAGCGCGGTTTTGATTCAGACAGCATCCCCCTCCCAGTCCCAGGCATTACTCGCCTGTGACAAGCTGGGTGATATTCCTGTTTTGGTCATCCACATAAAAGCCTCAACATGGTCCAGGGAATTATTTTTCATCACGACCTCCTGTTGCAGTCCGACAACGAGCTATGTGCAGTTTGGAATGTCAGGCTGTTAATTTCGTCCAGAGCATTTACAGAGGACGCATAGATAATACGTTTGCTATAGGTGCCTTCATCTTGGCCATTGAGGGTGATTCGTTGCCTGAAAGGGTCAAGGTGATGGTGTTCTACTATGACATAAAACCTTATTTTCCTCCCCCTATGCTGTGCTTTAAGTGCTGGAAATTCGGGCACAAGTCCTCCTGGTGCTATTCCCATTGCACATGTAAAGACTGCTGACATTCGCTGCACCTGAATACTACAAGTGCGCCTCCTCCTACCTATGTGAACTGTGAATAGCACCACTCTCCCTGCTTGTCAGACTGCCCGGTACTCCAAAAGGAGTGAAAGACCCAGGACAGGCTGTCTTATTGTGAGACAAAATTCAATTCCGCCAAGGACGCTACGCCATCGACAACTTGGTGCTCCTGGAGTCTGCCATTATATCCGGCGTCAACACTTGATTACTGTCTTTTCTGACCTGACGAAGGCTCCAGACTTTTGTTGAGAATTTTTTGTCGCTTCACACTTTGAGATTTCGTGGCAGTGCTTCCTACATGGTCACATGTACAATAGACTGGGACCCCGCAGGGCTCTGTCCTGAGTTTCCCACTCTTTTTAATTGCCATCAATGGTCTTGCATTACCAGCGGGGTCGTCAGTATCTCCCCTCCTATATGCTGACGATTTTTGTATTTCCTTCCGCTCCGCTACTATTGTTGTAACTGAATGCCAGCTGTAGGGAGCTATACAGAAGGTGCAGCCATGGGCACTCACTCACTGCTTTCAGCTTTCGGCCGCCAAAACGTGCGTCATGCCATTCTGTCGTCGTCATACTGCCCAACCCCATCCAGTACTTCACCTCGATGACCAACTAGTAGATGTAGTGGAGACTTACCACTTTTTGGGACTGGTATTTGTTGCTCGCTTGACTTCCCCATCTTCATCAGCTTAAGGACAAATGCTGGTGGCACCTTAGTATTATTCGATGGTTGGACCACACCGACTGGCTGCTGATCGTCCCACACTCCTGCAGCTGTACAAAGCTCTTGTACAGTCCCGTATTGACTGCGGGAGCCTGTTGTATGGTTCAGCACCGACCTCTGCAGTGCATCTGCTGGATGCTATCCAACACTATGGAGTTCACCTCGTGACAAGGGCTTTCTGAACGAGCCCAGTGAACAGTCTCCTAATGGATGCTGGTGTTCCTCCATTGCAGCTCTGGCGGCAATTACTGCTTGCCAGTTATGCTGCCCACATTTACAGTTTGCCTCGTCATTCAGCATCTCCCGCAAAGGTGACCAAGAACTTGCAATCCCCTGCTGTCCATGTCCGATCACTTCTTACTGAATTGGACAGTTCACTCCTACTACCTATCCTTTGGGTCCTCTTCCTTACATCTCCATGGTCCATCCCTCAGCCACGACTTCAGCTGGACCTATTTCAAGGCCCAAAATGATGAGTTCCACCTGAGGCCCTCTGCTGGTAATTTCTCTGTCTCCTTGGCGAGTTTGAGGGCTCAGAAATGGTCTACGCAGATGGATCAAAGGTCGACGCTCCTGTTGCCTTCGATTACTAAGTCAAACAAACCTACGCCAACACTGAAATTGACCCAATAAAGTTTCACACTTATGTTTATATGGAGAGAACATCAATAATTGCTAATTGGTCAGAGAGCAAAGAGCATTCAATACAAACCTTCATCTGAAAAACTATAACATTTTCCAGAAAAAATACTACGTTGTGTATTGGTTAGTAGGAAAATACGGAATTATGTAATTAACAACCTGAAACCAGACACCACCATTCATTTCAGTATATATGGAAAGTCCCAGGAGAAATGATCAGCGTTCAGGGATATAACACGAACGATCATTCGAAGCAAAATATCCTTAGTAAAGATGGGCTCTAAAATGCATTCCTTATGAGAAATGAACACTTCTCCATATTCGATAACGTGAAAAAAATATCTTCTACTACATGGCGAAACACATCTCTTCTATTGCAAGCTCTTAGGTTGCCATAATTTGGGAAGTAGTATGGATCGAAAAAGTCTAGGAATCATGAGCTCTAATGTGCATACCTTAAGAGCTATCACCATTCTTTAATGTTCGGTACTGTGAAACACATCTCTTCTAATGAACAAGTGCTCATAGCTCTGAAAGTAGCAATTTTGGAGCCCACGTTTACTACACATTTTGGTTCAAATGACCGTTTCTGTAGTACCCTGTTTACTGACCATTTCGCCTCTGACACACTGTATACACAATGTGAATATGATGATCACTGCAAGTATATGGGCGATAAGAGGACATATGATGACTTGCTGAAAACTACTTTTGAAATAATGATAATAGATAAATTAAACAGTAAAGAAAGAGATATGACGCCCAACAATTCTCACTGATATTTGGACACTTATTTTTGTTTCAAACAATTAAAATTTTGAACTAATATTCGTAAAAAGAAAGTACTACTGATTCTGGTACATGTTACTCGTACTTATGATCGAAGCATCCGGTCTGTAGTGTGCTTTTCTCTACTGTCGTTACCGTCGTTCCTGGTTCCCGCGTGATGTGTAGTTCAGGGCGATGACCTGCCAAGTGGTGTCAGAATGCGACATTTTAAGTCAACTGTAATTTTCCGCGTACACGGGAGTAACATTTCCAGCGCAGATATGTTCTCATAGCAGCACATTCGCCACACTGTTCGTACACTGTTTCCCACTTGCGGTAAACTAAGCGCCTCTTGTTATTGACAAGACTCTTACAAATAAAAGGTCTGCGTTTTCGTAAATGATTCTACACCTCAGAAGAGCGACAAATGCGCTTCGATCCAAGGAAAACAGAACCATTTCTATGCTATTCCTCCTTGCTGGAGTAGCTGCCTAAAAAGCTGAAGTCAGGTTGTGGTGTTCCAAAAATGCATAAAGAATGAGTTTCCTTGCATACGATAGTATCTAAAAAATAGTAACAAATAGTTCTGAGCGGCAACAACAACGTCTTCCTTGCTCTAAGAATGGTCGCTAACAGATAGCTGATCACTATCACATAGCCCAATTTTCTTGTTCTTCATCATCATCATCATCATCATTATTTCCCTTTCTTCTTCCCGTTTTATTATTCCTTAAACACAACCGCCAGAAGAGGTATAATTGTTCAAGTGAGTTGCTAATCAATTGTAAAATGACCGAAGGAGAAATAAACTCGCTACCGCGAATGGCGAAACCAAACGCACTGATTAAGTTCTTAGATGGGTGAGACTGGCTATACGAAAAGCATCTGTGCAGCTGTAGTAGTGTAACGAGAATAATAAGAGACTGCGAAGTAAGAAAGACAAAATCACATGGCATCGCCGTGTATCATTATCTATAATTACGTGTGAAGTATTTAATAAACGTGTACACATATGTGGTAAGTAGATTCGTTTAAGGGGAAAATAAAATAAAGAGGGAAATAAAATGAAGAAGAGCTAGGAATGGTACAACGCCTGGATTCTGTCACCTTTAGCTTTTCTGGATGTCTATAACATTCCGCTATTATTTTAAAAAATCATAACTTGGAAGCTATTAGACACAGATAATCATGGTTTGTTGTCAAACGTTTAGCAGCTCGAATTTATTTTTCCTTTTTTCCTTTGTTGCAGACTTCATTTGGCGTGCAACATAATGGCGACAGACTTTGAGAAGACTCAGTGTGTCATCTTATATGCGGAATCTAAACCTGTGACTACGATGCTGCGGAATTTCCTACGTCAATATGGGAGGAGGTGGTCACCAGCAAAGACAAGCCTAGTGATGTGGTTCGAAAACACTAAGAGGTAGGGTACGTCAGATATTCTTGAAGGTCACGTCCTCATGTACCTCAAGCACATCTTGACAGAGTGCAAGTTGCATTTCAGTGCAGCCACCAGAAGTCAGGCGAACTACATTAAGCAAAATATAGCGTTCACAAAGTTCTACATAAGCGGTTACCCACGTTTGCCTAGGAGATGCGTACAGTCCAAGCATTCCAGTCAAATGATCGGCCACTGTGGCATGCATTCCGCTGTTCCATGCTTGTCTCCTACCTGAAACACAGTTTTTTTCTCAGATGAAGCAACGTTCCACGTTTCTGGACATATGAATCGCCACAATATTAGAATTTGAGGCTCGGAAAACCCACCCAATACACTTGAACACTCTCTTCATTGTCCTAACCTTAATGTCTGGCGTGGCACTACAGGATGACAGGGTGAATTTTCTTCGCAAACATAACGGGAAATGTTTAACTTGTAATGACCGAAGGTTGGTACCCCGTAAGCTTTACTGCGCCCTTCGAAACCTGTTTTCTCAACTGGATTTACCGGTACCGTTTTCTGTAAATTCGCGCTGATCTCGGTTTTTCCAGATATGTTTGTTGTATCCATATTACTTTTAATTACTAGTATTTCTTTGTCATATTTTAAGGTTTTTCATTCTGTATATACTGAGGAGACACAATTGCAGTAACTCTGGAATGATTAGTTATCCACGGATTCTTACATTCATTTAAAGCAAAATTGATTAAAATAACAATTACCAATATTACAATTGAGCATATTGTGTAATAACGCTTGAATTTTCACTTTTAAATTTACCAACAATTAACTGCATCTACTGACATTTTAACATCAATGTAAATATGTGGAACTTAAATTTGATACATAATCGTCTTCGGTAGTATGTTGGCGCCAAGTCTGGTAGAGAGAGTAATTCTGAGCTGTGCTTAGTGAAAAGTGAAATGCATTGAAAATGTAATGGGCCGGCCGGTGTGGCCGAGCGGTTCTAGGCGCTTCAGCCTGGAACCGTTCGACCGCTACGGTTACAGGTTCGAATCCTGCCTCGGGCGTGGATGTGTGTGATGTCCTTAGGTTAGTTAGGTTTAAGTAGTTCTAAGTTCTAGGAGACTGATGACCCCCGATGTTAAGTCCCATAGTGCTCGGAGCCATTTGAACCATTTTGACAATATAATGGACTTGGTGCGAGCAGTATTTGCTCTTGAAGTAATTATTTCAAGATTTTGACACATTTATATGAAGAGAGATCTGGACTTTATGGTGTTCGGAGATAAGTTTGTAACAAAATACGAGGATTGGAATTTTAATAGTCGCAAAAGCTCGTACAAAATAGATACGTGTTTCAAAGCTTTACTGACCTACAAAGTGGTCACCAGCATTGTGTATAACCCGTTGCCAGCGATGTGGAAGTCGTAGGATACTCTTAGCGCTGCCATTTGTGTTGACAGTCCGAGCGGCGCCGTCTATTGCCCGACGAATTTGTAGCAGTTCTGAAGCGAATGCCGTGAAGTGTTTCCTTCAGTTTGGAAATCGAACTGAACTCACGAGGACTTAGGAGAGTGCTGTAGGTGGTATAGCACTTAGCAGCCCAATCGGTCAAACAAATCAGTAACAACTTGCGCTGTACGTGCTTGAGCGTTGTCCTCCAAGATGATGGTCAGGTCCTGCAGAAAGTGTCATCACTTCTGTCTCTAAGCTGATCGTAGGTTGTGTTCCAAAAGTGAACAGCATAGAGACAGAAGTGATGACACTTTCTGCAGGACTTGACCATCATTTTGCAGGACTGTGCTCAAGCACGTCAGTGCAAGCTGTTATGAATTTGTTTCACCGATGGGGCTGCTAAGTGCTATACCAGCTACTGCATTCTCCTGACTCAAGCCCTCGTGAGTTCAACTCGATTTCTAAACTGAAGGAAACACCTCACGGTATTCGCTTCAGAACTGCTACAAATTAGACGGGTAATAGACCGAGCCGCTCGAACTGTCAACACAACTGGCAGTGCCAAGAGTATCCTGAGACTTCCACATCGCTGGCAACGGGCTACACACAATGCTGGTGCCTACTTTGTAGGTCAGTAAAACTTTGAAACACGTATCTATTTTGTACGAGCTGTAAATAAAAAGTTGCCACTATTGAAGTTCCAACCTTCGTATGTGGAGTTCTAAGAAAAGAATTTCACTCATTTTGTTGCAAGCCTGGGCCTATTTTTTTTGGAGTACCTGAATGGAATTTAGTTGTACTGGGCACTGACGCCGCAACAAGACGAGTAGGAATGATGTTTTTCTGTTTTCTACAACCGCTATTTTTATAATATTCATACGATTGCAATAAATGTGGTACACACATAACACGTTATTCTGATAATTCGTCTCCGCAGTTCATTATTAATTACTCTGTAACGGTACTTGGCAGGTTAGGACCTGGAATGCCTCGAACAATTCCTGCTACAAGAGATCTAAGAGCTGCAACGGTCCACCATTTTCCAGCATGATGGTGTGCCCCTACACTGGAGTTTTAACTGGGGTGTGCTTCACGACACACTTACTGAGAATTCGATGGGCGTGCTGGTCCCATCACATGGCGCCTACCCTGACCCGATACCATGCCAGTGGATTTGATTTGGTGGGGTTACGACAACGATCGCATGTATGAAACACCAGCCAAAGACACTGAAACCCTTCGTGCACGAATCAATGAAGCAATCAAAACTAGTCATGCTGCAGTGTATACATGGGCAAAACTAGAACATCACGTTGATTTCTGAGACCAACGAGTGGGTCACACGTTGAATGTCGGGCGTAACGGGGAAAACTTTGAGAGCTGCTAAACGTTTTGACAGCAACCACAGTGCTCTGTTCCAACAGTTTCCAAGTTGTGACTTTTTACTCGATTGTGGGGATTTGTCCACGCCCTATACTTTGCTGAAGTAACCTGTGTCGTTGGCCTTGGTTTCTTATGCCATTGTACCAACTACAGAACTTAGAAGAACAGAAAAAAGAAAATAATAAAAGCAGAGAAACTATATATAATTCAGGAACTGACAGCTGCGAAAACGTATCGTAAACGCGTGCATCACAGCTAGAAAAGATACCACGTAGCCACAAGCAGAAGTCGCTTTCGAGGACCGCGTGTATTGAACGTGGAGGACAGAAGTCAGTCCCACGGCCCGCCCTCCTTTGTGTTTTAATTAAATAATCTCGCCCGCGGAATTCCCCGCTGAAAGCCGTCTTTGCGAGGTCCTCGGCGCGGCGGAGGACAATGGAAACCGTAGGAGAGCCGGATATATTGGCCAATTTACCTCCACGTGTGACCGACGTCCCCTTTATTCGGCTGGACCTCTTCTAGCGGCTCCCTGCCGAATGAGATTGATTCGGGCGTATTATTGCCGGAGTGCGTGGCGGATCACCAAAACATTGCAGCACTGCCCGACGTTTAATAAGCAGGGGAGCGGACAATGGCCGAAGCCACGGGGGGTACACGTTGCAGGGGTGGGGGTGGAGTGACGGTGCGAGAGGGGTGGACGTGCAGGGGGCGGCTTTAGGACCCCGAGGACGGCCGAGGGTAGAAGGCACTGAGCGAGCGCGCTATAAAGGCAGCGCAAAATTTCTTCTTCGTGACGCCTAGCTTTGGATACAGGTAGCTCCTTCATCTAGATCTGCATACATACTGCATAAGGCGCCATACGGTGCGTGGTGAAGGATGTCCTTGAACCATAGACACGCATCCTTTTCCCTGTTCTAAACGCATATGAGGTGAGGGAAAAGCTTCCACATCGGCCTTGGTATCTCCTATCTCGTATATTAAGTGTGCTGCAGTAGAATCGCTCTGCAATAGCAAAAGCTGCTTCTCTAAACTTACTCTGCAATGTTTCACTAAAAGAACGCCTTCTTCTCTGTGTGAATGCCACTTTCAGTTCATCTACACCTACATGGATATTGTGCAGATTACATTTAAGTGCCTGGCAGAGCGCCTATCGAACAGCTTCACAGTAATTCTCTATTATTCTAATATCGAAGAGCACGGAGAGGAAACCAACACCTATGTCTTTCCATGCGAGCTCCCTTACTTCATTATAATGATTGTTTATTCCTATGTAAGTCCGCGTCAACAAAATATTCCCGCATTTGGAGGACAAAGTTGGTTGTTGAAATTTCGTCAGAAGATTCAGCACCAACGAAAAACGGTTTTCTTTTAATAATGCCCATCCCAAATCCTGGATGTTGTTAATGACACTCTCTCCCGTGTTTCGCGATAATACAAAACGTGCCGCTCTTCTTTGAACCTTCTCGATGTACTCGATTAATCCCATCTGGTAAGGATCCAAGAATGCGCACTTTAGTACATCTGTTACATTTTCTAAGTGTCCTGCTAATAAAACGCAGTGTTAGGTTTGTCTTCTTCACAACATTTTCTATGCATTCCTTCCAATTTAAGTTGTCCGTAATTGTAATTCCTAGGTATTTAATTGAATTTGAGCCCTTCAGACTTGACTGAATTTTCGTGGAACCGAAGTTTAACGGATTCCTTTTAGCACTCAGATGGATGACCTCACACATTTCAATATTTAGTCGCACCTTACAGATACCGTTTCTAACTCGTTTTGCAATGCGTTTTGATATTCTGATTACTTTACTAGACGATAAACGATAGCATCATTTGAAAACAACCTAAGGCGGCTATATCGTTTATATAGATAAGGAACAGCAAAGCGCCTGTAATACTACTTTCGGGAATGCCAGAATAACTTCTCTTTTACTCGATGGCATTCCGTCAGTTACTACGAACTGTGACCTATCTGACAGGAAACCATGAACCTAGTCACGTATCTGGGATGATATTCCATAAGCACGCAATTTCACTACAAGCCGGTTGTGTGGTACAGTGCCAAAAACCTTTAGGAAATCTAGACATACCGAATAAATTTGAAATCGTATGTCAATAGCAGTTGTATTTCACAAGGACGATGTTTTCTAAATCTGTGTTGACTGTGAGTCAATAAACCGTTCTCTTGGACGTAGTTCATAATGTTCGAACACAATATACGTTCCAAAATCATGCTGCATATCGATGTTAACGATACGGGCCTGTAATTCACTGAATTACTCCTACTGCCTTTCTTAAATATTGGTGTCACCTGTGTAACTCCCCAGTCTTTGGGCACGGATCTTTCGTCGAGCGAGGAAGAGTTTTTGCATGAGCACACTCTGAAAGGAACCTAATTGGTATACAATCTGCACCGGAAGACTGGCTTTTATTAAGTAATTTAAGGTGTTTCACTACTCCAAGGATATCTATTTCGAAGTTACTCATGTTGCCAGCTGTTCTTGAGTCGAATTTTGAAATATTTTCTTCAACCTTTTTGGTTCAAATGCCTCAAGCACTATGGGACTTAACATCTGAAGTCATCAGTCCCCTAGACTTAGAACTACGTAACCTAACTAACCTAAGAACATCACACGCATCCATGCCCGAGGCAGGATTCGAACCTGCGACCGTCGCAGCAGAGCGGTTCCGGACTGAAGCGCCTAGAACCGCTCGGCCACAGCGGCCGGCTATTCATGTTGCTCTTGAGATGTCTGAGGTTCAGCAGTATCGTTGACAAGGTGTTCTCAGTGAGAATGACAAGTTGGCAGCTACCAGAGAGGCGCTCTAGCTATTTATGAACAGTAGTAAAAAAAAAAAAAAGCACTTGGGGATTAACAATTCTCCTCCAAGCTGATATTCAGCGACGAAGCAACATTCCATTCACTTGGTAGGTTAAGCGCTAGAGTGTTAGTTTGTGGGACTCTGAACATCCTCATGAAGTTGTGGCGTATGGGCGAGATGCGCCGAAGGTTCATGTCTTCTTTGAATAGTCACAGAGGAAGCTATATGGCTGTTTTTCTTGAGTGAGAAGGCTGTGACAGGTACCTCTGGCCTCGATTATGTTGCAGTTGTTGTGAGAATTTCATCTTCCAACAAGTCTGGGCACACCCTTATTGGAGAACCGATGTTCGTCGCTATGGAAACGTCTGGGTGTAGTGAAGACGGTCATAACGATCAGTTTCTTTCCTTCCCCTCACTCTTCCCCCGCCACCCCCCCCCCCCCCCCGCCTCCACTACCAGGTCGTGTGACCTAATGCCTTGTGACTTTTTCCTTTTGGGGTACATTAAGGACTGTGTTTATCTACCCAAACTGCCAGGAACAGTGGAACATCTCAATGAACGCTGACGGTTGACAGGCTATAGCTACATTCGGTGCGGAACGAAATTGACTACCGCTTGGACACGTGTTGTATTGCAATAAAACATTGCAAAATAACAGTGACAACTTTCGAAACCCAGAGATAACATGATTAAACATGTACGTGTAGTATAAAAGTACTCTACTGCACTCCGCAGCAACTACTACCGTCTTTCTTCTCCTGGCGCTCCTCCTGACTGCTCATAGGTAAAAGGTTGTCTCATTTTTATTCTGTGTAGTTACAACCTTAGCGAGACGAACTGCAATTACTTATTACATTTAAACATTTTTGGCCTCAACCTGTTTTCTAAATGTTTTCTCAGCAATTTGTCACAGACTTCGATTCAAGTCGGTCGCTTTAATACGGTGATCAGTTGCCATTGTAACAGCCTTGAAATGCATACCGCATCGTCAGTGCAAGAACCTGCCTTCACTTTAAAGTTTCGTTACGAAGTCTTTTTACTGCAAAGCCAAGACAGGGGTTAATTTTTTTTTATTTTCTTCTCACGGTTGCACATCATCTTATTAACGACAAACCGACAGCTACTGGTCACAGTGATTTCATTACTGATGCCATCACTAATATTATCGCACTTTCTCTATTTGATTACTTTATTCTTTACGATCAAATTCATTCCGTATTTCTGAATTACCGAAAGTTTTTTGAAACTCTGTCAGACAAGCGTCTTGTACTGAAAATTCGTCCATATGGAATATCGTCTCACTTATGGGACTTGATTCGTGATTTGCTGTCAGAGAGATCACAGTTCGTAGTAACGCACGGGCAGTCATCGAGTAAAGAGAAGTGATTTATGACGTTCCTCAAGGTAGTGTTATAGGCCGTTTGCTGTTCCTTATATATATAAAAGATTTGGGAGACAATCTGAGCAGCCGTCTTAGGTTGTTTGCAGATCGATTATTAAAGGTATTAGAAGCTCAAAAGAAATTTCAAAACGATTTAGAAAAGATATCTGTATGGTGCGAGAATTGGCAGTTGACCCTAAATAACGAAAAGATTGAGGTCATCCACATGAGAGCTAACAGGAAACCGTTAAACTTCGGTTACACGATAAGTCAGCCAAATAAAGGCCGTAAATTGAACTAAATACCTAAGAACTACAATTACGAACAACTTAAATTAGAAGGAACACTTAGAAAATGTTGCGGGGAAGGCTAACCAAAGATTGCCTCTTACTGCCAGGACACTTAGAAAATGCAGCAGATCTACTAAGGAGACTGCCTACACTACGCTTGTCTGTCCTCTTTAGAATACTGTTGGGCGGTGTGGGATCCTTACCAGATAGAATTGACGGAGTTCATCAAAATAGTTCAAAGAAGAGCAGCACGTTTTGTGTTATCGCAAAATAGTGGTCAGAATGTCACTGAAATGATACGGGATTTGGGATGGACATCATTAAAGCAAAGAGGTTTCTCGTTGCTGCGGAATCTTCTCACTAAATTGTAATCACAAACTTTGTCTTCCGAATGCGGAAATGTTTTTTGTTGACACCGACCTACAGAGGGAGAAACGATCACCGTGGTAAAATAAGAGAAATCAGAGCTCGTACGGAAAGGTAAAGGTGTTCGTTCTTTCCGCGCGCTATATGAGATTGGAATAATAGAGATTTGTGGAGGTGGTTCGATGAACCCTCTGCCAGGCACTGAAATATGATTTGCAGAGAATCTATGTAGATGTGTGCAGTGTAATGCCACAGGAAAGGAGGGGTTATAGGTTGGACAGACGGTCAATCATACAACATGTGTAGAGTGCAAATTGACTAATTTATCGTTTTGCTCATACATCTACCATATCTGTACATCTAACACTTTTTGAAACATCATTTATAGTTGTCTTGATCCATCAATATTCTTAGAATAACTAACGTTTAACTTATTGTCCAAAAATGCTGAAATGTGTGTGAAATCTTATGGGACTTGACTGCTAAGGCCATCAGTCCCTAAGCTTACACACTACTGAACCTAAATTATCCTAAGGACAAACACACACAGCCATGCCCGAGGGAGGACTCGAACCTCCTCCGTGACCAACCGCACAGTCCGTGACTGCGGCTAATCCCGCGCAGTTTTTAACTTATTCATGATTTGGTTAACTTACTGGCGTTCTTTCTTTTTTTTTTTTTCTTCAAGTGAATGTGAAAGATCCGCTACCTGTCTCGTGTTATTTACACTTGGAGTCTGACTACCCGCCCAGTGCCCCGGGAGGCGTCGGGAGCTGTCTCGGTAACTGTAACCTCCACGCAGAAGGCGGCGCTCGCGCAAACTCGGCCGCTCCGGCGGACAGGACGGCATTTCGTATTTCCCAGGACGGGCGGTGGCAGGTCTTCCATTGTCTGCCCCGCCGCGAGTCGCCTCCCCCAAGACGGAGCGGGCGCGCGGCTGTCTGTCCGCGAGCCACTTTGCGGCTGCCGGGCACCTCAACACAACACGGGCGCCGCCTACTGCCTGCTGGCTGCTGGTGCTGCTGTCTGCCACCTGACAAACCGACACAGCGGCCTCGTGGGAGCCGCAGCATTGGGCGAGCCGGCAGGCAGGCGGAGGTGGCGGGCAAAGTGCGGCCGTAGCGGCGGCCGAGGCGGTGTATCGCGGGCCCGGGGGAGGCGGCAACGAGCGTCAGACACAACCGGGAGGCCGGCCGCCTTCTCCTGCACGTCTGTGAGACAGCGGCACTGGTTCTTGTGATACCGCAGGTGTCACCCGCTAAAGGAGTGAGACTCTCGAACTGGGAATGTAGTCCCAATCTCTCTAAAACTGCTTTGCAGTATGCTAGATGTGCTGGGAGTATCATAATTAATAGAGAAAACAGACATTGTTGGGTGTAATAGACGGCAGCAGCAAAGACATTTTAATGAACATGGTTGTACGATAGTAGTATAGGGGCCAAAATCTTCCATATGTCTTTACAGTCAATAACTGACACAACAGGGAAGGAAACTGACTGTGTTCTTCAGTTACAATCATAAAAATCCTCGGAATGTTGTTCGAGTGTTCAAATGTGTGTGAAAGCTTATGGGACTGAGCTGCTAAGGTCATCAGTCCCTAAGCATACATATTACCTAACCTAAATTATCCGAAGGACAAACACACACACCCATGCCCGAGGGAGTGACTCGAACCTCCGCCGGGACCAGCCGCACTTTGCAATCTTTCGCGGTGGCATGTCTGAATGAAATATTCTCGGCTTCCCCGCCGTGTCAGTTCGAATAAAATTTTCAAGCTTTGGATGGCTATCTCCACCATCGTCGTCAGGATTAAACCCAGTGACTGACGGGGCTGGTTAGGTTTCCCGCTCATACAGGCGCGACTGGACCCTCTGGCACCAACCAGAGAGGTCCGAAACGACGCATGCGCCGGAGTTGTGTTGGTCAGCTCCGCCGCAGAGCCGAGTGACGCCAGGTCGCGCGGCGTTCGAGCCTGCCGCTGCCTCCTCCTTACAAGCGTCAACCATCCTTCTTTCCTTCCTTTCGATTTCGAAGGCCCGCCCAACAACCTCTTAAGTATGTACTCCTGCTTCTGTTGAAGGGAAGGGAGGAGGTCAGCTTGGTCATTCAGTGTACAGGAAACCGACGTGCACTAACCGATACCTGATCGCCTTTAGTTTTCACCACCCTGTACACAAGAAAGCTGTCCTGAACGCGTCTGCACACAGACCAAGGGTTATTTCTGACGACTACCAGCTACAGTTTAAACTGCAGCATATGAGACACGTGTTCAGGGAGAATGGTTATAGCAAGAGAGGCAATGCAAAAGGTTTCAGGTGCCACCGAAGAAGGGCGCCTTGTCAATCGTCAGAAGAGAACGAACCGTCTGCTTTCCTTCCACACTGTGGGACAACGAGCAGCAAGTTAGGACGTGTGCTGCGGAGGTATAGACTGACACCAGTCTTCCGGCCCGCCTCCAAAGTATGAGATCTGTTGCTCCCTGTTAAAGACAACACAGCTCTTCGTATTCCCTGTGTGTGTGTGTGTGTGTGTGTGTGTGTGTGTGTGTGTGTGTATGCCTGTATACCGTCCCTTGTGAGTGCGGCAGCATCTCTACACGTCAGAAATTCGCACAGTTGCTGAGCGATGTGCAGAGCACAAGACACATACACTCCTGGAAATTGAAATAAGAACACCGTGAATTCATTGTCCCAGGAAGGGGAAACTTTATTGACACATTCCTGGGGTCAGATACATCACATGATCACACTGACAGCCGGCCGAAGTGGCCGTGCGGTTAAGGCGCTGCAGTCTGGAACCACAAGACCGCTACGGTCGCAGGTTCGAATCCTGCCTCGGGCATGGATGTTTGTGATGTACTTAGGTTAGTTAGGTTTAACTAGTTCTAAGTTCTAGGGGACTAATGACCTCAGCAGTTGAGTCCCATAGTGCTCAGAGCCATTTGAACCATCACACTGACAGAACCACAGGCACATAGACACAGGCAACAGAGCATGCACGATGTCGGCACTAGTACAGTGTATATCCACCTTTCGCAGCAATGCAGGCTGCTATTCTCCCATGGAGACGATCGTAGAGATGCTGGATGTAGTCCTGTGGAAAGGCTTGCCATGCCATTTCCACCTGGCGCCTCAGTTGGACCAGCGTTCGTGCTGGACGTGCAGACCGCGTGAGACGACGCTTCATCCAGTCCCAAACATGCTCAATGGGGGACAGATCCGGAGATCTTGCTGGCCAGGGTAGTTGACTTACACCTTCTAGAGCACGTTGGGTGGCACGGGATACATGCGGACGTGCATTGTCCTGTTGGAACAACAAGTTCCCTTGCCGGTCTAGGAATGGTAGAACGATGGGTTCGATGACGGTTTGGATGTACCGTGCACTATTCAGTGTCCCCTCGACGATCACCAGTGGTGTACGGCCAGTGTAGGAGATCGCTCCCCACACCATGATGCCAGGTGTTGGCCCTGTGTGCCTCGGTCGTATGCAGTCCTGATTGTGGCGCTCACCTGCACGGCGCCAAACACGCATACGACCATCATTGGCACCAAGGCAGAAGCGACTCTCATCGCTGAAGACGACACGTCTCCATTCGTCCCTCCATTCACGCCTGTCGCGACACCACTGGAGGCGGGCTGCACGATGTTGGGGCGTGAGCGGAAGACGGCCTAACGGTGTGCGGGACCGTAGCCCAGCTTCATGGAGACGGTTGCGAATGGTCCTCGCCGATACCCCAGGAGCAACAGTGTCCTTAATTTGCTGGGAAGTGGCGGTGCGGTCCCCTACGACACTTCGTAGGATCCTACGGTCTTGGCGTGCATCCGTGCGTCGCTGCGGTCCGGTCCCAGGTCGACGGGCACGTGCACCTTCCGCCGACCACTGGCGACAACATCGATGTACTGTGGAGACCTCACGCCCCACGTGTTGAGCAATTCGGCGGTACGTCCACCCGGCCTCCCGCATGCCCACTATACGCCCTCGCTCAAAGTCCGTCAACTGCACATACGGTTCACGTCCACGCTGTCGCGGCATGCTACCAGTGTTAAAGACTGCGATGGAGCTCCGTATGCCACGGCAAACTGGCTGACACTGACGGCGGCGGTGCATCAATGCTGCGCAGCTAGCGCCATTCGACGGCCAACACCGCGGTTCCTGGTGTGTCCGCTGTGCCGTGCGTGTGATCATTGCTTGTACAGCCCTCTCGCAGTGTCCGGAGCAAGTATGGTGGGTCTGACACACCGGTGTCAATGTGTTCTTTTTTCCATTTCCAGGAGTGTATAAAACAAAAGGAGCTTGAAAAATCCGCCAAAGCTAAGCATTTGCTTCGAAAAGGTACACAAAATATAGTTTGAAAACACGAGAGTCTTGGCTCATGCTTCGACATGTTGAAATTTCGTTGTAAAGGAAGCGGCTGAGGTTAGAATAAACAGCAACAGTTTTAAAGCAGGCCTGTTCAAAATGGTTCAAATAGCTCTGAGCACTATGGGACTTAACATCTGTGGTCATCAGTCCCCTAGAACTTAGAACTACTTAAACCTAACTAACCTAAGGACTTCACACACATCCATGCCCGAGGCGGGATTCGAACCTGCGACCGTAGCAGTCGCGCGGTTCCGGACTGCGCGCCTAGAGCCGCTAGGCCACTGCGGCCGGCAAGGCCAGTCATACGCAGGTAGTAAACCGTGGGGCGAGCTTTGGATGTCGAAAGGAAGCAAAAGCGGATACCTGGTGCTTGCAACGAGCTGGAAGCGGCAGTTTCAAACGCGACGCCGGCCCTACGCAGCACGTAACGTCACTCGGTGCCGTGCGAGGCCCACGAGAAAGACAAGCCGCGGCGTCTACGTCACGAAGGTAGGCCTGACCCATTCGTTCGCTGAGTTCAGCAGACAAACTACGCTTCTGCACCTGTTAACTCTTAATTGCGTGTTTGTCTACAAATGAGAATTGCACCTTGTGTGAATCCGCTATTATGGAGTCTTACTGTTTGTTAGCCCTACAACGATCTACATTCCAAATGCCTACTAATAATTTGTTACGGCTGTACTGGGTATAATAAAATATTGTCGGCTGAATGAGGCAACACATCCTGTATGAAATGAGGACTGTTAAGCAGTAGACATTAAATGCTATAAACGAACTTTATACCATTTATGCAGAGCATAGATCTTAAGTTACAGCTACTGCACAGTCGTGTATTTTGTTTTGGTACTACTAATCATTAAGACTCTATAAAAGTAGATTTCAGTAGACCATGAAATTCTCGTTAGTAAGTAAGCACCCAGTTACGACTTAACACCATTAGAAACCCATTTCGTCTGCTGAGCTGAGCGAGCTACCTCAGGACTACCCTCGTGACCTACGCGCCGCGGCCTGTCTTTCTCGTAAGCGTCGGTGCCGTGCGGAGCAGACGAGATACGCGGACTCTGCAGCGAACTTGAGACGTCACACTAGTCGGTTTGTCCGCCACGCTTCGCTAACACTTGGCTCCGTGCAGGGCCCACGGGAAGTCAATATTTAATTGGAAATTTCCCCACTAAAGGTCTTAACTTTGTCGTGTGATGTCGAGAACTTGCACTCACTTAAACGCGCAGTCAAGAATTATTACACTCGTCTGAAATAGTTACTCGCTCCCCGCTGGAGAGAGCTGCTGGCGTTCGTAAGACCTGCAGTGTCACGTGCTGTGACGTAAGCGCCACGGCCTGTTCTTCTCGTTGATCTCGGTCCCGTGGCGAGCCGGAGCTGTTTCGAGTTGTCCCAACTCATCCTCCGCTTATGCGTCGTCCCGGACCTCTCTCATTGGTGCCAGAGACTGCAGTCGTGCTTGTGCGGAAAAACTTGTCAGCCTCATCAGTGAGAGATTGTGCTCCTGACGACGAAGGGGCGGGGAGGGGGTGTAACCATCGAAATCTCGAGAGGTACGCGGCTTGAAAACGGAGACGATTTTATACAGTCATAAGGAAACGAAAATAAAGAAGGTGATCACATTTCCACTTCTTTAAAAAAAGTAAAGCCTAGAAAAGTTTCCACTGCAAACACTACAATTTCTTATCACTGCCATCTTGCGTAGCACATTATTCATGAACCAATCTCTTAATCGGAAACACTTCTGAATTCGGTTAGACTTACTCCTCACCAAATTGTCCACATACGTCTCTGCCCAATCGTACACAACGGCCTATATGAAGCCCTTTAAGGTGTCTGACGGGGCAGGACGACTGTAAAGCATCCGTTTTAGCGTGGTTCATGCATCCTCAACGGACGTTCATGGTAAACAAATCCACCACAGGTGGAAATTACCTTATCGATCAAAGTGTTACAGGACAGAAGTCGCTATACACTACCACGGTTTTGAAATCTTAGCCCCAGCATGAGATGTATCTGAAATGTAGCACTAGTAGGACGTCATCTCCGTGCCATAACAACAAATAGGCAAACAACATCGTAACCTTTGGCTACGAAAAACAACTTTCAATCGCGGCCTTGGGAAAGTTCCTGTTATTCCAAATCTTCCACCAGGTATGGATACAGTCAAACGCTGAGGCAGCTCGCCTATATGACCCATGCGGGTACAGCAAGCGGTTCACAGCGAAAAGTCACTCTAAATAATGATTTTACATCTTGTCTGAACGTTACTCACCATACCAAGTATGCTCCTTGCGATTCATTACTCAAGTGACATGCTGAACTACTTGTACATTAAGAAGCTAGTGATGTGCTGAAAATGTTTGTGAGAGAGATATTTAAGTTCCCCCATGTGCCCTGATGTGTGATTGCATGTGTATCTCTTACACGTACTGTACTATTTGCCCATGTTTTCTTATGACTGCAAAAAAAAATGTTTTACAAAACTTGACATTTGAAGCTTTCAAAGTCAACACTGAAAACGTTACACCAAATTTTTAGTGTAGTAGGAATCTACAGTCACATTGTGAAATGTCAGTATCACATTTACCATGCATGCTGATCTAACTCTCAAAACTATAGAGCTTCCACTAAAACGTCCTGTTTCCTCGCAAAAGATAACAAAACGAGCCTCTGTTAAAGTAGACAGGTTGTTGAAAGTTCCATCTGGCAAAAGGTGTTAACAGAGTAACCAGTTATCATGTTTCACAACTCTCTCCAGCCTCAGTTGTGTGTCGATGCATGTGGAAATATACTCGAAACATGTTTGGCATACATTAAGATATTTTACGTAGTTATCATACTTTAAAATGACCAACGTAGCACCAAGTCACTCCTTAACAGCTGTGGCATAACGTACCACGCGCAAGAGCAAGAGCTGTTCAGAGACGCCACGCATTGAGCCGGAGATACAAGAGTCAGAGATGTGCTCTGTATCACAACTACAGTAACCTTTGTCAGGCTAAGAAAGTGGCATAGTGTATGAACGTCAGAACTGGATAGGAGGGTTAGTGATGTTTAATTCTCTGTGAAGAGTCCATATGCCTTTCAGTCATGCGATCACATGTGAAAAGGCTGAATAGCCACATTCTGGAGTGTAGACCGCTGCGAGCCGTGCAGGACGAGTGTCAGTGAGGTTTCTGGAAGGTACCGACAAGGGTGAGGAGCCATGGTGACTCCGTGCTGTGGCAAGCTGTGCTAGGTTTCTAAGTTGAGTATCTACCACGGGGATACCGCGATAGAGGTGTTCCCAGAGATAATGGATTGGGTGTAAATCTGGGGAGTTTGATGGCCAGGGGAGTAGATTTAACTTATCCTGGAGCTTTTCGAACCATGCATGTTGGTAGGAGGGCCTCTCCAACTCACGCGCACATGTTACATTATGCTGGTGGTAGATACCATCGTGCGAAGGCAAGACAAACTGCATGTATGTGCAGACACGGCCCCAGGATTTGTGAGTATTTGTGTCGACCCACTGTGCCTCGTGGAATCTAGAAATCATCTAGGGAATGTCCCCAGACCTTAACGCTGCCTCCTTTGGCCTGGGGCCTTTGGTTTCAGTCTTTTCATGCCGTACACGCCAACGGCTACATGTCCGATGGAGCACGAAATGTGGTTCATCTGACAAAGCCACCCGTCGCCAATCTGTGGACATCCAGTTTCCGGTACTTGCCAGAAAATTCCAGCCTTCATCGCCGATGAACGGAAGTCAGCATGGGTGCATGAAGAAGACGACTGCTGTAGAGACCCGTTGGCAGCAATTTTCGTTGAACGTTCGTTGAGGAGACCTGTTGTTAGCGCTATGGTTCATCTAGACGCTCAGTAGCTCAACAGTTGCCCTTTCACATCTCCACAGCCTTCGTTCACCCCTGTCATCTATGACCCCTGGTGCACTACAGTCTCATTGGTGTCTGTTTTAGATAGAATCTTTTTGCCATTCTTGAACCACAACGGAACGCGAACAGTTTACAAACTTAGCCATTTCGGAAATGCTTGGGCTGAGAGGCACTCATCATGCCCTTTTCCGCGTCAGATAAATCACTCTCTTTCCGTGTCATGACAACAACTGCACTATATTCCACGTCCTTCTGACAAACGTGATATACCCTCCACTGGTACTGTTTCAAACTGCCGTCTGTTAGTAGTTATTCGGCGTTAACGCCGAACATAGATGACCATCATACTGATGCAACTTGTAACGACAACTGTACATATAATAATTTTTTTCTTTATGAATTTAGATAAATTAATGTAAGCAATTTTTTGAACTTTTTTTCTCGGTTCGTATCGTTATGTTAAAGAAACTGTGAGTAACTTTTGAAATGAATATTATTATTTATGTTAGATTTCAAATAATGTGGTAATCAAAGGAAAGTGTATTTAATGTTAAAACTATTGTAAGATGTGAAAATTGTAATTTATACACTTGATCCATACGTAGGTAATGCATTAGGATATGTGTAGTAGAAAACCTGTGGTGAATACCCTACCTGTAGGGGAGCGGGAAAAGGTGGAGGCAGGCGAGGCGGGAAAACGCACACTGGCGCAGTTCGGCACAACGGGCACAGTAAAACAGTCGGAGGCGAGCAACAGGCGGAAGTACACGTACTGTACTGAGGAGGCTACCCAGGAAAAGTGGATTCCATTGAGCCTCGGATGAACCGATTCCGACGACTACTTGGCATGGCTATATTCTGAGGCACAAAGTTGGAAAGATTACGACGCTAAGAAGATGGAAAGTGCCGATGTTGTGTGAGCCTTAGCCGTGCTTGTATGTGTGCCGTGCTGCCCGCTATCTCGCTGCCCGCCAACCGTCGCACCGACTTGCACAGGTCAAACATTTATTTCATCTTTAGAAGTGTATCTGTGTGGACCAGTGTCGAAACTGTTTCTAACTGTTCAATAATAACGTGACTTTTACCAGAATTGCTTCAGCCATGACTTATCCTGATCACTGACCTAGACAGGATCCTTACCTCGTATTGTGCAATCTGAGTATCCTGAACTGAAAGTTTAATGTTAGTGTTAATCAAAATTATCAGCAAATTAATCTATGCCATAAAGGAGTCTGAAACTCTGTGTGTTATTGCAAATGTTAGTAAAGAACAAAAGTGTGACTAAATTGGAAGAGACTTTTGTTTGAATTGAGTTACCGATGTTATTTAATTAATTTGAGACAGAAATAATGACAGTTAAATTATTCAGAAGTAAGACAAAAGAGTAGTTATCCATAGATTGTCAAATTTGAGAGTAAATTTGCCTTCAGTACTTAATAGTTTCAGTTGAACGACCATAACAGTTTCAGGCCCCCCCCCCCCTCTCTTGTCCATCCTTTCAAACCTTGAAGTGTACTGATCAGATTTGTCCAGTAAAGCTAAATTCTATATTAATCCGAAGTGTATTAGTGTTTTTCCATCTTTAATAGTGATATTGTGTGTGTACTTTCAAGATTGTCGATGCTAGGGCGATCTATGCCCGATTTCAGTCTGCTCAACATACAAAATGCAGTTCGTAGTAATCATTACTGTGTGGTGTTGTGTAAATTTAGCTCGTCCAAAGTAGTACAAAAAGAGAAAACTTTAGTTCAGTGGATTTTTCTGGTTCCAAACTTTGCCATATAACGCATCATTACTACGTGTTACATGCACCCACTTGTACAAGGAAAAACTCACTCATTGCTTAAGTAGGCTGGCGACCTAATTATTAGTTATAGGTGACATCTACTGTGTGTACTTCTTGTCCATGCGAACGAGTAGTTATACTTTACATTTGCTTGAGGCACCACTGTAGTTAATGACTGAGTATAAGTCCGATCTTGCTTCTATTAGGTACACGCGGTCAACTAATGTACTAAAATCCTTGTTTATAAGGTGAAGCCCGTGAACTTATTGCAGTACAGGCTTTATAGAGCTAACGTACGTCCGAGTAGGGCGGAAGCGTTACAAGTTGCTTCCCGGTGGCAGGACATCCAGCTGTTGTCGGTTACAAATTAATGTAAATACCGAACAGTGGATGTTCAGTGGCACGAATTGCAATAAAAGTCAGTAAAACAAACTGCAGTGTGAGTCAAGTATAATAGTGTGGTGTAGTTGGCATTCAATATGGACAGGAACGTAGGCAGGGTAGATGCGCCAAGTGAAATGAAGAATGCGGCTGGCAATATCCGGAGTTTACGCGGCCAGATAACAGATGGCGTTAGCGGAAGACAATTGGCGTACTTACAATACCACGAACACGTCAACGAACAGATTGAAAGGTTGAGATCGCCTCGAACACAGCAAGGGACAAAACAGGAAGCAGAGGGTGACTTTGTAGATGATAGTGGGTATGTGAATGAATCCACTGACATGTTTGATTCTCCACAGATAAAGAAAGAACCGAAAGATACTTTTGAAGTAGAATCGGAACACACCGATTCCGTAGAACAAAACAGTGTGAAAATTTTAAACATGAACGATTTATTTGAACAACTAACCAAACAAATTTCAGGACAGAGTGAGCAGATCAAAACACAGAATGATCAGCTTCAAAAACAAGTCGGTAGTCAGGTTAGTCAGCTTAAAACACACGTTGACGAGCAGCTTTAAACACAGAGCCATCAGCTCAAAATACAGAACGAGCAGCTTAAAACGCACGCTGAAGAGCAGCTAAAAACACAGAATGTGCAGCTTAAAACACAGGTGGATCAAATTAAAGCACAGGTCGAAGGACAGGGAATTAAAATTAGTAAACAAATAGAACAGGTAGAACAAAAAGTGGGTAATTTAAGTTCTGTGGTAAATACATTGAGACTTGAAATTGATACCATTAACAAAAATATGGATACTATGCAGGAGGAAATTGGAAACATTAATAGTAGATTCGATGTTGAAATTCTCAACATCCAAGAGAAAGTAGAACCTCTGGTTGAAACTAAGGTAGACGAAAAAGTTTTCGGTCTTAAAACTGAGATCGTAAACGAATGTCAACACGGGAGATCACAATTGAAAAAGGTAGTTTTGGACACTGAAAGTGATTTAAGTAAAAAAGTATCCGGATGTGTTCAAAATTGTGAACAAAATACTACGAAAATTCAAGGCAGAATTTTCGATCTGGAGAGCAAAATAAAGATAGGCCTGGTGTTGTCTGTAATGGCACTCCAGTTACGAAGCTGTTAGAAGGCGAGGAACGCTTCGATCCAGCCAAGAAACATAACGGGTGGCATCCGTTAGATTTTATCAAAAATTGCGAGAGAGTATTTCCTGAGCACTTGTCTGATCAGGAAAAGATAAATGTAGTAATTAGCGCCTTAGCAGGTGACGCTAAGCGCTGGGGGATAAATTTAAATACCGAACGAATGACGTTCGAAGAATTTAGGCAAAGATTTACGGAAGAATATTGGTCTGAACAAAAGCAGGACCATTTATGGCGGGAGTTCATCGTGGCCAAACAGCATGATAATAGGGGCAGAAATTCTTTGAAAGATTTCTGTGAGTATTGGTACCGAAAATTGACACACTTAAGAGGTAGAAGATCAGATTCAGAAATTATCTGGGAGCTATATAAAAAGCTTCCGGAGGATTCAAAGAGGTATGTAGGAAGCAATCATCGTAGCTTCCAAGCATTTCTAGAAAGGGTCGAAGACGAAGACCATTGGCGCGAAAGTCGTGCCAATTATGAAAATTTTGGTAACCGTAATAACCGACACAATGGCGAACGAAATGACGGCGATGGATTTCGCGTCAATGTAATACAGAGAGGAAGAGGCAGAGGAAGAGACAGAGGAAATTATTCAGGTCGCGGTAGAGGGTATACCGCGCAAAATAATAACGACGCGGGAAACTAATTTCCGCGAACGTTGCGGGCCAAACGGAAGCGGACAATATATACCGGCCCCGATTTAAGAAAAGATATCGGACCGACCTTATGTAATGAGACAGGCTAGGGACGGACATCTAACGCCGCAAAGTGGTGTGGCGAAACAAGCATCAGGTGCGAGCCAGAATGAGTCATCTCTGCCGCACAGAGCACTACATGTTAACAGGCGAGTAGAGCATCAGAGGGCAACGGCCCAGCCTAGCAGAACATCTGTTCGGAAAGAAGCCGCTAGCAATACGGCAGCAGTAGGTACGAACGAAGCCGTAAGAGCTGAGGAAAATTTTACGAGTGATAATTCCGTGGCAAAGGAAACAATAAATGAAACTGTGAATACACAGAGAGGTGCGGTTAGCAGGGTTTGCAATGAGATAAAAGGCGAGGATGAATTAGCAGAAGTTACTGATTGGCGTGTGCAGATCGATGATCTGTACAAGGGCCTAAAGCAATGTGAGTGGGAGGATTTTAAAAGGGAGTATGAGGCGAAGAAATTAGTTGGTGGAAAGAGAGATAGTAGGGACGTCCATAAAGTGACGTGGCCCAAATTTGAAGAGGGGAGAATAAATAGCGCCGCGCAAAGTACGCGTGCTGCCGACAGGAGGAAGGTTAATGATAGGAAGGATTTGGAGGATGAAATCCTCAGCATTGACGAAGAAATAACTTCTGCTAACAGTCCGCCATTAGTACAAGCTGCTACCGAGAGGCACCGTGGAGGAGAGGTAGATGATTACCTGAAAGTAATTAAAGTCCACGAGGATTACACTAAATATGAAGTCACAGTAGATGTGAATAAAGCTGAGGATGAGGCCGTTTTGCCAAAAGAGGAGACTGAATTGAAATCCAAGCCTGACGACAATACAGAGGAAGAACTTAGTGCCTGTCTCAGAAAAGCTTTTATGTTAGAACCTGAAAGCGATCCGGAATGGTCGGATTCCGACGATAGTTCAGATGATGAAAGGTACGCAAATACAAACAAAATTGAATATACTTTTACTGAAAGAGGGTATGAGAAAATCAGTGAAAATAATAGGGATGCAGTTAATTGCGGTATTGTACCTAATGATGAAGAAACTTCAAAACAAAATCCAGACGTTGAAACAGAACAAAGAACGAAAGAACCACCAGACGACTCAGGGTTTATTTTGCAAAGAGTTCAAGTAAGCAAAGACTTTGAACTCCAGAAACCGAAAAATCCGCCAGATATAAATGGTTCACAGGTCAGGAACGTATCTTGGGACGATGTCACAGTCGACCAAGGTGCGTTGTGGAAAAAACAGGAAGGGGCATGATTTAGAGCCTGGGGCAGATTTATATCGTATTTTGAGAATGTCATGAACACATTATATCATGAAACTACAGGATTTCCACCGGAAGAAATTTTGTTAGGCAGAGGTAGTAAAAGTTTAATTGAAGAAAAACTAGAGTTTCCACCTTGTACAAGTTTGGGATTGGATCAAAAGAAAGAATTGGTGATAAAAAGGGCAAAGCAAAAAGCTGAATCTAGATCTAAAAGACACAATAAAAATGTAAAAGTTTCAAAATTTAAAATTGGAGATTATGTTCTTTTAAAAACCCACGAAAAGTCTAGTGAACTAAACCATGAAATTTCAAAATTTAAATATATTTATAATGGACCATATATAATACAGAATATTCCACACGACAATGCTTACTACCTGATCTACCCAAAATCCAAAAGACCTTTAGGTGTAAGAAATATTGTGGACCTGAAACTGTATGTTCCTAGGAACGAGTAAATGTGCTGTATCTTATGCTGAACCCAAGTTATTCTAAATGTATCTGATCTTTGTAAATGTCTGTATACCCTTGAAAGTGTGCTAATGTAGTTATGTGAGTTTCAGATTACCAATTGTACTGTAACTGTAAAAATGTATGCAGAAAAGGACTGAAAAGAAAGGATAAATGCTATCAGCCAGATAAAAGATGGGACTGTCAAAAATGAAAATGGGCAGTGTATGAACCATAATATGAAGGACTGCCAAATACCAATGAGGGCAGATAAATAATCGATGGAAAATTGTAAATGTGATCCAGGAGATGTGACAATATGAAGTAAAAAGGACTGCCCAAATCCGCATAATAGGCAGCAAATATGTATAGTTAATTTTCTGAATATATGTGTGTGTGTTTTGTTTAGTGAGTAAGAAAATGGACTGCTATTCAAAGCAAGCAGCGACAAATTATCTTATAGTGTATACAAAATATGCAATTGTTTTTGTAGTTAAATGTTTGTATTCCAGAATTTTAAATTATTTCTTTGAGAAATTTAGAAAAAATGATTAAATTGCTATTTTAGTAATGTTATGATGGGAAGTTGGACTGTGCAAAAGGCACTTGAGTAAATGACAAGTAATTATTCTTGATGTGTTAAAAAAGTGTAAACCTACATACAGTGAGTAAAAGGAAATATGTAGTGTAAATCTTTCTGGACATTTAAATAAAGATTCAGAACCACTGTATAACTGTAAGATTTAGTGTTCCCATAAAATCTGGACTTAAGAAAATTTTCTGGAAACAGGGGCATGTGTAACGACAACTGTACATATAATAATTTTTTTCTTTATGAATTTAGATAAATTAATGTAAGCAATTTTTTGAATTTTTTTTTCGGTTCGTATCGTTATGTTAAAGAAACTGTGAGTAACTTTTGAAATGAATATTATTATTTATGTTAGATTTCAAATAATGTGGTAATCAAAGGAAAGTGTATTTAATGTTAAAACTATTGTAAGATGTGAAAATTGTAATTTATACACTTGATCCATACGTAGGTAATGCATTAGGATATGTGTAGTAGAAAACCTGTGGTGAATACCCTACCTGTAGGGGAGCGGGAAAAGGTGGAGGCAGGCGAGGCGGGAAAACGCACACTGGCGCAGTTCGGCACAACGGGCACAGTAAAACAGTCGGAGGCGAGCAACAGGCGGAAGTACACGTACTGTACTGAGGAGGCTACCCAGGAAAAGTGGATTCCATTGAGCCTCGGATGAACCGATTCCGACGACTACTTGGCATGGCTATATTCTGAGGCACAAAGTTGGAAAGATTACGACGCTAAGAAGATGGAAAGTGCCGATGTTGTGTGAGCCTTAGCCGTGCTTGTATGTGTGCCGTGCTGCCCGCTATCTCGCTGCCCGCCAACCGTCGCACCGACTTGCACAGGTCAAACATTTATTTCATCTTTAGAAGTGTATCTGTGTGGA
This sequence comes from Schistocerca serialis cubense, assembly GCF_023864345.2. Classification (NCBI taxonomy): domain Eukaryota; kingdom Metazoa; phylum Arthropoda; class Insecta; order Orthoptera; family Acrididae; genus Schistocerca; species Schistocerca serialis. The sequence continues at coordinate 8,774,443 of NC_064642.1, read as the reverse complement.
CCAGTGTCGAAACTGTTTCTAACTGTTCAATAATAACGTGACTTTTACCAGAATTGCCTTAGCCATTACTGATCCTGGTCACTGACCTAGACAGGATCCTTACCTCGTATTGTGCAATCCGAGTATCCTGAACTGAAAGTTTAATGTAAGTGTTAATGAAAATTATCAGCAGATTAATCTATGCCATAAAGGAGCCTAAAATTTCTATGTGTTATTGCAAATGTTGAGAAAGAACAAAAGTGTGACTAAATTAGAAGAGAGTTTTTGTTGGATTGAGTTAGCGATGTTATTTAATTAATCTGGGACAGAAATAATGACAGTTAAATATTTCAGAAGTGAGACAAAAGAGTAGTTATCCAGAGATTGATAATTTTGAGTGTTAACTTGCCTTCAGTACTTAATAGTTTCAGTATAACGACCATCACAGTTTCAGCCCCCCCCCCCCCTTCTCTTGTCCATTGTTTCAAACCTTGAAACGTGTTGATCAGATTTGACCAGTAAAGCTAAATTATATATTAATCCTAAGCGTATTAGTGTTTTTCCATCCTTAATAGTGACATAGTGTGTGTACTTTCGAGATTGCTAATGCTAGGGCAATCTATGCCCGATTTCAGTCTGATCAATATACAAAATGTAGTTCGTAGTAATCATTGCTGTGTGGTGTTGTGTAAATGTAGTTCATCCAAATTAGTACAAAGGGAGAAAACTTTAGTTCAGTGGATTTTTCCGGTTTCAAACTTTGCCATATAACGCATCATTACTACGTGTTACTATGCTTGTACATGCACCCACTTGTACAAGGAAAAACTCACTCATTGCCTAAGTAGGCTGGCGACCGAATTATTAATTATAGGTGACATCTACTGTGTGTACTTCTTGTCCATGCGAACGAGTAGTTATACTTTACATTTGCTTGATGCATCACTGTAGTTATTGACTGAGTATAAGTCCGATCTTGCTTCTATTAGGTACACGCGGTCAACTAATGTACTAAAATCCTTGTTTATAAGGTGAAGCCCGTGAACTTATTGCAGTACAGGCTTTATAGAGCTACCGTACGTCCGAGTAGGGCGGAAGCGTTACAAACTGAACTGTGCAGGACGCTCGTATACAAATATCCTCATACAAGCCTACCTAAAATCTCTGCTATGTATTTCAGAAACTTCGAAGTGGACTCAAATGCAACTGGCAATGCCAGTCAGTATACATCGGATAGACACGCAGAAACTTCAAAACCAGATATTCAGAACATCTCAGAGCTTTAAAAAGCAACAGATAGCGTAGTACATTTGCCATTTTCCAACCACCTAATAGCCCATAATCATCACCCAACTACAATAGAAACACACTTAAGAATACCAGCCGGCCGAAGTGGCCGTGCGGTTAAAGGCGCTGCAGTCTGGAACCGCAAGACAGCTATGGTCGCAGGTTCGAATCCTGCCTCGGGCATGGATGTTTGTGATGTCCTTAGGTTAGTTAGGTTTAACTAGTTCTAAGTTCTAGGGGACTAATGACCTCAGCAGTTGAGTCCCATAGTGCTCAGAGCCATTTTTTTAAGAATACCAAAACTTAGCCACAGCCTACAAAGACTCACCATTGAGGGGAACTTCCACAGACAGAAGGCAACAGCTGAAGGAAAACAGGTCATGAATGAATACACTACACTTTGCAAGGGCACGCTATTTAACCCAAACAGCTAAAAATGAAACGGCCACTTAGAAAAATTAATTAATTACTGTGCTGATAAACCTCTTACATTATTTGATTTTCAAACAGCTGAGCAAATCTGAACGCACTCAGACATTTCGCTCTTTACCTATTCTGATCAACACTAAACTGACACACAATATTTTTAGCGCAACGCAATCTGACTTTCAAAAATCCCTACAAAAGAATGGCCCTAACTAACATTAACCTGTGCCTTTCACAAATCACTTACCTCACCAAAAATCTGCGTTACTCGAACTACGGCAATACAGCGAGCGCCACTACTGCCAGCTAAATAAAAGATTCAAACTACTGAAGGCACTAACTACTGATAGGCATAGTTAGCAAATGAAAGATTATGATAGAGAACAAACAATGTATTTACCTTAATAGTGTTCAAAATTCATAATATATATAGCAGTTCATGACATCCAGTCTTGCAAATTTCAAAACTCCGCCATTTCTCTCCCCACATCCACCACTGCTGGCGGTTCACCTGCAACTGCGCCACGCTACGCGCTGTTAACATCCAGCTGCCCAACACTACAATGGCAGACAACGATGCAAACTAGACACAGACTGCACACAGCACAGCCAGTGATTTTCATACAGAGCGCTATGTGGCGTTACCAATAAGAAAACCTAAACAGCCTACTTACAAAAAGTCTACCCCCCCACCCCCTCCCGAAAATCACACACACAGAAAGATAAAATGTGAACAAAATTGAATTTGGCACCAAGCTCACTGGTGAACAAATGAACACTGAATGCTCTGGAACACCCCACAACCACAATGACAGTGTGTTTTTGTGAAGTGTAAAGTGCTTTTTGCTACGAAATTTCTGAAAATATGTGATATAATTACGTGTGCTTCACAACACCTCATCAAGATGCTGAGAAATAAGGGCCTGTCGCACAAAAACGTAAATAAAAACGAATATACGCGCGAAACATCACGACAAACTAAATTTGCGTTTAAAGCATAAAATCATAGGTTAACTTCCAACAACATTTCTCATTAACATCGTTTGGTTGCCACCAATACGAAATAGTACGCAAATGGTCCCGCAAAACCATGCATACCGAATGTAAAGGTATTACGCAACTGGAACAAGCAGTTGTTAGAACTAAATATTTCAATAAGTTTGTGATCATTTAGTAAAAAGTTCACATTACAGATCAAATAAAACAGAAGCCCTCTGATGATGGCACAGAGGTGCAGGAACATAAAGGGAACTTCGAAAAAAATGCTGCTTCGCGCGTAACTGGCCGACCTTACATCCAGCAATTTTAAATCCAAACACGAAAGATACAAGAGCTGCGAATCCAAATGATGGAAGTGGCCACACAGTCGAAACTGTACATTAGTGGAAAATCAAAACTGAAACGATATTTTGATGTAGCTAACGACAGATAGTGCGGAAGGACGTTGTTTTTCCTGTTTTCCACTTTGCAACTACAATTTTTTTACCTTACTTATGATTGGATGCAGGATATGCTCCTAACATTATGCCGATATGAGACATGGTATGGTCGAGATTCACTAAGGTGCGTGTCATTTATGTTGGCGGCCGAGTTTAGGTTCGTTCTGCGCATCTGACGACACAAAACACAGTGAGCCAATGAACAGAGAACGACGTTGCCATATCTCGACTGCCGTGCAGAGCATGAAAGAGTGTTTTAGAAACGTTCAGTCATAAATAAAGTAATAGAACAAGAGCTATGTCTTGATAGCAGACTTTCTTTTATAGAAAGTTTGGAAAAAGCATTCTGTATACGAATTGCTTCATATTCTATTAATTAATTAAACCAAACAAGCAATAAGACTCCTAATTCAGGCGATAGCAAGGAAAGGTGTTTGTATGAATCTCACGAACCGCTTTTTCGCAATAAAGAACAGCGGTAATTGTTTATTTCCTATTGTGCTTCGACGAAGCGTGAGTAATTCATAGTCATACCAACAGTGTTTGTCAGTATTTTGCATGACGTGTTAGAGTCCGCATGGCGTACTATACTCAGACGAGTTAAGGTGTTGGGCTTCTACGCGAAAGGTTATGAGTTCAAAACCATGTGCAGTGCTTAATATGTTCATTATTTAAAAACAATATCGAAGTGCCTTACTTCACGAATTATATTCGTTTGAATGCAATGTTTTGAAACTTCTAGTGCTTTGTCTCTTCATTAACCCTTTCCCTGCTGCAGACACGTGCTCCCCGCATTCCGCGCTGTGCGCGATTTTGTTATCACTGCACTTATCATGCGATTTCTCAAAAACTATTTGGCCCAAAAATTTGATTTTTACACATCTAATTGATTGATACCTTCCCCCAATAAATGACTTAATTCTGTTTCGATGTTCAACGCAGTTATTATGCAGCATTAAATGTAGTAAACCATTGCACGAAATTTTGAAGAGTTTGCAGAGGTAGAAGTCCACAGCGTATACTTTCCGTATGGTCGATTTTAGTTGCCACAATGTTGAGAATGAAATGTGTATGTGCCATACCTTTCATTGAATGAAGTGCTTTAAAAAAAGCCAAACGTGTCCGGTGTAAATAAAACTTTTGTTACAGTCACGAAAGACGGAATATTTCTCAATATTACATATGACACCTATGTGGTACATAAATGAGATATTGTTATACAGTAAATTTTATATGAAATTTAGGTATCTTGTCCACATTTCATTCTCAACATCATGGCAACTAAAATCGACCATACGGAAAGTATACTCTATGGACTTTTACCTCTGCAAACTCTTCAAAATTTCTTGCAATGGTTTACTATATTTAATGCTGCGTAATAACTGCGTTGAACATCGAAACAAAATTAAGTCATTTATTGGGGGAAGGTATCAGTCAATAAGATGTTTAAAAATCAAATTTTTGAGGCAAATAGTTTTTGTGGAGTCGAATGATAAGTGTGTCAAAGCAGTCGGAACACGATGTGTCTGCACAGGCGAGCAGTGCAGTGATGCCAAAATCGCGCACAGCGCGGAATGCAGGGAGCACGTCTTCGTAGCAGCGAAAGGGTTAATGCGGCCTTGGTGGCTTTACTTCATGAACTGCGCGCTCCCCCCTAAACGTAAGCTTGCGAACTATGCTATCCTATGGCGCTGCTTCTATTGGCGCGTGCGTCGTGTGCAACTGGCAACGCAGCAATCTCCCGCGTCTGGGCGGGCATCCGCGAGCCGCCAAGATAAAAGAATTCAACTATAATAGTGACTGTTTTGATCTAATTAACATACAGTGTCAGAGGAACCATTATGCCTTGTAACATATACATTCGCTTACTTCGATATTCGCAATTACTTTGAAGCCCAAGGTGGCGATGTGATTTACGTCCAAGTCGATTGCGTGAATGAATCTCACATTTGCAGTGTAAGTAGCTGTACAGTGTTTGCTGCAAAGTTAACAATGGAGAGGCCTCTCATCACAAACACGCGGGCTAATGCTTTATTGTGGATTGCAGCTATCGGAATGGAACAATGGAAACCTGATTTGGATCGAGTGGCTGTGAAGCCGACACGGAGAGAGCGACAGCAGGTATCTCTGGCATTCGGGCCGCGCGTGGCGAGCGGCGGCGCGCGAACGCCCGCGGCGCCACTAAAGAGCGATTGAGGCCATCAGCGAGATCGCCAAACCGCATTACGCGTCGCGGGCCGGCGCTGCCGCGGCTGGGCGCGCTTCGATAGCCGCGGTGCGTCAGCGCGCCGACAATGCGCCGCCGGCGTATTGTTTTGTGACGAGGACCAAACAGCGCCCGTCGCCCGGTTACCGAGGGACAATGGCGGCGGGGCGCGCACGGTGAGCCGCTGTTTATCGCCGCGGATGCGGGGGGACCGGGCAGTCCGTTGCGAAGTGGCGTGCGGCCGGTGTTGCCGCTGCCTTCTGACCTTGAGTCCGGCACCACAGCCCTCACTGTATAGGCAGCCAGGCACACTCTCTACACAAGCGAACAGACACAGATCCATCCTGATCGAGTTATATAAAACTGTTGGGCCAGCATGGTTAACTATTTAACTCACAAGGGGAGGCCGCCAATTGTGAAATTCAGATTCAATTCATACTGCGCATAATAAAAGCTCATGGCCAGACGTGTAATGTGGCAAAGCACCAAGATGCACTTCTCAGCCGTTGTCGAGAAAATCGACAGTTAATATAAACCGTTGCGGTGAAATACTCTCAACGATTAATAACTATCGACAGCGTCGTGGCGCAGCGGTAAGCGCTCGGATTCGTAATCCGAAGGTCGCCGGATCGAATCTCGCGCCATGAAATTTTTTTTTTAGTATTTGTTTTTTGTTATTCAAATGTGTCTATACACACACACACACACACACACACACACACACACACACATATATATATATATATATATATATATATATATATAATTCCCGGCAATCAGTTGCAACAATTATGCATATAATAAGTTGTTGAAAGTCGTTTGTCGTGGAAAAACTGGCGACTTCGAACATCATTATGTTTTCCGCAAACAAAGTTGTATTTCACAAATGTTATTAACTGTCTTCATAATGTTAACCACGTATAGTTAACGGAAGACGTAGAAACGATATTCCGAAACGAATACGTATAGCGTAAGTCAAACGTTCGAATTAGAATAGAGACCCCACGAACACAAATTTGCTGTGACAGGTATGAAATATAAGCTCCGTTACTCGCTCGTTACGCTTGAAGGACAGATGTTGAATGGGCCGAAACGAGCCGCCGCATAAAAGCGTAGTTGCCTGATAACTTCGAAAGAAGGTAGATGCGGTCCCTAGCGCAACTTATAACATCGTCGAAAATCAGTGCGGACGTGAGAGCTTTGGTACACTCTGCTAAATAAACGGAAAAATGGAGGCGGTACAATTGGAGAGCAATCCGCCTTCACCAAAATGCATAAGCAATTCATCAATAGTTTGTATATATATATATATATATATATATATATATATATATATATATTTGAATTACAAAAAATTAATAATAAAAAAAATGATGCATGGCGCGAGATTCGATCCGGCGACCGACCTTCCGATTACAAACCCTAGCGCTTACCGCTGCGCCACGACGCTGTATAAAACTATTAACTGTAGAGAGCATTTCACCGCAACGGTTTCTTTTAGCTGTCGATTTTCTCGACAACGGCTGAGAAGTGCATCTTGGTGCTTTGCCACATTACACCTGTGGCCATGAGCTTTTATTATGCGCGGTATGAATCGAATCTTAATTTCACAATTGGCGGCCTCCCCTTGTCAGAGTTTCTGTGAGTCGTAGATATTCGTCAGTGACTGACACGTATTCAGCGGGACTCAAAGTAGGGTGCGCAGAGAATAACTTGTCCCAAAGCTGCGAGAATGATGCGGTAGGGGAACGGCTACCGGTAGTGGCTGGGGCTCCTTTAAAAACGGCCATCTAGTGATATCGGGGTAGTTCGATACCTGAAACCTACGCACTAAAGCACGCCTCGCGTAACTTGTAGACTACAGCTAAAGAGTCTGCATACTATGGAATCAACAGGTTGCCAATATGCGTGCGGCAGAATGCGCTGCGTAATATGTTCCAGAACGCCGGGGCATAAAAATGGTTCTTCTGCGGCTCATACGTCTGGTTCTACTGGTCATAGCCCGTCGGTTAGGGACCATTTTCACACCCAACAGAAGGATCACTGTCCTACAGTACAGGCTGCTTAGGCATATGGATAAAATCGTTTTGTTCTTCGTCCAATTCATGTTCTCTGCACTGGACCCAAAGAGGCTTTGGACGCACCCTTAGTTCAAGGGCGAGTCCTTACGACACCCACAAATAATTAATTTTTACCGTTTTTTAGTTCCAAAATCGAGCCGCGGATTCCAAGACAGCTATGCCCAGCAAATGGCTGGAATTTTTACTATATATTCCTACGATCCCGATGTCATATATCCTTAAAACTTTGCTTTATATCTATATTTGTTTCCGAGAAAACGAATTTCAAAGTTAAGTCACGTCTACGCGTAAGACACGGACGCTATATCCGAAAATGTGAGGCGAAGTATAAGTAATAAATAACTACTGCGAATGTCTCAAATTTTTTCAGTTAGTTCTCTAGACATTCTTGTAGAATCTTCCCATTTTCAAATATCTTTACTATTTCAGTTGAGGTTGCTTAGAAAACCGCCCCCGAAAGCATTTTTCTAACATTTTCCCGCAACAAAATCGAATCGCGGAAACCAAGAATTCTAGGCACTGCGAATGATTGGAATTTTCACTATATATTTCTAAAATCCCGATCTCGACAACCTAGAAAATTTTCTTTATATCTGTTTCCCAGGCACAGAGGTTCCCAGAGGTTCCAAGTTACCCTAATTTTCACGTAAAATATGCACACAAAATCAGCTGTGAGGCGAAAACGTAGTTTATAAACTGACATAGACCGCAGAAGCATGCATCAGTGTCTCCTTAAACATCAGAATGGTTCTGGGTACTCCATGTTGTAATGCAGAATCACATGCAAAATTTTTCTGAACATAAAATTCGAACTGAGGCCTAAAATTAGTTTTGCATTATGTCACTTTCACGTAAGTAAACTATCAAAATTTTATTAACTATAAAATTCTTTTCATATTAGTGACATGGTCTGATGTGGCAGGGACAAGAAGGGAACCAGTGGGAAAACGCTCCTATCGGAGCCGAGGGTACCAGCTGCCTCATTCTACCGTTGGTCAGAAATGTTGGCATGTTTTATTTTGAGAGGGAGGAGTCAGTGGCAGCGGGAAAAGTAATAAGTACTGAAAGACAGTAGACAGTGGTTGCGCTTCTGAAAGAGCGAAGGAGACAACGGCAGTGTGAGGGAAATAGAGGAGCACATCGGCAGTGGAACATGGTGACACAACAGTTCCAGGAAAAGAGTGAATGAGACAGTGCCAGCGGGAGCCGAATATAAAGAAGGAGAAAGTGGAAATGGTTGAGAATCAGTGATAATGAGAGTCAGTGTCTACGACTGTGACAACGAGGAAGAAGGAGACAGTGACATTGAGAAGGGAGAGCAGCAGTGGGAAGGAATGAATGAGACACCAGCAGTAAGAAAGAGCAAGAGGGAGACAGTGACAGTGAGAGGAAACTGTAGTAGTAGGACAGAACGAAGGAGACTGAGACTGCGACATAGAACGCAGAGACATAGACACGCAGAGAGGTAATGGCAATGAGTTGGGATGAAGGGAGAATGGGCAGTGGGAGTGGACTGGTATGAGCGGTTTGCAGCGATGGACTAGTGGGCGTGAGCGATTAACAGGTAGGAGAGCTTGTGTGAATGGGAGGTGAGCTGCATGTTAAAAAGAGCGCGAATCTGTTCTCACGCCAAATGTTGGGGGATATTTTTCAACGGTAGTGAGGAATGGAGAACGAGGAACCTGGTACCCCACTTCAGAGTCGGAGTCTCTTATTACAGGAGCATATTCTTTTCTTTTTTTTTTTGTGCTGCAGTATGAAAATTTTTCCTATGGTGTCAGTATGACCAATAACGTAAAATATAGAGGTTCAAAATCAATAACGTTTCACTAAAGAGAGGAAAAATAGTAGCTGCATAAACAAAGGTGTAACTAAAGTAAAACGAGATCTGCCGGAAGTAAGTCTCACAAAACAAAAGAAGGTAACAAATGTAGAACAGCAGACAAAGCCTACTACAGTAATGGCGTCTTCTGATAACCTAATCGGCAATATTATGCAAAGATAAAATTTTATGCTTTTGTTGTAGCTAGCGGTTCTTTCAAGCTTCTCGAGCGCAGTTTTTAATTAGATTTTTCCTTCCTCGTTTGCCACTGCCGACAAAACTTTAATAGAACTGTACGTAATGTAATCTCACAATCTTGGTTATGAAGCATTCACCATGCTTCAATGGTGCACGAAGACTGTGGACCATGCTATGTCGTCAAAACACAGCAACGAAATCCATCAAAGAACTTATAGATCGGGAAGTGAAAGTCAACTGAGGCGGCCCATGGTTAAGGACGAGATTGCGTTGGTGCGCATATATTTTGCAAGAACAATACTGATTGTTTCTCCACACACTCTTTCCTACTCACAAGTTTTCTTTCCCATCCATGATTTCTGTCCTAGGCAAGCCGATTCGGTTTCTTTGTTTTGATTACTTTGGTTCCACTACTTCAGTTTACTCTTTTCTACAGTAATTACGTCTGCTAATGAACACTTAATGCATGAAATAGGCTAACAGTAAGACGTAACATTACCGCAAAAACGTCTCTGTTTCCTTGACATTGGGACGACAAGGTAAGAGGATATCGACATCAGAAATAATATTTTTACAACATAGCAAGGGAATGACTTTATGACATAAAATTACAAGTGATGATACCGGTAAGGAATTTTCCAAACTAACTGAATACGTGCATAACTTGCTGAAAAATGGTTCTCATGTGACTTCTTAGGTATATTAGCAAAATAGTTTTGTTCCTTTCGCCGTATGCAGCTAGACGTTCAAGTGAAATTGACACATTATTTCGAAGATCCAACTGGCCGCCATCTTCAGGTGACACCCCACCTTTCTTGACCAGCATGCGACCTGAATGTGCCAGTCTCATAGACTGCAATTGATAATGTGATTCTCATGGTTAATTGTACGTCCTTTTAATTTTCATTGTAAATATAAACAAATTTGGTACAGACAGCGATACGTAGATGTATTTAGCGGTTTTAGTACATCGCCTTTTTTCTCAAATAAATTTGTTCATTGAAACTTCCTGGCAGATTAAAACTGTGTGCCCGACCGAGAGTCGAACTCGGGACCTTTGCCTTTCGCGGGCAAGTGCTCTACCATCTGAGCTACCGAAGCACGACTCACGCCCGGTACTCACAGCTTTACTTCTGCCAGTATCTCGCCTCCTACCTTCCAAACTTTACAGAAGTTCTCCTGCGAACCTGGAGAACTAGCACTCCCGAAAGAAAGGATAAAGCGGAGACATGGCTTAGCCACAGCCTGGGGGATGTTTCCAGAATGAGATTTTCACCCTGCAGCGGAGTGTGCGCTGATATGAAACTTCCTGGCAGATTAAAACTGTGTGCCCGACCGAGACTCGAACTCGTGACCTTTGCCTTTCGCGGGCAAGTGCTCTACCATCTGAGCTACCGAAGCACGACTCACGCCCGGTACTCACAGCTTTAGTTCTTCCAGTATCTCGCCTCCTACCTCCCAAACTTTACAGAAGTTCTCCTGCAAACATCCCCCAGGCTGTGGCTAAGCCATGTCTCCGCTATATCCTTTCTTTCGGGAGTGCTAGTTCTCCAGGTTCGCAGGAGAACTTCTGTAAAGTTTGGAAGGTAGGAGGCGAGATACTGGCAGAAGTAAAGCTGTGAGTACCGGCCGTGAGTCGTGCTTCGGTAGCTCAGATGGTAGAGCACTTGCCCGCGAAAGGCAAAGGTCCCGAGTTCGACTCTCGGTCGGGCACACAGTTTTAATCTGCCAGGAAGTTTCATATCAGCGCACACTCCGCTGCAGGGTGAAAATCTCATTCTGGAATTTGTTCACTGATTGCCAACTAGTATACAATGGGAACACGTTGACGTTTTCAGCATTTCATGGAATGTCACTACGCCAAGTGACGAATACTTTAGCCGGCCGGTGTGGTCTAACGGTTGTAGGCGCTTCAGTCTGGATTCGCGCGACCGCTACGGTCGGAGGTTCGAATCCTGCCTCAGACATGGATGTGTGTGATGTCCTTTAGTTGGTTATGTTTAAGTAGTTCTAAGCTCTAGGGAACTGATGACCTCAGATGTTAAGTCCCGTAGTGCTCAGAGCCATTTGAACCATGTATTCCCAGAAAGCATCATCTTCTGTACAATTTCTTTTGCCGTATTGTATTTATGCTCTTGTCTTTGATGTTGTGGATTCTCACATTCTTCTGCCTCTCATTTCAGTACGTGTCACACACGTTTTACCTCTTAATACGACCAGCCACATACAATTTCTGAGGCGCGCAAGCCAATATCGGAACGTCCTTTTGGTAACTCTAAGTACACTCCACAATGTTAGAAAAATTGTGTCTCGTCGAGGTGATTTGTCATGCTGTAGGATTTTCTATGTAGCAGCTATCGCATCGAGCTTATGGGCACGTAAGTAGTGCCATATTAATGTTTCATCCGAGTGGCAAGGACGAATAATCGGAAATTGTTTGCCTCACAGGACCGTCACCGGAATATACCTGACTTAGCAGATACTGCAAAAGAGACTCAAATTACAGCGCAAATGTCTACACACAAGTTTTGAGAGCCTGTATTAATTGAGGAATCTAGCGTTATTGTGCAGCCCCCAAGTATCGTTTACGTAGGGACCGGCTAGACAAAATTGGACTCAGTGCAGCTTTTTAACGAGTCATTCTTTCCCTCCTCCAAACACAACTGGAACCAGAGGAATCCCTAACATAAGGTACTATGAGTTGTCGGTTGAGCTGTTTAGCATGCCCTCTAATAGCCTAAATTCTAAATGTCTTATCATCACTGATCTACAATTACATCTACATCCATACTCCACAGCAAACCACACGGTGGGTGGCGTAGGGTACCCTGTACCACAACTAGTCGTTTCCTTTCCTGTTCCACTCGCAGACAGAGCGAGGGGAAAACAACTGTCTGTATTCCTCCATATGAGCCCTAGTTTCTCGTATCTTCGTGGTACCTACGCGGAATGTCGGTTCTCTAAACTTTCTCAGTAGTGTTCTTCGAAATGAATGTCTTCTTCCCGGCAGGAATTCCCACTTGAGCTCCCGAAGCGTTTCCGTAACACTTGCCTACTGATCGTACCTACCGGTAACAAATCCAGAAAATTACCTCTGAATTGCTTCGATGTCTTCTTTCAATTCGACTTAGCTCAGATCCCAAACACTCGAGCAGTACTGAAGAACAGGTCACACTAGTGTTCTACATTCGGTCTCACATTCTTAAAATTCTCCCATTTAACCCAAGCATTCTCTATCACAATCCTCAGATGGTCCATCCGTTTCATATCTTTTCTTAACGTTGGCCCAAATATTGAAACGACGTGACTGTGTTGAGCAAATACTACGAATGCTGTATCCAAACATTACAAGTTTGTTTTTCTTACTTAAGCGAGTTAATTTACAATTTTTTACATTAAGAGCCAGCTGTCATTCATCACATGAACTATAGAATTTGTCTGGGTCATCTTGTATCAACCAACAGACACATAAATCTTCGATAGCTTCCTGTACGCCACAGCATCGTCAGAGACTAACCGCAGATTGCAGCCCACCCAGTCTGACACATCATTTAGGTATATAGAAAACGGCAGCTATTCTACCATACTTCCCCTGGGGCACTCCTGATGTTGAGCCTGTCTCCGATGAACACTCGCCATTGAGGACAGCACCGAGCGATGTGGCGCAGTGGTAACACACTGGACTCGCATTCGGGAGGACGACGGTTCAATCCTGCGTCCGAACATGCTGATTTAGGTTTTCCGTGATTTCCCTAAATCGCTCCAAGCAAATTCTGGGATGGTTCCTTTGAAAGGGCACGACCGTCTTCCTTCCCCATCCTTCCCAAATCCGATGAGACCGATGACCTTGCAGTTTGGTCTCTTCCCCCAAACAATCCAATCCCATCCAAATCGAGGACAGCATACCGTGTTCTATTACTAGTCTTAGAAATCGTCGAGCCAGTCACATATCTTGGAGCCTATTCCATAAGAATGTACCTTCGTTAACAGTCTGCAGTGGGGTACGGTGTCGAATGCCTTTCGGAAGTTAAGGAATATGGAATCATCCCCTTGCCCTCCATTCAAAGTTTGCAGTATATCAGTGAGAAAAGAGCAATCACGGTTTCGCACGAGCGAGGCTTTCTAAAGCCGTGCTGATTCGTGAACATCTTCTTTTCTATGGTTCAAATGGCTCTGAGCACTATGGGACTCAACTGCTGAGGTCATTAGTCCCCTAGAACTTAGAACTAGTTAAACCTAACTAACCTAAGGACATCACAAACATCCACGCCCGAGGCAGGATTCGAACCTGCGACCGTAGCGGTCTTGCGGTTCCAGACTGCAGCGCCTTTAACCGCACGGCCACTTCGGCCGGCCTTCTTTTCTATGTCTAAGAAATTTATTATATTCGAACTCGGAATATGCTCTAGAATTCTGCAGAAAACCGATCTTAAGAATACTGGTCTGTAATTTTGCGGGTCCGTTCTTTTACACTTCTTATATACGGGAGTCACCAGCGCTTTTTTCCAGTACCTTGGGACTTTGCGCTGGTCGAGAGATTCGCGACAAATGCAAACTAAACAAAGGGCCGATGCGTAGGGTACTCTTTGTAGAAACGTCCTGACCTGGCGACTTATTTGTTTTCAACTCTTCCAGTTGTTTCTCTAAGCCAGGGGCGCTTATTACTATGTCATCGCCGGCCGCGGTGGTCTCGCGGTTCTAGGCGCGCAGTCCGGAACCGCGCGACTGCTACGGTCGCAGGTTCGAATCCTGCCTCGGGCATGGATGTGTGTGATGTCCTTAGGTTAGTTAGGTTTAAGTAGTTCTAAGTTCTCGGTGACTGATGACCACAGTAGTTAAGTCCCATACTGCTCAGAGCCAATTTTGAAATATGTCATCCACAAGGGACTGTATGCGATGGTCAAACGACGGTACGTTTGTACGATTCTCCCTCTTGACCGATTTCTTAAATGTGGAATTTAAAACTTCGGCCTTCCTTTTGCTATCTTCTACTGCCCAACTAGACTGGTCAACAGGTGAGTGAATGGGAGTCTTAGACCCGCTTAGCGATTTTACGCGGGACCACAGTTCCTTCGGGCTCACCGTCAGATCTTTAGCCAAGGTATGACGACAGTAGCTGTTGTATGCTTCGCTGACAGATCTTTTCACAGACGCACGACTCTCCACTAATCTTTGCCGTCATCATTTGTACCGAGAGTACCGCTGCCTTTGTTTCCTCACAATTTTCGAGATTTCATTATTAAACCACGGTGGATCTTTACTGTCGTTAATCCGCTTACTAGGCACATTCTTGTCCAGAGCACGATTCACAAACTGTTTAAACTTTGTCCATGATTCATTCATCTATGGCCATCATTCTGGAAGAATGATTGCATTTCATTGTCTAGGTGAGACGCTAACAACTGTTTATTTGCTCTTTCTAGCGGAAAAATTCTCCCATGCCTCTTGAGTGATTTACTAACTTTCGTAAGCATGGTTGCTATGATGACACAATGATCGCTAATTTCTGTCTCTATACTGGCGTTAAAAACATGTTCAAAAGTACTTCACAAGACTGTGTGTACGCCCTGCAATTAATCCATACACGTCCCAATCTGTTATCGGTAGATTAAAGTCACCACCAGCTAGTATTGCATGATGTGGGAAGTTACACACAACTGACCGTAGACATTCTTTGAATGTAGAACTGTGCCAAAGAATCGGGTGGTCGGTAAGAACATACAGCAGTTAATCAGTACAGCGAAAAACCAGTCCAAAGTTGCCAATCTTACTTTTTTTATTCGCTCGATGACTACTTTTGGGCCAACATGTGCGACCAGACAACTTTATATCCACACTCAACCTCGCCAGAGACTATAATGAATACTCCGCCTTCCGCGGCGTCTAATCTGCCTTTCCAATAAACATTCCAAGACTCACTAAATACGTCTGTCTCAGAGATTTTTACTTTCGGTTTTATTCGTCACTCAGTAACAAGAATAATTTGGGGTTGACAACTTTGCTGGAGTACGGTAAATTCGGGAACTTTGTTACCAACAATTCGACAGTTTACTTCGACAGTTTTTACAGTCGAACTGTCTTGACTCTGAACGTGGTCTGATTTCTCCATTTGTGTATCGACTGGCGGGTGTTCATGAGAGTACCTCAAACTACCACCTGTGAACTCCCCAAGTACTCTGCTACCCGAGTACCTGCTTGCTTTCTGTAGTGCACTCATGACCTATCAAATGAAGTCCTGCATATCCCCAACTGATCAGTCAGGTCCTAAGATCTGCAGCCAGGACCGCCACTGAGACGACAAAGCTTTTGGTTGAGACATTCCACTCGGCTCCAAACCAAAGGACCCCGATCAACTCCGAGAACGATGCTGCAAGCTCTCTTGTTCACCACGTGCGAGGCCAGCAGCCTTCACCACCTCTGCCAGCCGCCTGTAAGAATTGAGGATGGCCTCAGAACCCATGCGACAGGTGAGCCACAACTTGCAGACGACTGCACCCTGTACGCTCGACAATCGCATTCAAGACCGCCTCCACATCTCGGACGAGGACTCCGGCAGACATTCCGAATGCAATTTCCAGCCCTGAATGCCATCTACCTGAGGGCCTCCATAGCGGGCCGATATTGGATCTCCCAGTAATTGTCAGACTCCTTCCCACGTGTTCTTGCTCTGACCCTGCTGGAGGAACGACCATCCGTTCAACCACAGGGCGAGTAGGCGAGGCCACACGGCCAGCCTACAAATTGGCCCTCCGTCTCGAGCGACGCGATCGAGTTCCCACCCGCCACTCATCGTGAGGGTCCGTCGCGTGGGGTACACTAGAAGCTCCCTGGGCAGTAGAGCCCTTGGGCGAAACAAGCGACACCTGAGGTGTCCCGCGCGACGCTCCAGAATCCCCGTCACCGTTGCACTACGGGGCGGTAGCCTGAACACGACTGACTGCACCCAGAGCCACGTTTAACTGTTCGAGAACTATGGCCAGCTCCTCCAGCATCCGCACACAGCAGGCACACATTCTACCCATACTAGCAAGACTAACTAAGGAGTAAACAGTAAGAGCTGGCAGAAACCTAGGTAAGTCAAGTGTCACCCTCCTGATGCGTAACCAAGGGGTGCTGAGACCACAACGAACTATGAAGCTGGCTGTTCAGATGAAATGATAACTGAATTTACACTTACAGCTGACACAGGAGAGAGGCTAAACTTCTTAAATACCAGAACACCCAAGCAATTAAGCAAATATACAGGGTGATTCAAAAAGAATACCACAACTTTAAAAATGTGTATTTAATGAAAGAAACATAATATAACCTTCTGTTATACATCGTTACAAAGAGTATTTAAAAAGGTTTTTTTCACTCAAAAACAAATTCAGAGATGTTCAATATGGCCCCCTCCAGACACTCGAGCAATATCAACCCGATACTCCAACTCGTTCCACACTCTCTGTAGCATATCAGGCGTAACAGTTTGGATAGCTGTGTTATTTCTCGTTTCAAATCATCAATGGTGGTTGGGAGAGGTGGCCGAAACACCATATCCTTAACATACCCCCATAAGAAAAAATTGCAGGGCGTAAGATCATGGCTTCTTGGAGGCCAGTGATGAAGTGGTCTGTTACGGGCTGCCTGGCGGCCGATCCATCGCCTCGGGTAGTTGACGTTCAAGTAGTTACGGAAAGATAAGTGCCAATGTGGACTCTCCATACAGTTGATTGTGGAATTTGCAGCTCTCTGCTAGCTCTGCGAGTCAATTTTCCTGGGCTGCGAACAAATGCTTGTTGGATGCGTGCTACATTTTCATCACTCGTTCTCGACCGTCCAGAACTTTTCCCTTTGCACAAACACCCATTCTATGTAAACTGTTTATACCAACGTTTAATACACCACCTATCAGGAGGTTTAACACCATACTTCGTTCGAAATGCACGCTGAACAACTGTCGTCGATTCACTTCTGTCGTACTCAATAACATAAAAAGCTTTCTGTTGAGCGGTCGCCATCTTAGCATCAACTGACGCTGACGCCTAGTCAACAGCGCCTCAAGCGAACAAATGTACAACTAAATGAAACTTTATAGCTCCCTTAATTCGCCGACAGATAGTGCTTAGCTCTGCCTTTTGTCGTTGCAGAGTTTTAAATTCCTAAAGTTGTGGTATTCTTTTTGAATCACCCTGTATACTATTAAGAAAACACAGGAAGAGCTAAATACATAACTTTATGACCTGTAAATGGCTCACAGGCCATAGATGGCAAGAAACTGAGCGGACTAGTCTCAAAACAAACAGCTGAGTAACTACTGCGCTACTAAATAATTCAATATACACGTATAAAACTCGAGATAGACGTCTGAAAAGGCGAGACCAGAGGTCTATTGAATATTTATTTTTCACAAGGGTCGTGGAATCAAGTAAATAAAGAGCCCCTAACGAATAATGCTACCGAAAACTAGAGAGTAAACTAACTTAAGACAAAGGACCGAAAAATTCTTGCGCCAAAAATACACTGAAGAACCAAAGAAACTGGTGCACCTGCCTAATATCGTGTAGCGCCCCCGCGAGCACGCAGAAGTGCGGCTACACGACGAGGCATCGAGTCGACGAATGTCTGAAGTACTGGGGAAGGGAATTGACACCATGAATGCTACAGTGCTGGTCATTACTCCCCAGGCGTAGGAGGGGGTGAACCTCTCCACTGAACAGTACGTTCCAAAGCATCCGAGATATGCACAGTAATGTTCACATCTGGGGAGTTTGGTTGCCAGTGGAATTTTTTAAATTCCGAAGAGTATTCAAATGGCTCTGAGCACTATGGGACTTAACTACTGTGGTCATCAGTCCCCTAGAACATAGAACTACTTAAACCTAACTAATCTAAGGACGTCACACACATCCATGCCCGAGGCAGGATTCGAACCTGCGACCGTAGCAGTCGCGCGGTTGCGGACTGCACGCCTAGAACCGCTAGACCACCGCGGCCGGCCGAAGAGTATTTCTGGAGCCACTCTGTAGCAAATCTGTACGTGCAGTGTGTCCCATTGTCCTGCTGGAATTTCCGAAGACCGGGGGAATGCACAACGGACATGAATGGATGCTGGTGATCAGTCTGGATAAGTGTCGCCTGTCAGAGTCTTATCTAGACGAATGAGGGTGTAACAACAACAACACTGTACTATTGTACATATAATAATTTTTTCTTCTTATTTTCGATAAATTAGTGTAATCGATGTTCTGATTTCATTTCTTTTTTGTTTCATGCCATTATGTTAAAGAAACTGTAAACAATTTTCGATGTGAATAGTAATGTTTATGTCAAATTTCAAGCAATATTGTAATAGAATTGAAGTGTAACAAACGTTGAATCTATTGTAACATGTTTAAAATTGTAATTGTGCGCCTGGTCCATACGTAGGCAATGTATTAGGATATGTAGAATGCAAAACCTCGGGTGAATACCCTGTCTGTAGGGGAGCGGTAAAAGGTGGATGGCAGGCGAGCGCGGGAAAATGCACACGGGCGCTGCACGGGATAACGGGCTCAGCAGTAGTAGTTGGAGTTGGGCATCGGTCTGAGAAACACGTTCTGGATCGAGGAGGCTCTCCTGGAAGACGTGATTTCGTTGAGCCTCGGATGTGCCGTTTCCGACGCCTATACAGCATGGCAATATTCCATAGGCACTAAACGGAAAAGTATTGCGACGCTTAGAAGAAGCAAAGTGCCGATTCATCAAGAGCCATTGCTGTGATTGTATGTGTGCTCTGTGCCTCGCATCTCGCCGCCTGCCGACCGCCGCATCGATACGAACAGGTTGAAACTTTTAGTACTGTATTCGTGTGGACCAGTGTTACTTTTGTTCCATACTGTTCAATAACAATTTAAATTTTACCAGAACTGTCCTATCAGTTAATTATCCTCACAACTAACCTAGAGAGGGTCCTTTCCACATGTTGTGCAATCCGAGTGTCCCGAAATTAAGATTCAAAGTTTATGTTAATAATAATTACCTGCAGACTTATTTATGTTAGAATGATATTTAAAGAACTTTGTTCTTAATGAATATATAGTTAAATAACAAAGGTCTGACAAAGTTGGAAGATAATGTTAAAATTGGTTTAGTAATGAAGTTTAATTATTTTGAGGCAGATATAATGGTATTTTAAATGAGCAGGAAATAAGCTAAAAAGAGTAGTAACTCATTTATTGGAAATCTTGAGTGCTTAATGATTTCAATAATCAAAATTTCAATACAGTGATCATAACAGTTTCAGGGTCCGTCCCTCCCTTTTTCTTTTCTATTCATTTGAATTCTGAAGTGTACTGAACTGATTTGACCAACAAAGTTAAAGTCAATATAAAACCAAAATTTATCAGTATTTTACCTTTTTCAAAATTGACATTGTATGTGTGTTTCGAAAGTGCTATTTCTAGGTTAACCTATGCCCGATTTTAATCAGATCAACAGACAGTACGAAGTTTGTAGTAAACATTATAGTGTAATGTTGTGTATTAATGGCTTGTTCATATTAGTACAGAAAGTGAAATTATTAGTTCAGTAGATTTTCTGGTTCTAAAATTTACCATATAATGCAGTGTTACTACGTGTTGTTATGCTTGAACGTACATCCACTTGTACAGGGAAGAAACTCAGTTAATGTCAAATTAGGCTGGCGCCTAATTTATTAACAATTGGTAGCATCTGCTGTGTTGTTTCTTGTCCGTCCTAACTTGTAGTTGCACTTCAGACTTGCTTGACGTATGATTGTTGTTACTGAGTGGGTGTAAGTCTGATTTTGCCTCCATTCAGGTACATGCGGTCAACATATATAGCAAAATCCTTTCTCATAAGGTGAAGCCCGTCAACTTACCATAGTACAGGCTTTAAAGAGTATCGTGTGCATTAGCGCAGTGTTACCAAGGGTCCTATATCACTGCAACTGCTAGCGCCTCACACCACTACAGAGCCACCACCAGCCAGCACAGTCCCCTACTGACATGAAGGTTCCATGAATTCATGAGGTTGTCTCCATACCCGTGCACGTCTAACCACTTTATACAGTTTGAAACGGGACTCGCCCGACCAGGCAACACATTTCCAGTCATAAACAATCCAATGCCGGTGTTGACGGGGCCACGCGAGGCGACAAGCCTTTTGTCTTGCAGTCATCAAGGGAACAGGAGTGGGCCTTCGGCTCCGAAAGCCCATATCGATTATGTTTCGTTGGATGGTTCGCACTTGTTGATGGCCCAGCATTGAAATCTCCAGCAATTTGCGGAAGGGTTCCACTTCTGTCACGTTGAACAATTGTCTTCAGTCGTCGTTGGTCCTGTTGTTGTAGAATCTTTTTCCAGCCGCAGCGATGTCGGGGACTTGAAGTTTTACAGGATTCCTGATATTCACGGTACACTCGTGGAATGGTCGTACGGGAAAATCCCCGTTTCATCGCTTCGTCGGAGACGCAGTGTATCATCGCTCGTGGGCTGACTGTAACACCACGGTGTACCTTTGATAACCTGCCATTGTAGCAACAGGAACCGGTCTAATTGCTGCGAGTGACACTTTGTGTCTTAGATAGGTGTTGTCGTCCGCAGTGGCGTGTTCCGCTGTTTACACACACTATGTGATCAAAACTATCCGGACACCCCCAAAAAGATACATTTTTCATATTAAGTGCATTGTGCTGCCACCTGCTGGCAGGCACTCCATATCAGCGGCCTCAGTAGACATCGTGGGAGAGCAGGATGGGGCACTCCGCGGAGCACATGGCTGCGTGTCACTTGTGTCATACGTCTGTACGCGAGATTTCCACACTCCTAAACATCCCTAAGTCCACTGTTTCCGATGTGATAGTAAACTGGAAACGTGATGGGACACGTACAGCACAAAAGCGTACAACCCGACCTGACAGAGACCGCCGACAGTTGAAGAGGGTCGTAATGTGTAATAGGTTCAAACGGATCAAATGGGACTTAACATCTGAGGTCATCAGTCCCCTAGACCTAGAACTATTCTAATCTCATTAACCTGAGGACATCACACACATCCAAGCCCGAGGCCGGATTCGAACCTGCTATCGTAGCATCAGCGCGGTTCCGGACTGAAGCGCCTAGAACCGCTCGTCCACAGCTGCCGGCTGTGCAATAGGCAGACATCTATGCAGACCATCACACAGTAATTTCAGATTGCATCAGGATCCACTGCTAGCACTATGACAGATAGGCAGTAGGTGAGTGAAGTTGGATTTTAAGGTCGCGGGCTGCTCATAAGCCACAAATCACGCCGGTAAATACTACACGACGATTCGCTTGGTGTACGCAGCGTAAACATTGGACGATTAAATAGTGGAAAAACGTTGTGTGGAGTGACGATTCACGGTACACAATGTGGCGATCCGATGGCAGGCTATGGGTATGGCGAATGCCCGGTGAACGTCACCTGCCAGCGTGTGTAGTGCCAACAGTAAAATTCGGAGGCGGTGCTTTCCATGGAGGGGGCTTGCCCTCCTTGTTGTTTTGCGTGGTGCTACCACAGCGCAGGGCTGCATTGATGTTTTAAGCACCCTATTGCTTCCCACTGTTGAAGAGCTATTCGGGGATGGCGACTGCATTTTTCAACACGATGGAGTATCTTTTGATAACGCATGGCCTGTTGCGCACTGATTAGACAACAATAACATCCCCTGTAATGGACTGGCCTGCACAGAGTTCTGACCTGAATCCTACAGAATACCTCTGGGACGTTTTGGATCGCCGAATTCCTGACACGCCTCACCAACCGACATCGATACCTCTCCACAGTCTTGCACTGCGTGAAGAATGGGCTGCCATTCCCCAAGAAACATTCCAGCAGTCGACTGAACGTATTTAGAGTTTCCTTTTTTTTGTTTGCTTGTTTGAAATAACACTATTTTAATTCGAGTTAACTATTACCTGATTTCGTCCCTTTGGGCCTAATTAAGCCACACCACATAAACATGATAGTGCCCTAATTGGTGAAACTATCTTATCATTAAATTAAGAGAAATATTATGTTTAATTCAAATAGAAAAACTGTCTAAAGCTAAAAAAATAGACCGCTTGTTATGAAATATGCAGTGTCTTTGAAACGCTTCCTTTTTGCTAAACGTAGCTTTAAACCCACCAACATAGGCCTCCATCGTGTTCTAGTAGCGTATAATACTCGAAGGGTTTTGATAATGAATGAGATAAGCTGTGTGGTTAAGCATGTGATATCGGTGATAAAAGAGATATCAAAGTATTACTACCCATGCTATACCAACTCACGCAAGTGAGTTGTATTGTACGGATTTTGCCGCGAACATTTCCCCGTGGTATCTCAGATCGTCCAAGTGATTATTGTTGACTTCTCATAGCGATTTTTAGTCACGGCAGAGGACAGAAGCATGCAATCACTCTTCTCTATGGCGCCCTCTAAGCCAAAATTACAAATACCTTGTGGAATAGGAGGCCTGCCAATGCTCATAATTCCAGGTGATACTATGGGGAATTACATCTCAGACACTCACTACTTTGTAACCGTTTCCTTAGCAACTCCAGCCCATTGCCTTAGTGCACTGTGTTCCATACAGCGAGCTAGACAGACTTAGCGACGTAGCGCTGGTCTCTATAAACACAGGCCTATGCCCCACAACCAGTTGTAACACATTCCGCGTTGTTTCACTCTTTGACGTCAACATCGACAGTTTATGACAGATTGATTAACCAGTAAACATACTGGCGAAGCGTCTTCGAACCCAGTACTCCATAACTACGTGTATGAATGTTTATAAGAAAACGGCTGTGCGTGCGTAGCTCCAACAAACACGTCACGTCCTGGTAGCGCAGTTGCCGGGCTACGAGCTCTAGTCTGGAAGTAGATATCTGCAATGAAGGCTTTCACAACCGGATGTTTCAGCTTCGAGTATTCTTCCGGGTTGTATGGCCGTGGTCCATGGACCACGGCAATACAACCCGGAAGAATTCTCAGCGATAGGTATCTGCATGTTCCTACACAATCTTCTTGCCGTTAAAGCACACTTGCCTACGTTAATTCTTTAGGGGTGGATTGAAGTTTCACTAAGAGAAGCTTTTGGGAAAACTGAGCCTCGTCAACAGTGAGATGAGTGCATACCAACAAGACCATCACTAAACAGGACAGTGTCCTTCAAAACAGCCTTGAGTTTGATAAAAGACAGACAAAGTTTTGTTATCGCCATACTTCTTAGATTCGGAATAAATTGTAGTATACTGATGTTTCTATGCCCCCGCCCCCTCCTATGTTTTTCAAGACTGCTGATAGTACATTTCAGAGGCGAAGGGGAAGCAAGAGGAAGGTTTAGAAATCTGTTATAAGGTTCAGAGTGATTATGTGTTCCCTAATCCACTCAATTTTAGCGAAAATTGGAGATCGTATTCAGAAAAAGAGGAAGGGAAGTAAATAAATCTTATACATTAATGACATTAATACAAAGTACTAATATTCCACAGTAATATTTATTTCATATTTCCTTTTGAACCAGCTTTCTGCCTCTTAGGGCACTGTTACGTAACTTAATACTAAACAGATAATCCATACGTCTTGAATGAGAATACGTAGCTGTACAAACATTTCTGTACAATGATATGTGACATTTTATGTCAATATCGATACAACAAACAAATGTAAGGTGGTACATAAAGAGACTCTTGACTAATAAATACCATATAAAAGTATATTTAAATTTTAAAACTATATAGATGTATAAGCCAAAAACTGTTCTAGGAGTGAGTTATGGCATAGGCTACTATGACATACAAAGAAAATAGTGAATGTGATGAAAAGACGGAAAAAAAGGGATAGGGGAGAGAAAGTCTATGGAATGCGGCTGCGGAGCAGCTGTAACAAGCTTTTTATGTAAGTATGACAGAATTAACAACTGACTGTTACTACTTTAATAAGGGTGAGTAATGGAATTGTGTTTGGTCATTAAAGACCAAGTCAGAATTATTTGGTGCTGTTTATTAATGGCCGTAACATCAAGTAATGTTACTTTTCTGCTTCCATTCGTTTTACGTTTCACATCGTATTAGTGACATACCTTCAGAGCGTATTCCGCAAATGTGGAAACTTTCTTTTTCAGTCTCTAACTCCTTTCAGAATCAGCCAGTCTAGTGGCTATAGCTCTACCTGACTGAAGTACATATAATTTTCCTCACATACTGCAGGAAATTCTATATATTCCACTCCGTTCTAAAGATGGACTCTTATCTTTACTGTTGAACTAACTCTTGTTCAAGAAGCAGCAGCCAGTTATTACTCCTCTCACCATTTGATAATAAGCTTGTTATTACTGTTCCACAGCCACATTCCATAGAGTTCTTTTTCCGCCCTCCCCCTTTTCTCGGTCTGTTCGTCACATTCACCAATTTGTACATATTAGTAGCATAGGCCACCACTCACTTGTAGAACATTTTTTGGTCTATACATTCATATAGTTTAAATATTTGAATGTTATTAATATTATTTTGATTATTGCCTTTTGAGAGAGCGATTGAACTTGAGTAGTCGTGATTTCTTCTTCTTTCTTCGTTCTTCCCAAATTGTCTTCAAACGTTCACTGTGTTCTCTCTTGCGTTCATCCGACCATCTCTTCTCGTTCTGTTCTCCCTGTGTTCTTGTTTAAGTGTGTGTTTCTGTATGATGTTTCTCAACTGTTCTCTATTGTTTATGTTGTCTTGTGTGACCCCCAGTTCTTTAATGTCTTCTTCTGCTTCAGTGATCTACTTTGTCTTGTTTTTGCTCTTGTTTACTATCTCTAAGATTTGTCTTGTCAGCCTGCTTTTGTTCATCCTGCTGATATGTCCATAAAATTTCATCCTTTCTTTCTAATGGTGTCTGTTATTGTTTCTATCTCTTTGTAAATCTCTTTAGTTGGTCTCTTCATCCATATTCCTTCCCGAAACACTGGTCCATATATTAGCCTCAGAATTTTTCTTTCCTGCTTTTCAATCTCTCTGATCTTAGTATGACCATGAATCACTGTAGTTTCTGCAGCATAAAGTTCTTCTGGTAGGACTACTGTGTTGTAATGCCTTAGTTTCGCATCAACAGAAATAGATTTCTTATTATAGTGATTCCAAGTGAGCTTATATGCATTTTGTAAATGGAGATTCTATCTTTATGGGCTAATGAGTTCAGACTTAAGGGTTGGATTGTCTCTCCCAGATATCTGAAGTGGGCAGCTTTTGCCACTTTCCCGTATTGAGTAGTAATGGGGAGATTATCTACAGGTTTGTTTTCCATATACTGTGTTTTCTCGTAGGAGACTGTAGCCCAGTTTTTTTGTGAGATTTCGTGTAGTTTCTCCAATGCAAGTTTGGCTTCCTCTATACTGTTCGTTAGAATGGCAAAATCGTCCGCGAAAGCCAGACACTTTACTCTAATTCTCTGCTCTTTTTTAATCCCAAGCTGAATTCCTTTTATTTCCTTTTCCCATGTCCTCACAATTTTTTCCATAACCATGTTAAACAGAAGAGGGGACATTCTATCCCCAGTATAGATATGAAAAGCTTCTAACGCTTCTTCCATGAATTTAACTTTGGAGGTTGTATCTGTTAATGCCTGTTGAATAATTGACCTTGTTTTCCTGTCAATCCTGAACACCTCTAAAGTGTGAAATAATTTTTGTCTATCTATTGAATCGTAAGCCTTTTTAAAATCGACGAAAGTTACCACAGTATTTCTACACCTTCTCATTTGCAAAATTGTTTTTAAGTTCCATATCTGTTGGATGCAAGATCGACCTTTGCGAAAGCCTGCCTGATACTCCCCTGTTAACAGGTCTGCTTGTTCCTCTAGTCTGTTTAACAGGGCCTTTTAAAGAATTTTGTATATTACAGGGAGCAGAGAAATTCCCCTGTAATTATTTGGATCGGTTTTTGCACCTTTTTTGTGGAGAGGGTGAATTAATGCACATTTACACTCTGCACGTATTTCTTCAGTTTCCCAAATATTTGATAGAATTCTGTGGGTTACTTGTGTGAGATTATTGTCATTTAATTTCTATACTTTTGCTATGATTCCGTCTTCCCCTGGAGACTTGTTGTTCATCAAAGAATTGGTTATTTCCTTTACTTCTTTAAGTAATGGTGGATTCGAATCGGGATTGAATGTGGCTTTTTCAAAACCTAGTTTTTCTGTCGGAGGCTCGCAGTTGAGAAGTGAGTGAAAATATTTAGCTAAAATTTGACAGTTCCTTTTAGGGTTGGTTTCCAGTGATCCATCGGACCGGCGAAAACGCAGATTAGGTGGTTGATACCCTGTTAGATTTTCTTTGATAATTTTGTAAAAGTTTCTAGTGTTGTTCTTGATAAATTCTTGTTTAGTTTCTTTAAGCCGGCTTTTATCGTATGTAAGTTTTTCTCATCGTATTGCCTTGAATGAACTCTTCTGTATTCTCAAAATTTCCTGCCATTTCGCTGTAGTTTTGATGTTACTGAAAGTTTTCCAAGCTTGTATTCTTTTTTCTATTGCTTGATTACATGCACTGTTCCACCTTCTGTGTTTTTTCTTTCTTGGGGGTTTGCCAAATTTCGTAGTGTTTTTCAGTACTTCTGCAAGTTCATTCCAATTTGTTGCGTTTCCTGGAGAGTTTCCCTCTTGTTAAGTTTAAGGTATCCTGGATCATTCTAACTGTTTTGTTCATTGGTGGTTTCTTTCTGTTAGGTTGAAATCTAATCTTTATTTGCAGCAGATGGTGGTCTGACTCAGAAAATCCATTTCTAGTTCGTAGGTTGATTATTTCTTAGGTATTCGTATTAGATATTTCAATATGGTCTATCTGAAATTCACCAAAAGTTGAATTTGGTGATTTCCATGTTGTAAGTTTGTTTACAGGTTTAAGGAATTGAGTAGATATGCTTTTAAGATCAAAATTTTTGCAGAAGTTTATCAGTCTCGCGCCGTTTTTATTTGTTCTCTTGTGAGCTGTTTGAATTCCCGTTGTTTTCCTGAATTTTTTCTCTTTGCCGAGATAATTTTCACGTGATGAGTAGGGATTTAGTTGAGGTTTTACTCCAGTAGTTCCCAGAAGTCATCTATTGCCTGTGGATCTTTTCTATTGTAATCATTTGTGGGGGAATGTGCATTTATCAGTGTGTATGCCTTGTTTCCAGATTTAACTGAAGTTCTCGAGATTCATTCTGATGTTGAATGGAAGTTCATTATAGACTCTATAATTGATTTGTGCACAAAAAAAAGTGTTCAGAATGGTTTGGGTACCTTGTTCAGCTGGACTGCAAGTTTTCCTTTGTAGAGTCTGAAGTTTCCTGAATCAAAATGATTTTCGTCAGTAAATCGTGTTTCTTGAATCGCAGGGATTTTTATGTGGAGTTTTTCCATAGTATTTGTGAGTGGTTTGAGGTTACCTACTTTGGAGAGTGTGTTTGTGTTGAGAATTCCTATGAAGTTTTTCTGTTTTAGTCTTAGAGATTTTGAGAAGCTAGTTGAGAAACATCATACAGAAACACACACTTAAACAAGAACTTACGGAGAACAGAACGAGACGTTTCTGGTTCCCCAGAATCCGATGACCAGCAAGATTCAGTCTAGAGACTGATGCCTGGGGTAGTGGATTTCTTTCCTTTTGTCCGATCATGCTTATTCAAGTTGAAACTAGTTTTGTGGTGATCTTCTATGAAGGTCACATGTTTACGACTTGATTGTTGAGATCAAGAAGAGCATGGAGCAGCCGCACCAACTAGGTGAACAAACGCTGACCACTACCCGCTGGATTCCAGAACAGACGCTGGTGGATTTGGGTTGCCTCTTCCGCCAGTTCCGCCGTACCGGTGATCTTCATCTCCGCCTTCATTGCCGTTGAGGCCTCCACCGTGTCCCTGGCAAGGGGCCCTCACGAGGTACTGTCACCCGGGCCAGGTGAACCAAGGTTCTGACGAGGTGTTACTTCTCCCCCTCCTCCTTTTTCAACCGGGCTTTGGCAGAGTTTGTACAAAATGTTACATAAGTTTCTGCCACACTTTGTACAGCTATGAATTCTCAGTCAAGTTGCGTGGTCTATCTGTTTAGCATTAAGATATCTGACGATGGCCTAAGAAGCCAAACGGCTGTTCATAACGAACTAATAAATAAATATTATTGTGGAGCATTAACACTTTGTATTCGAGTTGTTAATCTATTTATGTTCCTGAAAGAACCGACAGAACATTGCATGTAAAATCTGATATACTTGCATATTTCCGTTCTTTAGTATAGCTAAATGCGTCTTGGAAAGAGGGGGCAAGCTGCGATAGATGTTAGACAGACCATAACTCACACGTTAATCGAGTATAGAAGTTAATATAGAATTAATGGTTCGCTGTGAACGTATTTAGACGGCGTCAGAATGAACGGGGGGTCGGTCGCAGCCCGTTGATGCCGAGCATTCAGAGGGTGCATAATATGGAGCCTTATCAGTACTGCCTGTGACGCTCAGAGAGCGTGGCGTCATTTGTTACGAACCCTCCCTCGGCGTCGATGACGTTGCTTTTTAACAGCCGCCCGTCCGCAAACAAGGCCGCATCAATATGCGGCGCGATAGGCGAGCGCAGTCTGTGCGCCGCCGACAAAAACGCCGCCCATCTGAATCACGGGGTCGCCATGTTTAGCTAGCAGGGCTGAGTCGCCACCGCTTTACACACGTTCAAACAGCCGTCAGTGTTACGTTTAAGCGACGTAACTCCGCTGTTAGCTGTTACAGTGACTTTACGTTTGTTCATTTTCCTGGTTAATATGGGTTACAACTCTGTGACAGTGAAAAGGATTTTAACTTCTTAATAACCTCGCTAATCTTTTTAGAAACGCAGTGAGGTAGCGGAAGGTTGTCTTAAAAGGGGAACTCCCCATCGCAACCACCCTCAGATTTAGTGCTGAAAGAGCCCAATGGACAGACCGTCAAAAACTGAACACCGATCAGGAATGAAAACAGGAAGAAGGTGTACTGGACCGTGGAAAAAAAAAAAACCAGCAAAATAGAAAGAGTAAACGTTCCAAGACGAAGAAGTGGAATACAGAGCAACAAGGTAGAGAAATTGCTTCGTGGTTAAGTGTTTACGGTGTTGGGCTGCCAAGGTGGTGAACCGTGTCTAAGCCTACCTTTTGCCAATTCTATTTCTTTTTTTCCCACGCTGTTCGTTTTATTCAAATTTGTGTGGTGTAACCTCGGTTTGCAACGGCGAGTTTTAAAGTAGAGATCCATAATGACAGTTGATTCTGCATAACCACCGTATTAGCAGTCGAAACGAAGTGGCTTTCGAATGGGAATCGCAAACGTTTGATGACAACGCTACAAATCAACCGAATCCTCCACCGGGAAACACGTCTGGTGTGTAACAGACGGCATTAGTGACAGTACGTGTATTGTATGATATGAATCTCTTATCGACGCACCTAATTTGTACGAGAGGTAAGTGAGTGACATATCTCTCCCTGCCCAATATAGGTGTTCGTATGAATGTGAATGTGACCACTCCCAAGCAAAAGATGAAAAAAATAGTTTGTTTCATAAGCTGCAACAACTAATGCCTGCCGCGCTGACCGAGCGGTTCTAGGAGCTTCAGTCCGGAACCACGCGGCTGCTAGGGTCGCAGGTTCGAATCCTGCCTCGGGCATGGATGTGTCTCGTGTCCTTAGGTTAGTTAGGTTTAAGTAATTCTAAGTTCTAGAGGACTGATGACCTCACATGTTAAGTCCCATAGTGTTTAGGGCCATTTGAACCATTTTGCAATAACTGATCACAACAGTTTCACAATCACACAGTTCCTCTGTACTCCGTCAAAACGTATGTTTTTAGCGTTTTTGAAATTGAGTTCCGTTTTGGAAGTCTTGACTCTTGAATTCCTTTGTTGCAACACAATTCACACCCATTCATTTATTGCTTTCATTTCTATGAGACGTCTGTGTGATATCTCGGCTGCTCTCACTACTCATCGCATTTCCTTTTGACGATAACGTATTCTTACCACATGACTCGTACTCTATAACTAATGTGTAGTACAAAAACTACCAAGACTACAGAAAAAGAAGAAAAACTTGAATGAGTGGAGAAACAGTTCATAAAGTTCTGAAAAACAAAAGGCACAACAAGTCTTTGATCTCGGCTCGCCTGTTTGGGAGTCCAAAGCCATGACGCCATTGCCGTTCCAGTCTGCTCCTTATTGCATTTCTTGTCCTTGGACCTTTCACTATTTTGATGCTTTCTTTTCACAGTTCAGTACGACTTCTTCCTGTTTTCATGCTTTATCTGTGTTTAGTTTTTCACAGGCTACCCACTGGACCATCTTACCACTAAATCAGAGGGAGGTGCGATGGAAGTTTCCCTTGCTAGAGGGCCCAGTTTCCTTATGGCGTGGAAGCTGCTCTCTGTCGCCTACTGTCTTTCATACTTCGTGTCATTTAAACATGTAGCTGCCGTTTAGTTTTTCCGTCACAAGGCATTCAGTGACTTCTCCGAACTCCGCACTACAATCTCTGAATGCTGAAGTAGTGATTCACTAACCAACTATCAGCGAGTAGCCTCAAGTCTACAAGTCATAAACTGTCAAACAAATTCGGCCAAAATTAATATTTACAAATGATCGTTACGTTCGTATGTCTCAGTAATACGCACAAATACACAAACTTGATGTGTACTTGCGCTGAAACATAAGAGCTGCTCACAAGTATTAACTAATTAGCAGCAAAAAGTGTACTTCCGTACGCAGTCATGACGTGGATGTGATAGGTATGTCTGTCATTGCACATATTGACAGCGTGAAAAGAAAAGAAACGATGACATAAAAAAGCAATCAACATGACGAAGGCACAAGGATATGCCTCTTGGCAACCGTGTAGTAATTCGTATAGTTTTAGGTGTCGTTAAGGTAAGAAGGAAACAAGTAAAATCTGTTACACTACGGTAACATTAGAAATACGTGACAAATAACAATTATGACTTTGTAACTGTAATGGTGGAATCAGTTCAAAACGCTGCAAAAAACTTCCAGAGGCGTGAGTTTCGAACTCACTATTTCGATGCCTGAAGAAAACTGATTTGTTCTGTTTCAAGCGAGTACAGTTGTGTACTGACTAGGCATGCTGCCACAAGGAAACACACTGACCTACACTATGTGATCAAAAGTATCCGGACCCCCCCCCCCAAAAAAAAAAAAAACATAAGTTTTTCATATTAGGTGCATCGTGCTGCCACCGACAGCTAGGTACTCCGTATCAGCGTCCTCTGTAGTCATTACACATCGTGAGAGACGAGAATGATCGGGTGTCACTTGCGTCATACGTCTATAAGCGAGATTTCCAGACTCCTAAACATCCCTAGGTCCACTGTCTGCGATGTGGTAGTGAAGTGGAAACATGAAGGGACCCGTACAGCAAAAAAGTGTAAAGGCCGACTTCATCTGTTTACTGATAAAGAGCGCTGACTGTTGAAGAAAGTCGTAATGTGTAATAGGCAGACATCTGTCCAGACCATCACACAGGTATTCGAAACTGCAACAGGATCCACTGCAAGTATTATGACAGTTAGCCGCGAGGTGAAGAAACTTGGATTTCATGGTCGCGCGGCAGCTCATAAGCCACACATCACGCCGGTAAATGCCAAACGACGCCTGGTTTGGTGTAAGGAGCGTAAACATTGGCCGTCTGAACAGTGCAAAAACGTTGTGTGGAGTGAGGAATCACGGTACACTATGTGGCGATCCGATGGCAGGATGTGGGTAGGGCGAATGCCCGGTAAACGTCATCTGCCAGTGTGTGTAGTGCCAACAGTAAAATTCGTAGGCTGTGGTGTTATGCTGTGGTCGTGTTTTTCACGGGGAGGGGGGGGGGGGGGGGAGGGAGGGGTTGCACCCCTTGTTGCTTAGCGTGGCACTACCACAGCACAGTCACACATTGATGTTTTAAGCACCTCCTTGCTTCCCATTGTTGAAGAGCAATTCAGAGATGGGAACTGCATCTTTCAACACGACCGACCACCTGTTCATAGTGCACAGCCTATGGCGGAGTAGTTACACGACAATAACATCCCTATAATGGACTAGCCTGTACGGAATCCTGACCTGAATCGTATAGAACACCTTTGGGTATTTTTGGAACGACATCTTGGTGCCAGGAGTATTCGAGCGACATAGATACCCCTCTTAAGTGCAGCACACCGTCAAGAATGGGCTGCCATTCCCCAAGTAACCTTCCAGCACCCGACTGAACGTATGGCTGCGAGAGTGGAAGCTGTCATCAAGGCTAAGGGTGAGCCAACACCTTATTGAATTCCAGCATTATCGATGGAGTGCTCCATGAACTTGCAAGTCATTTTCAGCCAGATGTCCCGATAATTTTGATCACATAGTGTATCTGTAAATGCTTTATGTCACACATTTCAGTATCATGTTGCAACTGGAGATGTATTTGAAAAGAAAGGGAAGTCAAGACAGCAAGTTAGTAGATAATTAAATTACAAAATGAAAGTAGCATCTATACACTACTACATCGCATTCAATATGTTACATTGTAACCCATCAAATCTGTGTAGTTTCATATAGAAGTTATTTTGATTCTGTAAATTACTATCCTCGTATGTTTACGAAGCTTTCGCAACGGAATACTTGGATAAAATGCCTCGGTTGACTTGCCACGTCACAATGGGATAGAATTCTTAGCTGTCGATAGCTGCCACCATTACCCTCATCAGGGTCTGACTACCATGAAACTGTTCATTATCCTGTGTGTTATTGATTTCGACGATAGTTTAGGAAAATCTACATGGAGGCAATTTCTTCCTCCAGGAACAAATTAAAGACGAAGTGAAGAAATGGTCCAAAGGAAAGCTCTTTCCTCTTTTGCGGAATCGGTGACTTAACTCAGGAAGACTCTTGAATTATATGCCAGATTATTTCTAATTGTGTAAAAGTAGAATCGTTTCTCATTGCACGTCGTTACTGGATGACTATATATAGGATTGAGCAAACAAAGTAGTTGGTTAACTGAAACAAATTTTCGTTTAACTGAATCTAAACACAATGCAGGCAGTTTCCAAACTTTAAGGGTCATATTTCACTGTAAAAAAATCATTTTGCTAGCGACGTCGAATATTTTTAGTTATAACGACTGGAGAAATGTCGAAAGATTTTTTGGAGACTCAAATTCGGGAACACTATGAAAATAATGCATATTGAGTTTTTCTATGTCCAAGTAAATTGCCTCGGATTATCTTCTCATTTTATATGATACTATTTCTTTATTTTTTGCTGTTTTTATTTTTATTCTAGGAGCTTTAACAAACTCCGTATGCTTTTATTATCTTGTGGCTATGTATTGGCCACCTCCTGGAATTTTACGTGAAGTATACGACATGATTTTAATGTTTGATGAACATTAAATCCAGACTATAATACAACATGCTTCAAATTACTTTCGTGTAAATGATGCACTTGAAAATGCAAATGTAGTGAAAACTGATTTATGGAACCGTATAGAATTTTTTCGTACCTAAAGCATGAAGTAATAATGATTAATTACATAAAATTTACTTAATTTATTTATTTACATCCTGTTATTCAATCCGACGTCATCTTTGCACTAAACGTGGACTCTCAATGGACCGTTCAGTGCCAGAAAAAGGTGATAGTAAATTTCATTTTGGCTTCTGCTCAGTTTTCTAGGAATACTAACGCTGGCGTTTAAGAGCACTATGTCCGCATTTATAGCTTGGACTCACTAGAAAAAATTGTTAGCATTTTTGTAGCGGATATTTGATAGGCAAGCTGTATCATTTTACCTGAAATGCCCTTGCCCCATGTAACAGAGTGTAAAATTACAGTGAACATTAGCCTCAGAAGCAGTCTTACATTCATACCAGTTATGTATGATGAAACTAGTATTGTATGCAACTAGTTAACAATACATTACCTTATGTAATTACGAAATCTTTCGTTGGATAATTTCTGTAAAAATTGAGTACTGATTTATAATTATCATAATGTATGGAGGAGTACATGCATGAAAGTAATAATGGATGTGATTGTGAAGCACATATAAAAAATACTTTCAACTTTAAAATACTAATCTGCTAACATTTAGAGCCAGCGTTACACCAGACTAAAAACGTTCTACTAAGCGGCTGTGAAAGAAGAGGGAGTGTAATGGTATATATTTTTTACATGACTACCTCGATGATGATTAAATTTAAACATGAATAGTGTGCTTATAATCAGAATTCTGCGAACTGGACATAAATATAGAAGAGGCATACCATACGAATCGCTTTTTCCTCGTACGCCCAAATAAAGCTGGAAGAAAGGAATTATATAGTTACACGGAAATTTGAGCTAATAACGTTGCTTATTTACTGTCTTAGATAATAACGTTGGTTATTTACTGTCTTAGATCATAAAGTGGCTCTTGATCATTGTGGCAATAGGCTTTGAACCTTAGTCATTGATAACCGCGTGTTTCCTCTTATTTGTTTGGAAAAATCTTTTAGAAGATTGGCCGGTGAAAGTCCCCATCGACAACAGTGAAACATATTGGATGAAAATATGGACCTACCAAGAAGTCAGCAACACTTCCCACCGAAAAGCTAATTTGAATCTCAGCCGTTGTTCAAAGTGAATTGTACCATGTTTTCTTCCTCACGTAAAAGATGGTATCCAAAATTCTGTTGTGTATCTCTTCCGAGTGTTGCAATGATTGTGTACGAGGCTGAAGACATTTGTACAACAAATCATGAGATGAAGTTCTCATGTGGCCGACAATCATCAAGTAAAAGAAAGACTTTCCACGAATTGCAGGTGAAGTGCCCCTGATGGCTCTCCACGTAGCACTACGTCACGTAGACATGCTATAGAGTGTTGTTTGGTACTGACACGTGATTGTACGACAACCGACAGAATGTGTTCTTCGTGAATGTCTCGAACGGCTTCTCCCAGGAAAGTGCTGCATAAACGTCACATTTACCAATATCCAGAAATTAATATTCAGGCGTTGACATATTGTCTGTTTTTATGAGAATTCCACTCTGAAATTCTGCAAAAATATGTCTCATGCACCCATACACCAACACGGAGTCTCTGATATATGTTAAATGTTCTCTACACAGAAACTAATAACTGCCTGACCAAGGAACAGGGTTATGGTGAGTGTTGTATAGTAAGAATTTCCCCTATGTTTCTTTGTTTCATTCGTAAAGGAACTGACAACATTCCAATGCTACAGCATCTGATGAAGTCTTTGGAAACATTCCACAACATATATAGTCTCACGTCAGTTTTGATAACAATATACTTTTACGGGTTTTGAAACATCAGGTGGCGTAGACGCATCGACACTAGGATATG
Organism: Schistocerca serialis cubense; assembly: GCF_023864345.2. Taxonomy (NCBI): domain Eukaryota; kingdom Metazoa; phylum Arthropoda; class Insecta; order Orthoptera; family Acrididae; genus Schistocerca; species Schistocerca serialis. Next base: position 8,738,651 of record NC_064642.1, on the reverse strand, counting down.
GGTGCATTAATTATTCTTCTGATGGTTCAGATAGGGCTACTATTAAACCCAAGCACACAAATGCGAAAAGTTATTTGTGAGTAAAATTAATTTTTGCATGCCAAAGACGTTATTTATTTTCAGACTGACCAGCGTTCCCAACTGGTATGCGGAGCACGCTAGATACACAATATCGTTATGTACCTTGTTATCTCATTCTTAGTTTCACACTGTCAGAACTCTGCCTGATTTCTGGTTGTTGAGTTTCTTCAAGATTAACGTATTTATTGTATTTAATTATGAAGAAGTAAGAGTTAACTCTTTCCTTGTCATTGTAAGAACATAAATCGTGTTCAAGAAAGTACGTGTTGTATGACAATAATTTGAATCACCTTAATTTAAAATTGAAGGGAAAAACAGTAATCCGTTGTGATCAGTGCAGCGTAAGATGTTAAGAAGAATAACATATATGCTATAAGATTCCATCTAGTACTCTTGCGAACGCTCTAGTTCATGACATTCTCCAATACACTCGTCCGTAGAAGTCGTTGAGTAGACTGAAGCGAAAGGTAATGATTCGGGTGCTTCTGGCGGAAAGCTAAAGGAATGCAGCATTGTATATATCCGAACGAAAAATTTGTACAAAAGGTTAATGCACCCTAGAAGAAAAGGAATCTTGGAATTTATTGTCGCTGATGCTTAAGGAAATGCTGAATTTAAAGAGAAGACATCACTTTAATTACATATATCAAAGTTCATAACATTTTAGTTTTCATTGTTTATTGAAATAAACCGTAAGAAATCTTTATTAGTCCATACTTTGTAAATTTACAACAAAAATTGTTTCATACATTTGCAAAGATATGGACACCTACAGTATTACTGAAATGTGATGTGTTTTATGCCTACGCAACTGCATAGCTTTATTACAGGAAAAGAAAGAGCGATGTAGCAGTTCCGATAAATTTAGGATGAGGGCATGTCCGCACTTGTAAAATAAATTAAAAGTCGTTTGCCCAAGTGTTAAATTCTCCACAATCAGAGGAGTATTGTTACCTTGATTGGATGGTGGGGGAGAAGGGGTGCCCCGTAGCGATGTAATCCTATCTGTCATTCTGTCGGCGTCAGTTAACCCTTCCTCGGCGCTAAACTCAGTTACAAGGCCCCTCCCCCCTTGCGAAACTTTAAAGCTCGCAGATTAACACTGTCAACAGAGACACACAATTAATTACAGATATTCTCAGTTCCCCTGCAAACATCTCGTTTCACAGTCCAGTATGCGCAAAACGAAAGAGTTTCTATCATAACACTAGTCAGTGCTGTAATCTTGTTATGCAGTGAAGAAGCGTGTCAGTCATGTAAGCGTGAATGTCCTAAGAGATTACGCCGGTCCAAGTGCACAACAAACTGGGCTTATAAACACCTGTTTCGAGCCTTTAATATTAGTTCGACCCATTCCAGCCTTGCTCAGAGATCGAAATGACGTAATGTTTTCAGCCAAGCACTGACAGCTACGATCTTAAGCTCGAACTATGTTGTCGTAGTACGGAAGTCGCAATTTTTTTCCAAGTCGTTTTACAAAATAATTACGTCTACACTGGAAACTACTCGAAGGAGAGCTTGTTAATTCTTATGTGCGTCCCACTTAAGATATTAACAGTTAAACGTGAACAGGGCACGTGGAAAATATTTGCGGGTATGTTTGTGTATTCAGCATTAACATACATTACTACATGCATTAGACAGTAACAGCAATGATGTACAACATGATAATGCGACGTACTTGGCTTCGGGAATGTCGAAATATATTTACAATTGAAGGGATTCCTTAAATAGCAACCTGATGTTTCTAGCATCCGGAAGGAGGTTACGCTAAAGCTACTAACCCCAGTCAACCATTCGATATCCACTCATGGAATGAAGACCACCCCAAGATTCATCAGAGCATTACGATCTTCATCACAAAACATCACTGTTACCCTCGTCTACTTCCAAATACCAATCAACATTCCCTTTTTGCATCGGCCTTTTCTTATTTACGTACATCTATAACATACCGCTCATCTCAATTTCACTTTCATGTAGAGATCATTGCGTTGTCCTTTCCAGTTGGTTCCTCGATGCACTTGTAGTTTTCCTGTGTCTCCTTAGTAACACGACATTAGTCTCGCCATTGATTGAAGAATAAGCATGGTTTGCTCTCACTGCGATAAATCAAAACGGGTTATACGCAGTAATGGCAAAATTTCTATTTCATACACGTCGGAGGCTTCGTACAAAACTCTCTTTTTAGTTTACTAAAAATTTGCAGAGATCCTTTAACTTTAACAGTATTTATTCAGCTTTATTTTCGGTGTTTTGTCTGTAAATTATTCTACTCTTATTATAATTAATTTTAAGGCCTACTCTAAAATTTGTTCTATTAAATAACTCCATTACTTGTTTAACGTCACTAAAGGCAGACTGTGTCCCACTTTTAAAGGTAGGTGATGTACATATGTTCCTTTGGCACGCGATCTATCTTATTGTGTTCAGCGATCTCTGAATTCTCTCCAGGACAGTTAAAAATAGCTTTGAGAATAAAAGAATATCTTTCCCTGATTTCTCTTTTACCTCTTTGTTTTTCACAATTCTAATGAAGGTCCAATGAAACCTGCTGGAATTATATATATGCCATAGCAGTTTTCCGCATCTGCATTTCCATTTTAAAAATTTAGTTTGTACATTATTCTATTATTCTCGCAACTCTCTCACCGTAACTTTACTCCATTTGATAAGCATATTTTTTTGTCGCTATTTTAGCTAAACATCATAGGCCTGATTCCCATTTATTTGAGATACCGTTTCTTGAATAAACTTTATTCAAGATAATTCTCAGTCGTCTACGTCAGTTACAAACGTTAGAATGGAACCCATGTTGTTAAATAATTCATTTGCATTTAATTTGTATTTCTGTGTATTTTGTTACTTCGCCATTCTAGCCAATGCACAGACTATTTGAGAGCATGATCACAGCTACAGGTTATTATTTTCCGCAAATTAGCTGCGGGGCATGAATGTAGACGTGCGTGGATCGATCTGATGAATACATCGAGCTACTCTTTTTGAAAAGAGCCGCGCATAGCCCACGTACTTAAAGTATGAGTAACTGCAGGTAAAGACGCAGATGGTTTGCTCGTATGAGAAGCTGTCTGGAAGAGCAACTACACAAGCAGAAACCATTAGATAGCGTCGCAAGAGCAAGCAATAGTTGAGAACGTAGTGAGAAAGTGTAGAAGCATATCCCTCCTGATAGGAAATGTGTGTACTGATCATGCATTGAAGGAACGCAAGGAGTAATTTGTAAAAGACAATGAAGTTCAAAGGGAAAAAATAGAAATTTTGCGGTCTGGCAATGATGTAATTCTGCCAGAGACGATAAAGTTCTTGGTAGACTACTCGAACGGAATGGGTTATGCCTTGTAAAGTGGTTGTAATATGAATGTCAACAAATGTAAAATCAGGATAATGGGTTATTTGAATTAAATCGGATGATACTGAGGGAACTGGATTAGAAAATGGAAGACTAAAGTAATTTGATGAGTTTCGCTATTTGCGCAGCAAAATAACTGAGAATAGCTGAAATAAAGAGGATATAAAATGTGAACTGGGAATAACAGAAGAAGCCTTCCTGACGAACAGAAATTGGTTAACATGGAATATAAATTTAATTGTTAGAAAATCTTTACAGAAGGTATTTGTCTGGAGTTTAGCCTTGCACAGAAGTGAAACGTAGACGAAAAATAGTTCGAAAAAGGAGAGAATGGAAGCTTTTGAAATGTTATGCTACAGAACGATGATAATAACTAAGTAGATGCATCAAATCAGTAACGTGGAGGCATCGAATCAAACTTTGGACAAATGTAGTTGAGTAAAAGAAACAATCGGATGATAGGGGACATTGTGAGGCGACGAGGAGTTGTCTCTTTGGTAATTGATGTGTGCGACTTAAAGCGGAAGTGGGGGGGGGGGGGGGGAATTTTATAGACGGACCCCAAGGTTGGAGCACAGTAAGGAGGTCAAATGGACGTAAGACGCAATAGTTATGCACAGATGAAGACGCTTGCGATATACTACCACTGAGGGCCGCATAAAACCAGTCTTCGAACGGAATGCGACAACAAAAGCAATATAAACGCTACTTTACTAAGGAAACTAAAGCTAAACTATTTGAGTGTACTTTACATAAGATTTTCCGATTTGTAGAAATCTGACATTTCACACAAAATCGGGCAGTCTGATTGAGGATGCTGCAGGCTCAAAAACGACAAACTAACACAAGTTCAGAACTGCTGTTGGTGACCGCAGCAGTCGCACTACGCGGCAGCTCCACCCATCGGTTGCTCCCGTCATCTGGAGCCCTGGTCTGAGAATAGTCCCAGGGAAACTGTTTGCTCATGTTAAAAATAGACAACTGATCATCCGGACTGCCTTTTATTATAATAGGCCTAACCGCATTCCGTTTAATTACTTACTCTTATTTTTCTTTGTAGCTGTGGTGCACTGTAAAATATCTGCACAACAGGGCAACTGACGATGACATGCTATGCACGTCTTGTTTAGAAACCTGCTTGTTCCATTTAATCACGATATTTTCTGTTGACAACAATAATAACCTCTTTAGTTTTCCCCTTCATGCCTGAATTCACAATTATTCTCTTCTGTCCGGGGTTTGTTTCCGCAGTAGTGTTAGTTGTACGTAAACAGCGACACACAGCAGTACCGTCGCTACGTTTACTGACGACGACTCTGCCACTACGCATGTCGTGTATGGGTTCACTGGATGCAATAAAAGAGAAGCTCAATGAAGCAATGTTGTCCCTGTTCCCGCAACGACGGTAAGCACACCACATTTATTTTACCTCTGACGGTTGTGTTTAGTGTTGTAGGTATTGCTCACTGCTTATCACAAGAATATTTATTCGTTATCACTTTTTTCAAAAATAAATAAGTAAATAACTGGTAACATACAGTATCATAAAATTAGTCGGAAGGATCGAAGATCAGTTTTTAACGTCCCGTCGACAACGAGGCCTTTTCAGCAGGAATACAAGACCGGATTCAGGAAAAATGGCGAAGGAACCCCAGCGCAACGTTTCAGAGAAACCACCCGGGCGTTTACCCTAAGCGATTTACGAATAACCGAAAACCACCGGCCCCCTATAGCAGACTACTCGCACATTATGTGAGTAATTTGGTATGCCGGCCTGTGTGGCCAACCGGTTGTAGGCGCTTCAGTCCGGAACCGCGCGACTGTTACGGGCGCAGGTTCGAATCCTGCCTCGGGCATGGATGTGTGTGATGTCATTAAGTAGTTATGTTTAAGTAGTTCTAAGTTCCAACGGAGTGATGACCCCAGATGTTAAGTCCCATAGTGCTCAGAGCCATTTGAACCATTTGAAGTAATTTGGTATAGGGGACACTTAAGGCGCGAATATTATCCATAAATTCGTGTTCACGAACGAACACACTTTTGTTGCTATTCGTGGAGTTCTTGTTTATACTGCAATACATGATATATAAGAGCACTGTTTCAAGACAGTTGTTCCGTGCGGAGCAAAATATTTAGTAACTTCTACAGTTAGTAGTCATAAGGGTGAAATCACACAGTTCCCCGACGCGACATCTGTTTTTACTCTACTGGTCTTGACGCAGAGTCATATTCCGGGTTTTGAGTGTAACATGAACTGTGGAACTGTGTCATAATAAACTGAATATCTGAACGTGATGGGAAGACACTGCAACATGAAACGGTCGTTTTCTTCCGAAATCAGTTACCTTCTCTCTGTACACTTTTCCAGGAGCCGGCCGCGGTGGCCGAGCGGTGCTAGGCGCTTCAGTATGGAACCACGCAGCTGCTGGAGTCGCGGGTTCGAATCCTGCCTCGGGCATGGATGTGTGTGATGTCCTTAGCTTAGTTAGGTTTAAGTAGTTCTATGTCTAGGGGACTGATGACCTCAGATGGTAAGTCCCATAGTGGTTAGAGCCATTTGTACCACTACTGCAGGAAATGTGTTCCTGGCACCCTCGATTGAAAAGGCATGGCGATATGACGTACTATGGAAGTCTTGTGAGGTTCACTAATCATTGTATCCGTCTTGTACGGAATTTTACACGTGTGGTAATAATTTATCAGTAATTTTTAAGATCAACCCTAGATCTTGCTCGTATCGGAAGCCCGAATTCTTGCCTAGTGCACGATAAACTTTGACGCATGAATCTTGTGCGCCAGTTATCATCCGGCCACCATGTTCAGTAAACACCCGTTTCTAACAGCCTGCTCACATTTCGTACCTGCGCGGAGTCATACGCTACACACACTATCTCATCAGAAGTAGCCGGGCAACGCCATGCAAAGCGAAATTGACCACTAGGTGTGACAATAGGCGCAGCCGCCAGTTTAAAAGGAGCGAGGAGTATCATGCTGTCAATAGAGAGGCAATTATAGCAGAATGGGTCAGTCAGGAGGGGTCAGTGAATCCCAACTGTATGTCTCCTGAATAACAAATTAATCAGGGAAATTTCAACGATCCTCATATGGCCCAAGAGGATTATTAGTGACGTTACTGTTAAGTGGAAACGCGACGGAACAACCAGGGATAATTTAATGAAACGGAGAGCCTATGTACTGACGAGCAGGAACCACAGAGCATCGGAGAGTGTGGTTGTAAGAATCGCATGAAATGAGCGTAAGGGATCGCTGGCGAGTTTCAAAGTGCAACCAGCACTACATACAGCACAGTTAGTTTGCCAAGGGTTTTAAAAGAATGGGGGAGAATGGCCGGACAGCTCTCCATAGGTTAATACTTCTGTAGTCAATGGCAAGCAACGTGTTGACTACCAGCGGTGTGATTTGATGCGAGTCATCGCGCTACAGCCTTCCGGCAATTGGATGGAAAGATTTAGGTATGGCGAGTGCTCGGTCAACGTCACCCGCCATCATGGACACTGCCAACAGCGAAGTACAGAGGTGAGTGCGTTCTGGTATCAGGGCGTTTCTAGTGATTAGCGTGAGATCGTCTTATTGTGCATAAGAAGACGCTAAATGCAGATTCATATGCATGATATGGTCCAAAGATCGCGCCGCCACACCATAGTCGGCATCACACCAGTTGTAATGTCACTTGCAGCGGTCTCTCCGCGATATTTTCAGAAATTTTATAAATTATGTAACTCAGTGCATATGTCGAAATATCTCTTCTTATCTTACCGATTCCTAAACTTTAATATACGATGATTATCAATGCAAAGTAGTTTCAAGCCCTATTATTCCTTGGAGCGTCCATTTACTCCATGGAATATCTTCTCTGCTATCTATATTTTCTCTTATGAAAAGAAGCAAGGACATCTTGCGGATTATCCGTGAAAGAAGGAGGATGTATATGTATGTATTGTTGAGCTAGTCGCCATTTTGATGAGATTCTGTATGAGAAGGAATTTAATACATGAACTAAACTAAAGTAAGTGTGTTCGCGTATTATTTAATTGATTATTATTGACAGTGTCTGCTTACTACGCTGTGTTGCACGGGATCAGTGGGGAACGTCTGATTTACACTGGACGAACCTGCCGTTTTGTATGCTCAAGATATCCAGTTTATTACTTCAAATAAATAGGCTAACACGGTCTTACCAGCAGATCTCCGGTCTTCCCCATGTGATCACCGAAAGTTAATAATTATTACAAATGTTATCAGGAGATCGACTGACAATTTTCGTCACACCGAGACTTCGAAATTGCTTCACTGCCTTATGGAATTGAAGCTACGCTCAATTTAATCAGGATAGAACAGTACTGAACTGTGTGAATGTGATAAGCCTGCTTTGTGAATGAAAATTCCCTTAATATACGCGTGTTTTTACAATCCTGATCAGTGAAGCTAAATCAGGCCGATGTGAAAGAGGTTTTTCAAATTTTAGATCACACAAAAAAATATTAAATTTGGCTTCACTGTGACAGGACACATTTTTGAGCATTACTTAAACATTGTGTGAATTTTATGTTGCATGTGCACGAGAGAAAAGAAGACAAGGCCTGCTCCAGAAGTCACAATTTCGCCACAACCAACGAGAACGTCGTTCAGGCCAGACAACATACTATAAAATTTTTGTAGATAGAAATTTAGAATAACTATTTAAATGCCTGTCGGTTTGAATCAGATTGATTGAGTGACTGTTGGGTTGAACTTTAGACAGGAAGTGTTTATTATAAGTGAGTACTCTGCAAAGTTTAGATCAGTGACATTATTAACTCAGATGCGAGTGACTTTATATATTTGTTGTTCTGTGTATTGATGGTACTTACTAGGGCGGCTTATAAAATGACAATGCAACAGCAGAGCGAATCACAACAGCCCTCAGCTGTTTCTGAGGTTAGTGAAACATTAGACGCTGGCTTAACTGAAGTAGTGCCAGCGGCAGCAATAATCAGGCTCCACAACAAAGCTTAAGTGTTTCGATGTCATCTGAGCAGGACGAAATAAACCCATTGACTGTAATCATGCAGCAGTTAACACTGTTTGGCAAAAATGTAACAAACTTAACTAAAGCGCAAATAGAGACTGAAAGGGAATTACCTAAAGGGCAAATAGAGAGTAAAAGGGAAATGAATGAACAATTAGCAGCCAATCAAGTGAAAGTGGAACAATTAGCAGCCAATCAAGCGAAAGTCCAGGAGCAATTACTAGCTAATCAAACAAAGTTGATTGAGCAATTAGAAGCTAATCAAGCGGAATTAAATAATAAATTAGTAGAGAGTTTTCAGAAACTTGATGATAAATTAAATAAAACTGGCGAAGAATTGAAAATTCAGAATGAAAAGACAGAATTAAAATTGAAACTTCCTGGCAGATTAAAACTGTGTGCCCGACCGAGACTCGAACTCGGGACCTTTGCCTTTCGCGGGCAAGTGCTCAGCCATCTGAGCTTCTGTACAGTTTGGAAGGTAGGAGACGAGATACTGGCAGAAGTAAAGCTGTGAGTACCGGGCGTGAGTCGTGCTTCGGTAGCTCAGGTGGTAGAGCACTTGCTCGCGGAAGGCAAAGGTCCCGAAATCTAGTCTCGGTCTGGCACACAGTTTTAATCTGCCAGGAAGTTTCATATCAGCGTACACTCCGCTGCAGAGTGAAAATCTCATTCTGGAAACCTCCCCCACGCTGTGGCTAAGCCATGTCTCCGCAGTATCCTCTCTTTCAGGAGTGCTAGTTCAGCAAGGTTCGCAGGAGAGCTTCTGTAAAGTTGGGAAGGTAGGAGACGAGATACTGGCAGAAGTAAAGCTGAGAGTACCGGGCGTGAGTCGTGCTTCGGTAGCTCAGATGGTAGAGCACTTGCCCGCGAAAGGCAAAGGTCCCGAGTTGGAGTCTCGGTCGGGCACACAGTTTTAATCTGCCAGGAAGTTTCATATCAGCCCACACTCCGCTGCAGAGTGGAAATCTCATTCTAGAATTAAAATTAGCTGCTCAAATTGAGCAAGTCACTCAGCAGTGTAATGAAAATGCGAAGAAGTTACGCCTAGAGCTAACCGAGTATGTTGCTACTAAGCTTGATACTATTTAAGAGCAGGTTGAGTCAATCCCACAGATAGTTCAAGCACAAGAACAGATGCAATTTTCTATGGCGGTAATTCCGGTATTAGTTGAAGTTCGAGATGAATTAAAGCAACAACTAAATGAGATGTCAGCAGATATGCAAGATTTGAGACAATCACAAGACAAGATTCCGAAGGACATCCAAAATTGGGATAAATCCATAAATAACATAAAGGAGAGACAAGACGAGGTTGATCATAAGGTAAACATTCTCGCGTGAAAATTCTCGCAGTTAAGTTTGGAAAGGCAAAGCATTTCTTCAGACAAAATTGAACAAAAGGTCAGAGCAGCTATGGATTCTATGATCGAGAGTTCTGAAGAAAATTTATTTAATAAAGGTATTCGAGAAGCCAGAGAACAACTAGGCGAAGAACTTAAAAAATCTATCTCAACTAGGCGAAGAACTTAAAAAATCTATCTCGAACCCATAACTCTCAACTAGGCGAAGAACTTAAAAAATCTATCTCGAACCCATAACAAGATCTATCAACGAAGCTACATTATTTAACCGATCAAGTACAGAAAGGGACATCAATGCACACGTTCGATTTTGCAATCAACATCTATCACAGCACTATGACGGTAGTCATGACTGCAATTGTAAAAGCAATACTGAGGAGAAAATGCTGAAACAACGCCAATTCCAGATCCACAACCCAGACAAGAAAAATGTTCATCCCGTAGTGTTTATAAGAATTTTTTAGGGGAGTATTGGCAAAAAATTGGAGTGAGTGGCAAAAGGTTAGTTTCGTGACCGGTTATATTCAGGGGTAAGGAGCTATATGGGCATCTGATATGATATCAACTTGGGACACATGAAGATTTTGAACGAGCATTTTTATCCAAATACTGGTCCGAAGGAGTACAAGAACGTTTAAGACATGGGGTATTATACCCGGAACCTTTTTCCTTTTCCTCTTTAAAGAAATACCTTGAGAAATATATAAACAAATCGCGGTATTGGGATAAGCCTATGCCTCTACAAGACGTGATTGGCATATTAAAATCTCGACTTCCACTCAGCATCAGAAATAGAATGCTGTATGTTAATGAGCATTAACCTTGACTCTTTCATGACTACGCTTGACACTATAGATATGATCGAGGGAGATGAACATCGGCCAAGACAACCGGTTATCCAGAGGAGAGCGATTGAGGCGCCAAACGCAAACCGGAACGGAAACGGATTTAATAATTATTATACTAGGAATAGTCAGAGATTCAATGGAAACAATTGCAACGGAAATGGAAATTTCAATAACAGTGCTGCGAGGGGCAGATTCAGAGACAATCGAACAGGTCGCAGATACAACCCAATGTTTGGAAATGCATGAGATTATCAGAACCAGCAGTTTTCAAACAATAATAATACGTACAGAAATTCTGACCCTCGATTTGAAGCAAATAAAACAACCAGTCATCAACAACAACCAATCATAACAGAAGTAGTAGATGATTCAAGAGGAAATAATAATCGATATTTAAACTGAAGGGGGCTGCTTTATGCTCCGTAAAGTCGGCCGGGGAATACAAAAGGGGCAAACCTGTTTTAAACGAAATTAATTCCGTGGGAATGTTGAGATATAATGAAGGGAATTAGTGACAGATGAATTGACGAGAGACTTAGAGGCCTGTGTAGTCAAAGATAAAAGGGTTCCTGTGTCTGAGATCATCACAGAAGTGGGAGGAATTTTAACCAATATTGTATTGGACACAGCTTCATCTACAGACGTAGTATCCGGAACTTTGTTTCGCAGAATTAGTGAAATTAAGAAAATCTCTGTCCTACCAGTACAAAATTGCCGAGTCATAGGTGCAGTGGGAGCAAAATCCCGGAACGTCAAGATACAAACGCTTATAGAGATAAAATTGGGAAATGCAGCTAAACAATGCACATTCCTTGTAATGGAAAAGTTGTTAGTAGATTGTATTCTTGGTATTGGAACTTTGCAAGTCTGCAATTGCAAGTTGTACTTGTTAGAAGGAAAGGTGCATTTTAAAATCGAAGATCAATTTGTTACACTGATCTTACTGAGAAAGGAGGCACTGTATGAGCGATATTTCCGTGGTGCTGCTGTGCATTTGATTTGTGCTGAAAATAATAATATGTACCGACTACCGATCAAGTCAATTCATGTAGACGATTTCAGACAAACAGTCGAACAGAAGATTGCTGAGTCAGATTGCCTAACGGATAGTCAGAGGGAACAATTATTCAATATATCAACAGAATATGAGTCAGTTTTCGATGAAAATCCCGGAATTATTAGAGGATATGCTTGTACATTACAGATTAAGCCCAATAATACGTTTTACCGCACACGCTATCCCATTCCCTGGCGATTAAAACAACCAGTTCAGGAGGAGATACAAAAAATGTTAAACTGGAATCTTATTGAACCGTCGATCAGCCCATATTGTTCTCCGTTGCTTGTTGTACCAAAGCCAGGAGGAAAAGTTCGATTGGTATTAGATACAAGGGAAATTAACAAAATTATAGTACCTGTGCGCACACATCCGGAGAACATCGATGAGTTAATACAGAAATTTCCAGATGTATCCTATTTAACCAGTATTGATTTGAGAAGTTCGTTCTGGCAAGTCGAGTTAGAGAAGGACTCAAGAAAATATACTGCTTGTATACATGGAGGGAGAAGCTATCAGTTCAAGGTCGTTCCGTTTGGCCTCAATATCAGCTCTGGAGTTTTTATTTCTGCGTTGGACTATGCCCTTGGACCAGAACTACGTAGCCGAATAACAATTTTTGTGGACGATCTATTAATTGCCTCTAAAACTTGGGAGGAACATGTACAACTTATTATGAGGATTTTTGCTGTGTTCAAACAAACTGGTATAACTGCAAATCTAAAAAAATCCCAATTTTCTCTACAGAGAATTAAATTATTAGGACATATGATTAATGCAAAAGGCATTGTTCCAACAGAAGCGAAGATTAATGCGATAAAAAGTTTTCCAACTCCAAGAAACAGAAGACAACTGAAAGGCTTTATAGGCTTGGCTTCATTTTTTCGTCGATTTATTAAAACTCAAGCAATGAACTCTGAAACACTAAACCGGCTCCAGAGGAAAGATGTACCATGGCAATGGTCTAATGATTGTGAAAAGGCTTTTTGTGAAATTAAGGATCAACTGATAAATGCTCCGTAATTTGATATGAATGTCGGATTCTGTTTAGCCACTGATTCATCAGATGTGGGATTAGGATCTTGTTTATTTCAAATTAGGTACATCGATGGTGTAAAAACCTTTTGTCCAATTGTATTTGCTAGCATAGTTTCATCCTCCTGTGAAAGAGCATATACCACTACGGAACTGGAAGCTTTAGCAGTTATTTGGTCTTTAAAAAGGTTTAATTATTATGTATATGGCTCAAGAAAAACCTTTTATTGTGGCCACCAATCACTAGCCTTTTTACAAACTTGTAAGTTGCTGCATCCTCGCTTGTCAAGGCGCTGCAAGAATATCAGTTTCAAATTATTCATGTAGCCGGAAAAGAAAATGTTATAGCTGACGCGTTGTCAAGACCTCCAGAAGGAATAACACCTAAAATGGATGTAAATAATAAGGCAGAATTTCCAGTGCTGCTTCTTCAAGAAAATAATTACAAGTTATATTATATTCATTTATGTAAGACAATGGCTCAGCTTCAGAAGAAGGATTGGCGATGGTATGCTATAATACGACAATTCAATCAACAAAATCCTACGGTCAATTTGGAATACTGCCGGCTTGTGAATAATATTTTATTATTTAAATCTGGGAAGGCTGAGAGTCCAAGGTGGTGTGTCTGCATACCCGAAGAATATGAAGAACGATTAATTTGGTTTACACATTTGACCTGGGGTCATGTTGGTGTTGTAAAGTGTGCTAATAAGATTAGATATTATTGTTTCTTCCCAAATATAAGGCGAAAAGTGCACAAAATCATACAGAAATGTGTTCTCTGTCAAAAGGCTAAGTCGGACAACAAGGGAAATAAAATTGCGCTTCACTCAATAAAACCTGAAGCACCAAGATCACTTACATCATGTGATATTTGTGGACCACTTCCTAGAGTCAGAGGTGATGTTAAGTACATTACTGCATACTATGATGTGTTTACAAAATATGTTAAACTATATCCTTTAAAATCAGCAACTGCAAGAGCTGCCGCAGTAAAGTTTGTAAATGTCTACATTCTTCATGAAGGGATTCCCAAATCTATAATCTCTGACAGTACGAAGATATTTACTGGATATTTATGGAGAAAATTAGTACCACAACTAGGAATAAAACAGATATTTACATCTTGCTATCATCCACAAGGGAATTTAATTGAACAGGTTTTTCGAGAACTAAACAGATTCATGAGAACGTACTGTCATGATAAACAAACTACCTGGATAAACTATTTGACCGAGTTTGAGAAGATTTATAATACTTTACCACATAGTTCTACAAACTTTCCCTCGAAGAAACTGATGTTCAGAGATAACGAAAGAAACTTTTGGGTATATAACTTGCCTAAACTCGAGGACACCAAAATGTTATGGGAAGAAAAAATTCGCAATGCTCTCATTAATATTATGGAGAAAGCAAGACAGCGAAAGGAAATCCATGCTAGAAACATCAAACGGATTCAGACTTTCAATATCGGACAGAAAATTCTTTTAAGAAGACACATCAAGGTTGAAGAAGACCATCAGAAAGTGGAATCTAATTTATACAGGTCCATATATAATAGTTGATATACTGAATCCTGGTGCGTATTTATTAGCATATCCGGATTCTGGAAGAATAAAAGGATTATTTCCCCATGTAGACCTAAAGAGGTACTTTTAAGGAAAGTGTTTCAAACTAAATGAAAAGTCTGTATGAAGTATTTGGGTGTTGAAAAAAAAAAATTGAAGTGCGAAGGACAGTATGCCTCAGCTACTGTGATAGGTTAAATGACAGCATGGCGAGCATCTGTGATAGTTTAATGAACAGTAAGCTATTGCTTCTGTGATAGTATAGGAATATTTAGAAAAGTAAGTGGAACTGTAGCTATTACTGCTGTGAAGACTTACGGGTTATCTGTCTACGCGATGATCACCAGAGGAGCTTGTGCGTGTGAAATAACATACATTCAGAGAGTGTTAATCTCCAGCGATAATAAGTTTACTGAAACTGTATGATCGAATACGGCGCTTGCGTGTGAAGTTAGTGTTTGTAAACTGACAGTTCACAGGAGAACAAATGAACCGCGTTAGAAAATTAGAATTGATTGCAACTGTCCACAGACATAAAGCCTCGCGAGCTAAATTCTATTCAAGAGAATTTAATTAACTAGCTTAGTGTGTGTTTATAATATTAGAGTTAATAAGAAAGTTCTTCATTGAGTTTATAATAATGTGTCATTTTCCAATTGGATTTGTTTATTGCTAT
This sequence comes from Schistocerca serialis cubense, assembly GCF_023864345.2. Classification (NCBI taxonomy): domain Eukaryota; kingdom Metazoa; phylum Arthropoda; class Insecta; order Orthoptera; family Acrididae; genus Schistocerca; species Schistocerca serialis. The sequence continues at coordinate 8,723,620 of NC_064642.1, read as the reverse complement.
ATTGCATTCATATATGTTCATGAGAAAATGCGGCAATCGGAGTATAAAAGAGAAAAATTTGATCGTCAGTCACTACTAACAAAGATTAACGTCAGCTGGAGAGGTCATGCTGCAAGACTTAATTAACATTCTCTTTCAGCAAAATTTCAATGTAATCATGTGTGAATAAGATATAATTTTTTTTGAAATTGTCTCAAATAATAAAGTTTTTAATATTCTGACATGCTATCCACATTCGTACTTGAAACCAAATTAGGAAAGATTCAGATCTACTTCCACCTGGAAAAGCCAACGAAACACACACACACACACACACACACACACACACACACACACACACACACAAAAAGGATTAGAACCTTTCGGCTTACTCAAGAAGATGGATGAAATTATCCATGTTTTAAAAATTGTTTTAGGATCTGGAGTTGTGATATTGTGCAACTACAGTATCGATTAAGACACCTAGGTGTCGAAAGTATAAGACGAATGGATTTTCCCATTCTTCAGATGGAAAATTGGATGGATCAGGTCCATATTTGAGTTCAAAATGAATCTGGAGAAATTCGACTAACCCACCTCTTCGAGGAATCTTTAATAGTTGACCATTCCTTAGACGAATTTCGATTGTTTCATGCCACAATCCTGAGTACCTGTTCCTTAGGTTCCTTCTGGGCTCTCAAATCCGTTACGTCTCCCGTCCGGTACGCCAATGCGACGCCTGTCCTCCGTACCGTGTCCCATGTTCCTGTTCGATCAGTTACACATCAGTTCAGCAAGACATCGATGAAGAAAATTTTTCAGAAGATTGCAAAAATTTGCATGTGTAAAGATTTTTTTTTTTGGCTATGAGGCAGATTTTATCTTTCCTGTGAATTCTAGAATATCTCTCAAATTTCTAAATTATTCTGTTTTTCCTATCATCTATGATACCTAGTTGGGGTCTAAGCATCCAGGTTTTCCGGGGTTTCCCTGTGAAGGCCAGTTCCTAAATAGGTAGACCTGATTAACAACTATATAAGTCCATCTTCCCTGGTTGTGTACGTGGGATGCGAGTATGCCCCAGTACACGTGAAAGCAACAACTAGGTATCTAGGTAACCAAGATCGGTGTTACCTATACCTCTATACCTCTCTTTCAGTTCTTAGAATCAAAAAATCTTAGTAACTTCTTAAAATTTATAGGAACGTATGTTCCACAAATTCTAAAGAGTTAGCTAAGCCAATAGTTAGCTCGCAAAGTGGATACATATCAACTTTGCTCGCTGCGAGGGGCGATGTAATGTCTCTTGCAGCGGTCTCTCCGCGATATTTTCAGAAATTTTATAAATTATATAACTCAGTACATATCTCGAAATATATCTTACCGATTCCTAAACTTTAATATACGATGATTATCAATGCAAAGTAGTTTCAAGCCCTATTATTCCTTGGAGCGTCCATTTACTCCATGGAATAGCTTCTCTGCTATCTATGTTTTCTCTTATGAAAAGAAGCAAGGAGATCTTGCGGATTAGCCGTGAAAGAAGCAGGATGTATATGTATGTATTGTTGAGCTAGTCGCCATCTTGATGAGATTCTGTATGAGAAGTAATTTAATACATGAACTAAACTAAAGTAAGTGTGTTCGCGTATTATTTAACTGGTTATTATTGACAGTGTCTGCTTACTACGCTGTGTTGCACGGGATCAGTGGGGAACGTCTGATTTACACTGGACGAACCAGCCGTTTTGTATGCTCAAGATATCCAATTTATTACTTCAATTAATTAGGCTAACACGGTCTTACCAGCAGATCTCCGGTCTTCCCCATGTGATCACCGAAAGTTAATAATTATTACAAATGTTATCAGGAGATCGACTGACAATTTTCGTCGCATCGAGACTTCGAAATTGTTTCACTGTCTTATGGAATTTACGTTAAGCTCGATTTAATCAGGGTAGAACAGTATTGAACTGCGTGAATGTGATAAGCCTGCTTTGTGAATGAAAATTCCCTTAATATACGCATGTTTTTACTATCCTGATCGGTGAAGCTAAATCAGGACGATGAGAGAGAGGTTTTTTAAATTTTATATCCCACAAAAAAAAATTAAACAGTGACATCTCGATGTAATCAGCAACTTGGAACAAGACAGGCTGAAGAAGACACACCGTCTCTCGCAACACAGAACAGCCCTCGCACGGAGGTCAATATAGAGCCGAGTATGGACGCGCTCAGTCCCACTCCGTGACCTCAGCTGAGGCAGTCAGTAACACCTGCTAGGACTAAAGTGTTACTCTAGTCTCATACGGAATTGTACATTTGTAGATGTTGAACTATATAGTACAAGAGAAGAGTTTGTGATTGTAAGTGCCAAGGGATGTTTTAATAGTCAATGACAGTTGTAAATATTCAAACATTCCTGTGGCAGAGGTCTGTATTAAGTTGAATAAATCTTTTTATTCATTTCTTTAGTGAAGTGAACTAACATTTCCTCTCTTGCAGTTTAGATTTCCCTTCTCCCGCTGCGCTGGGTAGCCGCGCGGTTTGAGGCGCCTTGTCACGGTCCGCGCGGCTCCCCCGGTCGGAGGTTCGAGTCCTCCCTCGGGCATGGGGGTGTGTGTTGCCCTTAGCGTAAGCTAAAGTTAGATTAATTTGTGTGGAAGGTTAGGGACCGATGACCGTAGCAGTTTGGTCTCATAAGACCTTACCACGAATTTACCACCATCTCCCAGACCAGCCAATGAATCTATAGTTACGACCGGACGATTGCAGGTTTGTCTCGTAAAATCAGTGGGAACACATTTTGGCTTACTGTGTACTTTGTACAGTAGAGAAACAGTTCTGAGACGATGTTTATTTGTTTCAGCATGACACTGTACCCGGTCACAAAGCTGCATGTGTGAGGCACTGATTTGAGGACAATAACAGTCGTGAAATGGCTCAAATGGCCCCGAGCACTATGAGACTTAACTTCTAGGGTCATGAGTCCCCTATAACTTAGAACTACTTAAACCCAACTAACGTAAGGGCATCACCCACATCCATGCCCGAGGTAGGAATCGAACCTGCGACCGTAGCAGTCGCGCGGTTCCAGACTGTAGTGCCTAGAACCGCTCGGCCACCCTGGCCAATCTGAACCCACTTGAACACCTATAGGGAGGCACTAGAACGTCGACTTCTCTCAAGGCCCCACCAACGAACATCGCTACCGTCTTCGGTTTCGACTCTTAAGGAAGAATGGGCTCCCATTCATCAACAGACATCCAGCAACACATAATCCTTCATGCTTTCCCAGCGATCTGTTGACAGGTTTTTGGTGTTCTGCAAGATGTAAGCGTCGTCCTCGAACAGAACTTTGACGAAGTGACTCGTTGCTTTCACGAACTGATACCTGATACTGGTTAAGAGGCAACGAGTCGCGTTGTCGGAATACTGTGCATGGACGACACTTGCATCCGGCAGACCACCCGAAGCCGCACTGTGTTATTCAGACACTTCATTGGAAGTGTTCACAGCAGAGGTCTACATCTACATCCTTACTCCGCAGGCCACCTGACGGTGTGTGGCGGAGGGTATCTTGAGTGAGATGAAGCCTTGATAAAGGAGAAGGTTGGAGACGCATCCCGCATTATCGTCCGCTTATACCTGTCCAGATACTTCGCATGAGTTAGTGTATAGCCGCAACAATCGGGGCACACGACACGCCTCCAAATGTGACAACCCTTTCACGGGACTTCGAACCGCTCGGTTTAATTGCTAATTGGTAGCCAGTTCGATACACGGCCAAATCGATGACAGCCACAGTGTACAGAGATCCGGGACCACGGGCCAGCAGGATCACGGTGTGGGCGCGCTGTTGCCCCGGACAGGGAGTGAACGGGCGGCCGGTTTGCCGGTCACGTGCCGCCGGCCATCGGCGAGTGTTTGGCGGCGGCAGGGCGGTGGGGCGCGTGCGTGGCGTGCAAAGCGGGAGCCGGCCGGCGGAAACCTCTGCCGACGACGGCGGCGGCTCCCGAGCTCTCCGGTACGATTGCAGTATTTGAAACAGCTTATAGTCGTCCGCGTGTGATCGCCCGACACCACTCGCGTGACGTAATTTTTTATGCTGACGTGCAAAACATAACCGTGCGGGACCAAACGCCATGGTAACAGCATACCACACTGCCTGTAGTCTCGGTATTACCCCCAATTTTCGCCATCTACGCAGCAAAGGACTTGGAGGAGCAGTTGACTGGAATGGACAGTGTCTTGAAAGAAGGATATAGGGTGAACATCAACAAAAGCAAAACGAGGATAATGGAATGGAATGTAGTCGAATTAAGTCGGGTGATGCTGAGGGAATTAGATTACGAAATGAGACACTTAAAGTAGTAAAGGAGGTTTGCTATTTGGGGAGCAAAATAACTGATGGTGGTCGAAGTAGAGAGGATATAAAATATAGACTGGCAATGGCAAGGATAGCGTTTCAGAAGAAGAGAAATTTGTTAACATCGAGTATTGATTTAAGTGTCAGGAAGTCGTTTTTGCAAGTATTTGTACGGCGTGTAGCCATGTATGGAAGTGAAACGTGGACGATAAATAGTTTGAACAAGAAGACAATAGAAGCTTTCGAAATGTGGTGCTACAGAAGAATGCTGAAGATTAGATGGGTAGATCACGTAACTAATGAGGAGGTATTGAATAGAATTGGGGAGAAGAGGAGTTTGTGGCACAACTTGACTAGAAGAAGGCATCTGTTGGTAGGACATCAAGGGATCACCAATTTAGTATTAGAGGCCAGCGTGGAGGGTAAAAATCGTAGAGGGAGACCAAGAGATGAATACACTAAGCAGATTCAAAAAGATGTAGGTTGCAGTAGGTATTGGGAGATGAAGAAGCTTGCACAGGACAGAGTAGCATGGAGAGCTGGATCAAACCAGTCTCAGGCCTGAAGACCACAACAACAAAAATAACGCCATATCCATCAGAGGCCATTTCTTGAAACCTTCGGCTGACCTGCCATATTGCTTGTATGACGATTGCTGTATTCCATTTACTGTTCTCAATAGTCGCAGACAGTTCCTGTGGGACTCAGAAAGACTCATCCCTCAATTCGAGATACACAGAGTGCCTGGGTTTTCGTCATACCAGCAACGTATTTGCACAGTGTCTTAAATATTGTTACCGTCATCAGTGGCGGATTAAAAAATTTTGCGCCCCTAGGCACACCGTATTATATGTCCCTCCCCCCACCCCCCAAAGAAAAACATTTTAAATAATAATTATTACCCGTTCGCTTCACAATTGCCGTTTTGGGTGGGAGCGCTGTCAGCTGTTTCCGTACTCTGCTGTTCGTCGTTCTGAAAGACGCGTCAGCGGTCTAGTCGCGCTCAGTCAAAATGTAATATGGTTCCTGAACTGTACTTGGTGTATGGAAGTGCATAAAACAAACTTAAAACTGCATTGTGTTAACACATTCTTCTGTCGAAAGACAACAGAAACGTACACAAGGAATATAACTTTTCCTTTATGGCCTAAAAATTCAGCAGAGCGTGTAGGAGACAACGGATTTTTGTTATACATTCACTTTTAATATGTTATTTTACACGAAACCGTTGCAAATGAAAACAAAAAAAACTTGTGTTGCAGTCTAAAAATTGTAGCGAACGTGTCAAACGTTAGAAAGTAATATGTACTATTACAGAGATGCGTTCAGAATTAAAATTAAACTGTCGTTTTACGATCTAATAACTAGAATGTGTAGCAGATAAAAAAAAGGAGCAAGTTCGGTATTAATACGTTTATCTATAGGAAAGGGTAAGAAATGAAAATGATGTAGAGATTTCAGAGCACGAACTAGTAACTAAATACAGACGAACAAACACAGAACTTGATTTGCTATGACTTCATTTTCAGACTAGTGTGAGAAAATGAAATTTATTTTATAATCTAATAGTTACCGCATAAAGCATTAGGTTCTGTGTAGCTAGATGCTGCTTAATAAGTGTACACAATACCTTCAATCCATGTAAGGGCTTATCAGTTTCGTACTGCTCTCACCATAGCTCTTTCCAAAGGTATTAGCAAAACTTTCGCGTATTGAGAATGAGACTTTCACTCTGCAGCAGAGTGTGCGCTGATATGAAACTTCTTGCCAGATTAAAATTGTGTGCCGCACCGAGACGAACTCGGGACCTTTTCCTTTCGCGGGCAAGTGCTCTACCATCGGAGCTACCCAAGCACGACTTAGTCCCCGTCCTCATAGGAATGTAGGAGACGAGGTACTGGCAGAACTAAAGCTGTGAGGACGGGCCTTGAGTCGTGCATGGGTAGATCAGATAGCAGAGCACTTGCCCGAGAAAGGCAAAGATCCCGGGTCGAGTCTGTTTCATTTCTTTTACGTATTTATTGACAGAAGTGAACTACGTTATTTATTAATACTTTTTCGTCTGAGAGTACTCTTCGATAACGTATGTGTCTGCGATAACTATACATTTCAGCAGACGCCAAGAATACGCATCAGTTGTAATCTACAACAGTATCAGTATGACTTGACTGTACAGCGCTGAGCGGCCTGGGTCATTCGGGTATTGTTTAGTATTGTCGGATGCCTTTAGTCACGTCTGCACGTAAAAGAGGTTTAGTTCCGCTTTCTGCCATCGGCAATTGTAAAGTAAACAGATAATATGTAGTTTGTAAATCAGACGAATTTGCTCAAAGTTACAATAAAAATCACATTATAATCCTAAATTTTTAAAACTAATATGAATAAATAAACAAACTGACCAGTCAGTAATGATTGCATCTGGCTTTGGCGGCAGAAAACTCGTTGACCATATCTTCACAGTTCAGACGGTTGTCAGTTATGAGGTCGGCCCCGATGTGAAGAGTGGACAGGGCTTTCACTCTCTTCTCAGACAACATAGATCGTAGGGACGAATTCAGTGTTTTAAGAGCCGAAAACGAGTGTTCTGCTGAACAATTTGTAAGTGCCACACATAGAAATATTCTAAGAGCAATGTCAACATTCGGAAACACGAACTGTAACCTCTGTTTTCGTAAAAATTTACTCATTTCGACTGGTAAATCACTAATCTCAGAAGATTTCAAACGTTCCGCGAAATGTACATATTCACTAAGGAAGGAAGGCCCTAAACCTCTGTGATATAACGCTTGGAGTTCTGCAGCACGTTCAGCAATATCGTCTGGTGAAGTGTTCTTAAGGTTACTGAAAACTGTGAAGGAGTCCAACTGTGTTCTATACCTTTCCTTCCTCCTCACTAATTCGGCGTACAAGTTGTCAAGTACTGGGAGAAATGTTTCGACGCTACGTTTTTCCCTTCCAGTCAGAAAAACTTCTTCACAGCCTGCTTCTTCGTCATCATGAAGTTTGCGTTTTCACCATCTTTTGTAGGTGCATTCATAGTCTATATGACAAAATCTCCATGGATTTATTTTCATAATAGTCTAACATGCCACGAATAGATGCAATAAATCCTACAAGTGATTCATATAATTTATGCACTATTGTACATTCAATATTTACACTTTGCTATTTCAGATTTACACTATTAAGACTGTGGAGTATATCCTTCCAAACTGTCATCATGAATACTTTTTCTAGTCTGCTGAGTTCATTCGATAAAGCTGAAGCCTCATTACGCACAAGTGGTTTTTCAAACGTATTATTGAGAATATGTGTGAGGGCATAGATAACGCCCTCCATGTTTTTATATGGTCTTACTCACGTTTCCTCTCTTACTGACCAACGTGTTTTCGATACACTTTTTACCGTTTTGCTTCCTCGTTTCATGAAAGAAAGAAGTTTATCCCAGCACTGTGTAGAAGCAGAGAAAAAAATTAGAAAGAATTAGCACTACACTGAAAAATGAACAGGCTTCCCGACAACAGCTTGCAGCAATAGTGCAGACTAAATTCAAAGAATGTACTGCACAAGGCACATAATGCGCTTTCGGATTTCGTTCTTTAATGCGTGTCTCCAAAGCAGTGTTGGTTCCTGACATATTGCTTGGGTTGTCATATGACTGGCCTCTACAGTCAGTAATATCAATGGAATTTGTAGACAGGGCTTTTAGTACGGCCTCAGCTAAGTTTTCTGACTTGTGTCCCGGATTTGGTAAAAACAGAAGGAAACGTTAAACAGGTTAACCATACTCGTTCACATATCTTAATATGAAAGATCATTGATTAATATGTGAAATGCCCGCAATAGAATCTACTATTATAGAGAAATGTTTGGCCTGTTTTATTTCACTTGTGAAAATTCTTTTTTTCGTTCAGAAATAAGATCTATCGTTTCATCACAGATTGTTGAAGAAAGATAACGTGTATGTCCCTGCCTTGGATTTCCATATCGTTCAATGTGCTCTGCGATAAAAGGATCAAACTCGGCCATAAGTTCAAGAGACGTCATAAACTGACGACTCTGTAATGAATGGAATCTTTCAACGTGTCCACGTAGGGGAAGTCCATGACTTGGTAGCTTCTTCACTACTGAAAACACTCTTTTCAACACACTGCGCCAGTACATTTTTTCTGTCTCAACATATGACTCGAAATGCTTATTTACTGTTCCAAGTGACTTTCTACTTGTTAAGAGAGATAACTCAGAATTTTAGTGTTTAAGTTTATTTTCTTGATGAGATAAAATATTAGAAACATTTTTCCAATCTGCAATACCATTAGCAGCAATTGCGGCCTTACCTCCGAACAACTTACCTGGTGCACAAGAAACAGCACCGGTACTTCAGCAGTATATTAGAAAATCACGCAAAGTTGATTCACCATTTAAAAGTTTAAGGTAAAATACATTTTTGTTCAAATGTCTGGTTTTAATGCCTATCGATCTTCTTGAATTAGAAAAATCACCGTTACAATTTTGATTAATGCCATGTTGTTAAAGAATGTCAATTGTTGATTTATTGACACGCCATTCTGCAGGATCATCTCTAACGAGGTTATTTCTTTTTGTAATGTCTGACTCGACACTTCCTTTTTCGTGAAACTCGAAATCAGGAAGAATTTGCTTTGAAACTTCCTGGCAGATTAAAACTGTCTGTCGGACCGAGACACGTACACGGGAACTTTGCCTTTCGCGGGCAAGTGCTCTACCATCTGAGCTACCCAAGCACGACTCACGCCCCGTCCTCACAGCTTTACTTCTGCCAGTATCTCGTCTCCTACCTTCCAAACTTTACAGAAGCTCTCCTGCGAACCTTGGAGAACTAGCACTCCTGAAAGAAGGGATATTAAGGAGACATGGCTTAGCCATAGCTTGGGGGATGTTTCCAGAGTGAGATTTTCACTCTGCAGCGGAGTGTGCGCTGATATGAAACTTCCTGGCAGATTAAAACTGTGTGCCCGACCGAGACTCGAACTCGGGACCTTTGCCTTTCGCGGGCAAGTGCTCTACCATCTGAGCTACCCAAGCACGACTCACGCTCCGTCCTCACAGCTTTACTTCTGCCAGTATCCCGTCTCCTACCTTCCTAACCTTCCAAAGGTTCATATCAGCGCACACTCCGCTGCAGAGTGAAAATCTCATTCTGGAAACATCCCCCCGGCTGTGGGTAAGCCACGTGTCCGCAATATCCCTTCTTTCAGGAGTGCTAGTTCTGCAAGGTTCGCAGGAGAGCTTCCGTAAAGTTTGGAAGGTCGGAGACGAGGTACTGGCAAAAGTAAAGCTGTGAGGATGGGGCGTGACTCGTGCTTGGGTAGCTCAGATGGTAGAGAATTTCCCCGCGAAAGGCGAAGGTCCCGAGTTCGAGCCTCGGTCCGGCACATAGTTTTAATCTGCCTGGAAGTTTCATATCAGCGCACACTCCGCTGCATAGTGAAAATCTCATTCAAGAATTTGCTTTTCTTAATTTTGACTTTTGTTTCTTCTGTATTTACTTCTTTCATAACAGCTGCAGTGCCAGAAATATCATCTGTACTAGTTGAACTCGAAGTCAAACCACTATAATTTTTTTCGAAAAACTTATCTACTCTGCCAAGCGTTTTTGGTACATTGGCGTTTCCTTCTCGGCTTTCCTTCCATAGTTTCCGGAAAGCCGCCCCACTTAATTTTGCACGTTTGCTTTTTTCACTGTTATTCATGTTAAAGCACTTACAAAATTGTTAACCAACAGTCAAAACAAAAAAACAAAAAAGTTGTAAAAGGGAAGAAAGAAAGACTGTATCCACTTCCAGTCGTACTACACCACACATGAGCACAAAGCTTATTACTTTAAACGCGGCACATGACCACAAAGATTTTTCCTTTAAACACAGAGAGATGAACTGACGAACTCAGATTACTTGACGTAACTGTGCTATGAAAGACCAACAATGCAGAATAATTTAAATTCATTGTCGCCTGTTTGTCTGTTGTCAGTGAACAGTAGAAGCATACCTGCTGGCTGGACTTCGTCTCGTAAAGAAAACGGGACAGTCCCTTTTATGGCTTCTATTTCCCTCGTCCCCGCAATTTTAGGTGGGATGCAAATATGTTTTGAATATTCTTGGCACTGTCTTCCTAATTTAAAAAGCAGATAATTTTTGCAATTTCTTGCAGTGAGGTGTGCTGGATTGACCCTTATCCCACTTATCCTTATAACATTTTGCGGTTTTTGTGGGCAGAGAAGACAGAATACATAGCTTAAGTAGTCTTGTTGGCAGTTGATGTGGTGTGTTGTCATTTGTGTGAGCACTGCTGTTATGTCCATAAGCAAATGCACCTTTTGTTTCAACATAACATAAAAATAACGTTTCCTCGAAAAAAAAGCTTAGCTAAGAAGTTTAGTATATAATTTGCAATGTCATGTACTAATCGATTGCACTGACTGGGAACTTTGATATCGTGTAGGCTGCAGCACAATAAACGAGACAAACGAAAGTTGGTTTCTTCTTTTTTCGCTAAAAAAAGTAACAAAGTAAACAAATAAATAAATTTTTTAAAATGTTGTGAAGTGTATTTCACACATTATTAGATATTCTGCTTATGTTCTTTTCATTTAAACATGTGTTTCAAAAGGTAAATCATTCCCAGTATCAACATGTTTTGTTAAACGGGTGTTATTAAATCAAAGCTAAGATTTTGAAGACCAGACCTCAGAGCTTTCACATTAATTAAAGCATGGACGGTTGACTTGATACTTCCCCGTAATTTCTACAAGAAATGTAAGTAGAGTCGGGTTTTACATGCTGAGGCCCACACATGTTACAATATTTAAGAAACTTCTGATTAGTTTATCACAGCTTTTCAGGGGTCCCGGTATTTTCAGGGGGAAAATTTGGTGGGGTTAAGTAGAAGCCAACGTACTCGGAATAATAACGTTTCACACATTATGTTGTAGACTGGCGTCCTGACAGCTTACTTCAAAATATTTTGAACAGTCATGAAGATGATGCCTAACAGAAACCCAAAGTTAAATTTACATTCAGTCACCAAGTAAACTATGTATATTTCCAAGCTTGTACTGTCGATTTTTGTTCTTAAGCCTTATTTAAACTACCAAGCTGTTTAACACTATTAAAAACTTTTGTCGTTTCTAGGCGCAGTGGTTTTAAAACGTAAAACGTTAAAATGAATACAGAGCAAAAAATGCCGCCCCTCTTAAGGTGCTGCCACTAGGCCAGTGCCTAGTAGGCGTTTATGTGAGTCAGCCACTGCCCATCATATAAGATAGGACTGGTCACAGCATGAAGAAACTGAACACAACAAAAATAGACGTATGCCATTCACTAGAACATTCAACAATATTTTCCTGTCCTGGTATAGGCATATATAGAAAAAAATATTATGACAGTCGAAAAGTATATATCGCTCAAACAAATGCAACTAATAAACAATATTTCGTAAATGTATGAATAATGCTGAAATGAATCATCAGCGTTCAGTGTACGCTGAATTACACAAGAAATTAGCAAATTATGTCGATACTGAAACTAGATTGTGACGTGCTGCGAGCCATATAAATGTCAAGTTAAAGTAGAATTTAAAAAATGCGGAAATTCTATGAAAGCATAAGAGTTAATTATAAATAAGTACCAAAAACGCAACACAAAATTGTGCACACGACCAGTAGTCAACTACGTATACCATACAAAATTTAGTATCCCGTATTGTCTATTGTCTGTCTTCGACAGGATGTATCAAGATGGGCACGTAGCTCGAAGCTGACTCGATGTAATCAAATAAACTATAAGACAAGACTGGATGGTTGGCTCACTTCACTAACGAGGAGGTACTGAACAAGACTGGAGAGAGAAGAAATTTGTACCACAGCTTAATCAAAAGAAGGGAACGTTAGGTAGCACGAACAAGACTGGAGAGAGAAGAAATTTGTACCACAGCTTAATCAAAAGAAGGAATCGTTAGGTAGCACACGTTCTGAGACGTATGTGATCACCAGTTTGTATTGGAGGTACGTTTGTGGGGTAAAAATCGTGAGGGAGACCAAAAGATGAATACAGTAACCAGATGTACACTCCTGGAAATGGAAAAAAGAACACATTGACACCGGTGTGTCAGACCCACCATACTTGCTCCGGACACTGCGAGAGGGCTGTACAAGCAATGAACACACGCACGGCACAGCGGACACACCAGGAACTGCGGTGTTGGCCGTCGAATGGCGCTAGCTGCGCAGCATTTGTGCACCGCCGCCGTCAGTGTCAGCCAGTTTGCCGTGGCATACGGAGCTCCATCGCAGTCTTTAACACTGGTAGCATGCCGCGACAGCGTGGACGTGAACCGTATGTGCAGTTGACGGACTTTGAGCGAGGGCGTATAGTGGGCATGCGGGAGGCCGGGTGGACGTACCGCCGAATTGCTCAACACGTGGGGCGTGAGGTCTCCACAGTACATCGATGTTGTCGCCAGTGGTCGGCGGAAGGTGCACGTGCCCGTCGACCTGGGAGCGGACCGCAGCGACGCACGGATGCACGCCAAGACCGGAGGATCCTACGCAGTGCCGTAGGGGACCGCACCGCCACTTCCCAGCAAATTAGGGACACTGTTGCTCCTGGGGTATCGGCGAGGACCATTCGCAACCGTCTCCATGAAGCCGGGCTACGGTCCCGCACACCGTTAGGCCGTCCTCCGCTCACGCCCCAACATCGTGCAGCCCGCCTCCAGTGGTGTCGCGACAGGCATGAATGGAGGGACGAATGGAGACGTGTCGTCTTCAGCGATGAGAGTCGCTTCTGCCTTGGTGCCAATGATGGTCGTATGCGTGTTTGGCGCCGTGCAGGTGAGCGCCACAATCAGGACTGCATACGACCGAGGCACACAGGGCCAACACCCGGCATCATGGTGTGGGGAGCGATCTCCTACACTGGCCGTACACCACTGGTGATCGTCGAGAGGACACTGAATAGTGCACGGTACATCCAAACCGTCATCGAACCCATCGTTCTACCATTTCTAGACCGGCAAGGGAACTTGCTATTCCAACAGGACAATGCACGTCCGCATGTATCCCGTGCCACCCAACGTGCTCTAGAAGGTGTAAGTCAACCACCCTGGCCAGCAAGATCTCCGCATGTGTCCCCCATTGAGCATGTTTGGGACTGGATGAAGCGTCGTCTCACGCGGTCTGCACGTCCAGCACGAACGCTGGTCCAACTGAGGCGCCAGGTGGAAATGGCATGGCAAGCCGTTCCACAGGACTACATCCAGCATCTCTACGATCGTCTCCATGGGAGAATAGCAGCCTGCATTGCTGCGAAAGGTGGATATACACTGTACTAGTGCCGACATTGTGCATGCTCTGTTGCCTGTGTCTATGTGCCTGTGGTTCTGTCAGTGTGATCACGTGATGTATCTGACCCCAGAAATGTGTCAATAATGTTTCCCCTTCCTGGGACAATGAATTCACGGTGTTCTTATTTCAATTTCGAGGAGTGTAGGTTGCAGTAGTTATTCGGAGATGAATAAGCTCTCATAGGATGGAGTGGTATGGAGGGCTGCATCAAGCCAGTCCCTGGACTGAAGACCATAGGGTACCCTTATATCTTCCTCATCGAAAATAACTTTTATCAGTAGGTGGTTCTTTCTGAGGGTATACGTTTCATGTATCCTCACAGATGTACGAGATACGGTATAGGGGTTACATTTTTTAAACAGAACTGTGTGCATTTTACTCAAGAATACACTTACCCTCTCCAACAGCTATTGGAAAATGTATCACACTGTACCATTTTTGTCAACAAAAGGTAGATATACGAAGGATAATGAGTACATAGGTTGTAAAACCGAGTTGTTTACTGCCTTGATTGCACACATTACTTACCTAAAGAAGTGTAGGAGCAGAGGTCTGTGGGCTTTGTTTATGATTTCTGACTCATGGAAACACAGATACTCTTCCCGTCCCATGCAACCCATTGGCTGTTGCGTTAGCGTACAGTATACTGCGTACCAGTGTAGTGGCTGTATGGCTGTAGTAGACGTTGTGAACACATTTCTTGTTGTGTGACGGTGTTTGGTATACACGCATGACGATGAGGTACGAATGCTGCTTTTCTATGGAGGAAATAATCTAAAACTTACATTTTTGTGCTCAGTACTGTTACAGAACATTATGATTTTTGCGTTATTATATCTGTCTTGTACACTGCTGTACACACCTATACTGTAATTTGCTGTAGCGGACGGAATTCTGTTCGGTCACAACTACAGTACACAAGACGACTCCCCGACAAGCCATCGCCAACAAAGAAATTGTCAATAAGAGAAATATACAATATCGGTCCATCAACAATCCACCATGGTTCTGAAGGGTAGAGCATCAACGTCCATTGATGTCTGGTGCGGAATTACTGGAGATATCAATGCCCTTTTTGTTTTGCGTGGCACTATCGCGGTACAGGCCTTTATTGATGTTTTAAGCACCTTCTTGCTTCCCACTGTTCTAGAGCAATTCGGGGATGGCGATTGCTTCTTTCAACACGCTCGAGCACCTGTTCATAATGCATGGCGTATGGCAGAGTGGTTGCATGACAATAACATCCCTGTAATGGACTGGCCTGCACAGAGTCCTGACCTGAATCCTACAGAATACCTTTGGGATATTTTGGAATTCTGTCTTCGTGCCAGGACTCACCCACCAACATCGATACTTCATGTCAGTGCATCCCTCCGTGAAGAATGGGCTTCCATTCCCCAACAAACCTTCCGGTACCTGACTGAACGAAAGCATGCGTGAGTGGAAGCTGTCATCAAGGCTACGGGTGGGCCAACACCAAACTGAATTCCAGCATTACCGATGCAGGGCGCCACGAACTTGTATGTCATTTTCAGCCAGGTGTCCGGATACTTTTCATCACATAGAGTATGCATGCAGGGTGTCGATCCTAAGAGTCGTGAGGCACATTTTCTCTGGTGTTTCGGCACATATTTTCGTTTTCTTTTTTGCAGTTGTAGCTGGAGATGACCCAAACAAATACTCCTCATAAAGTCTTTGATGAGATACTCAGTGTCGACGGAAAAGTGTTAGATTGTTTTCCGTTACAAACAAAGTGATTTTTAAAGTAGAGTTTTATGTGGGCAGTCGGTAGAGCGGTCCCAAATTAATCTAGTGTGGTACTCCTCTTATCGCTGTTCTTTAAGAGCGACAGCAACACACGAAGAACAATGTGTACTCCAGCAGCGAGTGAATAGCACTTTCTGCGTTGTGGTAGCAGGAGGTGGTGCTGTCCCTGCTGGAATGCTGACTATTCTTCGTGTCTTACTGTCGCCCTCAATGCACATCGATAAGAGGAATATCGCACTAGACTACTTTGTGACCGCTCTATGCACTGGGCACATGAAACTGCGCTTTAAAAATCACGTATTTTTAACAGGAAAAAATTCAACCGTTTCCGACGGCACTGAATGTTGCACGAAAGGTGCCATGAGCGATATTTGTTCCAGCTACAAATATCAAAAATGAAACTAGAGGTATTTGCTGAAATGCAGGATAAAATTAACCTGCCGGCTCTTGGGAGAGACACCCTGCGTACAGCACAAAGGAAACTGCGCCTCATCATCATCATCATCATCATCATCATCATCAGTGTTCTGTCTAAAGGCAGGTTTTCACATGGTAGTTCTCCAGGCTGTCCGGTCTTCTGCCATCCTCTTCAGGTCTGTATAATTTCCTCTTCCCTTTATGTCGTCTATCACCTTGTATCTTCTTCTTCCCCTCAGTCTTCTCCCACAAACCAATCCTTTCAAAGCATCTACTAGCAAGCACTCCCTTCTCAATGAATGTCCCAACCAGTCCTTTTTCCTTTCTCTTACAACCTTCAGCAGACATCTTCTCTCACCAACCCTTTGCAACCTGTATGTTATTTAATGTTTTAAACATGAAAGACAGCTAAAATGAGAGTCAATGTATTTCTTTTTTCATTTTCAATTACCACTCGAATAAGAACCTGAAGTTGTACGGCTGTTATCTTGAGTAATACTTGACATACTTGACATCACTAGAGGCATTATGGATCCTTCATAAATTTGTAAAGGACACTGAGTCTGCAATACGACAGATATAAATCATTACGCAGTATATCCTTTATTTCTTTAGTGAAGAACGTGAAACATATTTTAAGACGTTGCCGATGCATTCATATTCGGAAGGAGTGGGGTTCTCATTCTTCTCAGTCATCCTGGTTTAAGTTTCCATGGCGGTTTTCAAACTTAGCTTCATGCCAAATACCGAGTTGCGAAGCAGCTACACACAGCGTGATATTGTATCGTTACTCAAAGAAAGCTTCTCCAACAACTCTAATCTTTTCGTTGTCAAGGGGAATGCAAACCTTTAAACCCTTATCTTCGGCCTTCCAAATATTTTAGCCATTAAGTGCAGTTGTTAGTCAGTAATCAGAATAACTTTTGTCTGTGGATTAAAAAAAGATAAATTTCATTTGACAGGTTTCTAATAGTGATCAGAACTCATCTTAATACTGATTTAAACCAACATAAGCCGTCAGCCAAAATTTTAGTAACGCTACATAATTCCAGAATTAAGATTAGGGCAGCCATTGAAGACACAGAAATATCTGATACATTACCATAGCGTTCATTACAAAATTTCTTAACTCTTGCCGTCACGTAAGTACGTAAATGTTTGTTAAAAAAATTAAATAGCTTAGAAGTATGTTTAATAAGGACGTATGCTAATCAAAATGGCCAGCTGAATTTAAAAGAAAAGTTTTACAAGCTGTTTCATCGTCTTGAACCAACATCTTGTCAAATGGGCCCTAGCATCCCCGACGGCACGGCGGTGACGTCATCGTAGGAAGGCTGCAGCAGCCACTTTTGCATATGGCAAACGCACATATTTTCTCCATTAAAAGCCTTCAAAATGGAGTTGTTTACATCATGACTGCATGTGGTACAAACTGAAGTTGTTCAGAAAGAACTCATGCTTTCCTTAGATGGTACAGTGCGCCTAATTATACAGTGTTTTATGAGATTTTATGGTTTTATAATTTATATGCCAGTTGCAGCATTGCAAAATTTAAAATGCGACCAGAGATGTAGGAGCTTACCTCATTTTGTAGTTGAACCGTTAACGGCACAACCGAAATGGAGCAATATAGCTAAAATGGTTCTGATGGCTCTGAGCACTATGGGACTTGACAACTGAGGTCATCAGTCCCCTAGAACTTAGAACTACTTAAACCTAACTAACCCAAGGACATCACACACATCCATGCCCGAAGAAGGATTCCAACCTGCGACCGTAGTGGTCGCGCGGTTCCAGACTGAAGCTCCTAGAACCGCTCGGCCACTTCGGCCGGCTGCTGCATAGTGTAACTGTACTATAAGCAAAACGTTTCCAAGGCTCTAACAATGATTTAAAAAAATTCTAATAATCTCAAAATTTCGTTACATGCATTGTAGAGTGGCTGCCGGAACTTAGCCTTGAAATTAGTGTTTCTGCCAGAAGAGCTTGGATTTCTAATTTACCACCATGTTCCAATTATTATAAAGTAAATGCCCTACTAAGTGGACTACGCCTGTCAGTGTGGACTACATGTTTTGCACCCATACGTCAACACTTAAACACCTGATCGGCCGTCCCAGGCGGAAATAGGAATTAATGACGTATTCTTGCCGTGCGACACATACTTACAGGTACTAAGAACCTAAAAACATACGACCCGTTATACCTCAAATTATTAGTCTGAAAATGAGGTAAATGATGTTATGTAATTGAGTACACTGTCCTCAGACACCAACACAAATATTTGCGCTTACATCTGTTGCATCCTGTGTTATCAGGTAAGCACACTCTGTACCATGCAGTTTTTTGGCTACACAGAACTCGGCCCTAATCAGCTGCGTATTATCTGAAACATATTCTAACTGGTGATACATAACTGTCTGAGCAGCATACTTTTTGACTAATTCAGTTGTTTCTGATGCACTTCAGTGTGTGAACAGAATCTAGCACATAAAAGAGAGGCTGAGTATCTTCTCAAAAGTTCCTGTAAGCAACAGACAGGTGAGTAGGAGATGAAAAGCACAACGTAGCCCATCTGTTGAGTGAATTGTCATCAGGTAAAACGTATTTGATTTTGAAACGTACTGAACGTAATACAAACATAGTTTCTTTAATGCGACTAAGAAGTCATTCACCGTTCACATCTTTGTATGAAGACAGCAAACTCCACACATGAACACAAGAGCAGCTGTGCCCTCAGTTTTTTACTTGCAAGTGGCACCAAAAAGCTACAACAAGTGAAAGCTAAATAACGTTCCAAATGAATTCCATTAATCAGTAGTGAAACAATGTAATCTGATTCCCTGAGAGACCCAAACCTTTGTAGTAGAGTAGGAAAGCGTCATCTCGTCGCCCTTTTGCAGTATTACTTTGATAGGTAGAACAGATTTCGTGCCATGTATTGGGCTGAGGAACCACAAGAACCTGTGACCTTCTTATGCACTTGGAGGGATGTTGTAAAATTTAGAAAAATATTACATAATCCAGTATACTCGGAATAAATACGTAGTGACTTTTCTGTACACGTATTAAACTTAACTACTCAAATATGGAAGTAATTTTGAATGTCACTAAAAACCTGTGCAACGTTTTGAAGTAATATGTGATGAGAAATGGATGATCAGTTCAGTGTTCATCCTAGTGAATATTGGCAAACTATTAATAGCATTCTTTATATTGTTCACATAATTTACAGCGAAAGACAACCTTCTTGAGCGCTGTGTTGTTATTTGACTTTTGCTTGAAGACAGTGACATTTCGAGTTCACTATTAACCACAAATGAACACAAAATGGCAAGAATATTTGTGTCTATAACCACAAAATTGATGGAAGATTTTGATTTTATTATAACGCAGCGGCTGTGAAGCTTGATTGAATCCTAACATAGAAGTCAACCTATATTTTCTACAAAATATACTTCTCATGTGGAGCCTGAGTCTGTAAACTTGCAGCAATACTTTGTTTTCGTTTCTGTTTTTTTGGCGTTTCCGTTTCTCATCACTGCTCAACCAAAAAGGAAGCGTGGAAGACAGGCAGCTGGGGGAATCAGGCCGAATCGATGGTAAAACTCCTGCCTTGGGGCGAATTTCGTGCCGAGGCACTGAATATTTCTTGCCAGACGATCTGTCGTAACGTTGACTTAGCCACTTAATGAGAACTTCCGTGAAGCGCTGTTCACAAAGCTTAAACCAAAACAACATCTTGGGAAGTAATGCAAAATTAATGTAAAGTCACATCTGGGTTTACAGCATTGTCTACGAAGCTGGAAGCTATATGTTCCTCTAGAGAGATGTGACTGACCACGTTTCGAATTAACAATTGAAAGTTGTGTCGTAAATAAGCAAAATATATGCGGCTTGGTATTTGTAACGAGAAACACGTGCGATTTCAAACAGTACAATATGCTGAGTAAAAATTCTGATATGACTTTAGAATTTCGTTCAATTTGAAAATTGTTCTGATGTATCACAGCTATCCATTTCTAGCACAGAACGGCGTCGTTGGGGTATGAAAACCTTCCACTCTGGTCCAGTTATCAAAGATTTTCCTGCACTACGACACGAATCACTTTATACACAGAGAACGAATCCGGTAGCAAGATTCTTTAAATGGATGTGTACTTGTCGCCAACATGAACAGTGTTTAATACATGACGTGTAAAGAAAAATTACGTGGAAAACTACCACATACTCTTCTAGTGCCGGTTGATCGTTGAATAGAGCTTTATAGGGATGACTGAAAAGAACGGGCAATTCGAGAACGGAGGTTACTGAATAAACATAATTACCTTACACGTATTTATTTATAGTACGTTAATGTATATTCATGCCTATTCAGAGCATATCATTACTGAATGTCAGAAGCATTATTATTTCTTGAATATCAAGTGTGACAGTTGAGCTACCCCTCGGCACAAACACATCTGCAGCCTGGTAGACCGAGCGAGGTGGCGCAGTGGTTAGACACTGGCCTCGCATTCGGGAGGACGACGGTTCAATCCCGAGTACGGCCATCCTGATTTAGGTTTTCCGTGATTTCCCTAAATCACTCCAGGCAAATGTCGGGATGGTTCCTCTGAAAGGGCACGGCCGACTTCCTTCCCCATCCTTCCCTAATCCGATGAGACCGATGACCACGCTGTCTGGTCTTCCCCAAACCAACCAACCAACCAACCAACCAGCCTCGTATGAACGTTATGCACGGCTCAACCTAACAATTCAGCGGGAATCCTGGAGATTTCCTTTCGTATTCTTGCTTTAAGTTCTTCGGTGGTAGCAGTCGAGGGTGGTAAATCGCACTCTTAAGGCCGCCTTCAAAGAAAAAAAATCACACGCTGTCAGTTCAGGCTATCTTGAGACCGATGCAATGCCACGTGCTTTGAAACGACACGTTTACCAAACAAACCTCGGACAGCTCCCATCGACATCTGTGCCGTATGTCCTGTTGCTCCTTCATGTTGAAATCAACTGCTGCCAGTAAACTGGGGGAGTTCATGCTCAAGTAAACTTTCCCTCTTGGCAAGTATAACGAACAAACATAGTAATTACACCTCCATCATCTTCAAAACGGTAGGGGCCTATAACGCCAGTCGATGACATGGCGCAACACACAGTAACCTTGATGCTGTGCAGTAGACGCTCGTCTAGCTGACGAGAGTTTTGCTGAGAACAATAGCGAGAACTGTGTCCATCGACGAAGCCAATGAATTGGATCTGATCTTCTTTCGACATCCAAAGGTTCTTAATGAAATTTCGTCGTCGTGTGCCTCTGCTAATATGCGTTCACCATGTCGTCCACGCGTTAGCAGATCGTTATGTCGAAGTTGCCGAATGGTCGGCAGCTTGTACGGATGGAACTTTAAACCAACTTTCAGTATTCGTTGAACACTCGAACGGCGCAGCTGCATAGACCGTGCGTGACGTCGAACAGAGCGCTGTGTTCCTGTTAAGAAAGCAGTTCGCGCAGCCTCGATATTGCCTACCGTGCGAGCGGTTAGGAGTCTCCCTGTAGACTGCTTCTTTAATGCAGGTTGTTTCTTCAGTTCAGTACCCGTTCAATCAAAATTGTGGACACAGGTGTTGACTGCATGTGGCGAGAGAGCACGACTATGCCGTCTCACACTGAAATGATGCTGAAATTCTCGACGCGCGGACGAAGCAATTCAATTTTTATAATTGACTTTTACCGCAAGCGCTCGCTGCACACCGTTGTTATTAAATGGCAACACAGTGTGAGCAGCATTCTACATGTCATTAGGTGTCACCTACTTGGCATCGTTGCACGCCACATCCAAAATTTCCAGTCTTTGGAGTCACGCTATATATACACTGAAGCGCCAAAGAAACTGGTATAGGCATGCGTGCTCAAATACAGAGATATGTAAACGGGCAGAATACGGCGCTGCGGTCGGCAACGCGTGTATAAGACAATAAATGTCTGGCGCAGTTGTCAGATCGGTTACTGCTGCTACAATGGCAGGTTACTAGGATTTAAGTGAGTCTGAATGTGGTGTTACTGTCGGCGCACGAGCGATGGGACACAGCATCTTCGAGGTAGCGGTTAAGTGGGTACATTTCCCATACGACCATTTTACGAGTGTACCGTGAATTCACGACTGCGCAAAACATTAAATGTCCGAGGTCGCTGCGACGACCGAAGAGAATCGTTCAACGTGAGAGAAGTGCAACCCTTCCGCAGATTGCTGCAGATTTCAATGGTGCGTCATCAGCAAGTGTTAGCGTGCGAACCATTCAAGGAAACATCATGGATATGGGCTTCCGGAACCAAAGACCCACACGTGTACCCTTGATGAGTGCACGACACAAAGCTTTACGCCTCGCCTGAGCCCGTTTACATTACATTGGGGATTTTCTCTGCCTCGTGATGACTAGGTGTTGTGTGATGTCCTTAGGTTAGTTAGGTTTAAGTAGTTCTAAGATCTAGGGGACTGATGACCGTAGATGTTCCATAGTGCTCAGAGCCATTTGACCCATTTTTTTGAACCGACATTGGACTGTTGATGACTGAAAACAAGTGGTTCTAACCACTGTGGGACTTAATATCTGACGTCATCAGTCCCATAGACTTAGAACTACTTAAACCTAACTAACCTATGGACAGCACACACATCCATACCCGAGGCAGGACTCGAACCTGCGACCGCAGCAGCAGCGCGGTTCCAGACTGAAGCGCCTAGAACCGCTCTGCCGCAACGGCAGGCTGACTGAAGACATGTTGCCTGTTCGGACGAGTCTCATTTAAAATTGTATCGAGCGCATGGTCATGTACGGGTATGGGGACAACCTCATGAATCCATGAATGCTGTACGTCAGCAGGGAACTGTTCAAGTTGGTGGAGGCTCTGTAATGGCGCGGTGTGCGTGAAGTTAGAGTGATATGGGACGCCAGTTACGTCTATATACGACTCTGACAGGTGACACATACTTAAGCATCCTTTCTGGCCACTTGCATCTGTTCGTGTCCGTTGTGCATTCCGACGGAATTGGGCAATTGGTTCAAATGGTTCAAATGGATCTGAGCACTATGGGACTTAACATCTATGGTCATCAGTCCCCTAGAACTTAGAACTACTTAAACCTAACTAACCTAAGGACATCACACACATCCACGCCCGAGGCAGGATTCGAACCTGCGACCGTAGCGGTCACGCGGTTCCAAACTGAAGCGCCTAGAACCGCACGGCCACCCCGGCCGGCTACTTGGGCAATTCCAGCAGGACAATGCGACACCCCGCACGTCCAGAATTGCTAGAGAGTGGCTCCAGGGACACTCTTCTGAGTTTAAACACTTCTGTTGGCCACCAAACTCTCCAGACATGGACATTATTGAGCATAAATCGGCAGCCTTGCGACTAGCTGTTCAGAAGAGATCTTCACCTTCTTGTACTCACACGGATTTATGGACAGCCCTGCAGGATTCATGGCGTAAATTCCCTCCATTACAACTTCAGATATTAGTCGAGTCGGTGCCACGCCGTCTTGCGGCCCTTCTGCGTGCTCGAGGGGGCCCTACACGATGTTAGGCAAGTGTACCGGTTTCTTTGTCTCTCTAGTGCAGAAAACCACGTTTTATTTCACTGTTTTACATTTGAAAGGCTGTGCAGTTTAGTAAATGCATATATTCCACAGAAAATATCGGTTAGTAACGTTGGTAATGTTGGTAGTATTGCTTGTTCTAGATTTTACAGTCATTAGCGGCTGCTGTGCCAGAATTCAGCAGATTTTCATGAAGCCTGTAGCACATGAGGGTACTGCTGGCCCATTGACACATGAGAAGATCCGAAGCACACTTCACAACCACCCTGTCACATACAAATATCTCTTTCCATTTTCCTCCAATGAAAGACAATTTAAAATTTGCTGCATCCAAAATACTGATTTCAGTCAGCTATATACGTTAATGGCGGAGGACCAACCACACGTATTTCGAAATAACATAATCTTCCGGTAGAAACGCATTTCCCCAACACACACAGATATGCAACGAAAAGGCAGAAAGACGAAGTCATGTTATTGTTTATCGTTCGTGAGAATATATGTGACTTCATTAATAATAGTAATAAAAAATTTCACACCAATGAAGAGATATAAAAAATAAAAGGAACGGAAATTTTGGTAACTGCGAAGTTCGCGGACTGACTATAGTTAGTAATGGTTAAACAAAGAAACAGTGTTTCTAAATATTAATGACAATGAATTCACTACTAATAGCTTTTCAGCAGACGAAAATTTCTGGTTTATTAAGCAACAGATTTTGACATTTCATGCAGCGAAGAGGATAGCTTCCTGTCGTTCATATTCGTTGATTCTAATCACTTAAGGGTGAGTTATGACGGGCGACTGCCCACGGAGGCCAAACACTGGCGTGCGCGCTCACACCAGTAACGTTTCAGCTGAATTTGTGGGCGCGTATTTCAGCAATAGCCGAACGCGAGCTCGTTCGCTCTGCCAGACTCATTAGGGCGGTGGTGAATGACGACCACCATTTAACACCACGCGTCCAGTCACCGTTACCCTCAACTCAGAATTATTCCTCAATGTACTGCATCCATTACATATCACTCGCGTCTCAGAAACTGAATGTACGCATAAAACTGGCCGAGAACATTTTAAACTACATGCCACAGCACTTTCATACTGTGACGCTCTCATAGCAGACCAATCTCCATTTTCTGTCACAGTTATCATTCTCTCTGGTTAGTAAGACAGAAACCGCTTTGCTGCAGTGGCCAAAGTCATGGTTATATGTTTACTTCTCCCTCGCTTAACAGTACAGTAACACATTTTAAATAATAGAAAAAACATTCACAATGTTAACACAAACTTGTAGAAGAAATGAAATATAAATCGCCGGGACCTGATGGGATTCCAATTCGGTTTTACAGAGAGTACTCTACTGCATTTATCGCGAATCTCTTGCCCAATGTAAAGTCCCGAGCGACTGGAAAAAAGTGCAGGTGACGCCTGTATATAAGGAGGGTAGAAGGACGGATCCTCAAAATTACAGATCGATATCCTTAACATCGGTTTGTTGCGGGATTCTCGAACATATTCTCAGTTCGAATACAATGAATTTCCTTGAGACAGAGAAGTTGCTGTCCATGCATCAGCACGGCGAAACGCAACTCGCCCTTTTTTCACATGTGAACCATGGCTGAAGGGTATCAGACGGATGCCATATTCCTTGACTTCCGGAAAGCGTTTGATTCGGTGCCCCACTGCAGACTCCGAACTAAGGTACGAGCATATGGATTGGTTCCCAAATATGTGAGTGTCTCGAAGGGTTCTTAAGTAATAGAACCCAGTACGCTGTCCTCGGTGGTGAGTGTTCATCGGAGGTGAGGGTATCATCTGGAGTGTCCCAGGGAAGTGTGGTACGTCTGTTCTTGTTTTATATCTACATAAATGATCCTTTGGGTAGGGTGGATAGCAATGTGTGGCTGTTTGCTGATGATGCTGTGGTGTACGGGAAGGTGTCGTCGTTGAGTGACTGTAGGAGGATACAAGATGACTTGGACAGGATTTGTGATTGGTGTACAGAATGGCAGCTAACTCTAAATATAGATAAATGTACATTAATGCAGATGAATACCAATAAGAATCCTGTAATGTTTGAATACTCCATTAGCAGTGTAGCGCTTGACACAGTCACGTCGATTAAATATTTGGGCGTCACATTGCAGAGTGATATGAAGTGGGACAAGCATGTAATCGCAGTTGTGGGGAAGGCGGATAGTCGTCTTCGGTTCAATGGTAGAATTTTGGGAAGATGTGGTTCATCTGTAAAGGAGACCGCTTATAAAACACTAATACGACTGAAACGTCCCCATAGAAAAATTATAAATGACTGTGCTTAAACTGACACACAATATTTTTAGCACAACGCAATCTGACTTTTAATAATCCCTACAAAAGAATGACCCTGACTAACAATAACCTATACCTTTCATGAATCACTTACCTCACAAAAATCTTCGTTACTCAGACTACTGCAGTACAGCGAGCTCCAATACTGCCAGTTAAATAAAAGAGTATAACTACTGAAGTCACTAACTACTGATAGGCATAGTTAGCAAATGAAAGATTTTGATATAGAACAAACAATGTATTTACCTTAATAGTGTTCAAAAGTCATAATATATATATATATATTTATATATACATATATTTACAAATTTACTGTCTCTGGTGGACACACGTCTAGATCATCCGCTCTCAAAACTCCGCCATCTCTTTTCCCACATCCACCACTGCTGGCGGCTCACCTCCAACTGCGCAACGCTACGCGCTGTTAACATTCAACTGCCCACTACAATAGAGAATATTTCAACAATGCCAAGCAGCCACAGACTGCACACAGCACAGCCAGTGACTTTCATACAGAGCGCTAGTGGCGTTACCAATATAAAAACCTAAACAGCCTACTTACACGACCTATTCTTGAGTACTGCTCGAGCGTTTGGGATCCTTATCAGGTCGGATTGAGGGAGGACATAGAAGCAATTCAGAGGCGGGCTGCTAGATTTGTTACTGGTAGGTTTGATCATCACGCGAGTGTTACGGAAATGCTTCAGGAACTCGGGTAGGAGTCTCTAGAGGAAAGGACACTTTCTTTTCGTGAATCGCTACTGAGGAAATTTTGAGAACCAGCATTTGAGGCTGACTGTAGTACAATTTTACTGCCGCCTACTTACATTTTGCGAAAGACCACAAAGATAGGATAAGAGAGATTAGGGCTCGTAGAGACGCATATAGGCAGCTATCTTTCCCTAGTTCTGTTTGGGAGTGGAACAGGGAGAGAAGATGCTAGTTGTGGTATGAGGTACTCTCCGCCATGCACCGTATGGTGGACTGCGGAGTATGTATGTAGATGTAGATATAGACGCTCACCGTCGAGCGAAATTGTTAGTAAATAAAGAATTAAAAGTGAAGCAGCAAAGATGTGCCCTTCAGCACTGACACAGGACAATACGACATACTGGCGATGTTTCTACGGGCTGATGTTCACAGTTTTGAGCGCGCACTGTGTGTCATGTTAAGGAACGCGTGCTCAGCGACCTGGCCGTCAGAGACATGCCGCTCCTCCGCCCCTCTCCAGACGGACACACGCAGCTCGGCATGGAGGTCACGTCCCCGCAATCAGACCCCTGAGGTGAGCGGCGCACGCAGGACAAGTGGAACGTGATCCGGGGACAGCAAGGCGGCCCACGGAAGAAAGGAACTCAGCCTCTGCTGCTGCTGCTATGTGCGGCAAGTACAGGAGCGGCTCTGAATAAGGGCTGCCGCTCTGCGGTTGTCCATACACAGAAACAACTGTTTCCAACTGCTACCCCGCTAAATATTCATCTGCAGCATGTTCGTTGAATTCCACCTTGTTGAAAAAAAGACCAACCACAGTCTTCCGTCTTAAGCTTTTGTTTTTCCAAGAAGTGGACAAAGTCGAATTATGAAAGTATGGTGTAAGCTGGAATTACTCTTCAGATATCCCTAATACAAACAAGGCTAATGAATAGTTAGGAAGAAAATAAATATACTTTTAATGTATAGCAACAGCACACACGTAAATATCTGACAATTGAGTTTTCAATATAGCGTAATTTTCTAAAATTGAAATTAAATTACTACACTGGGGAGTAAAAAGAGAAACATTTTTTGTTCAGAATAGAAAATACGTGATCCTGACAGTATTTTTTTCTTCTTAATGTAATTATGATATCGCTTTATCGCCATCAGGCACTGTTTACGAGAGACAGTCGTATATGATCTGAGAAACTAATGTATTCTACGTTCTTCACTACAACATTATTAAAAAATTGTAACTCACCTAGAAGGTAGGAACTGACCATTTTCTGCCATATTTCACTTGTGGAGCATCTCTTTTGGAGGTTCAGCAATAACAGACGAGCATATTATGTTAACATTTGCCTCTTTTTCCACAGCAGAAATCTCCTAATAAAAGTATTCGCCGTAATCAATGCACACTGTTCAAGACTTCCGAAAATAAATCTATGTGCATGTGCAGGAAGTGTACTTTTAAGAACATGCAATAACTGAAACCCTTATAATATGTTGTAAGATCGTTGACAATATCACGATAGTTTTCCGCCTTTCGATTTTCTAAAAAAACTATTAGTAGCACTTACCAAGCTGTTTTCTCCAGTGAATTCAATAGTTGTTTAAAGTTTTCATCATGCGTTTGCGATCGTTTATGGAGACCTATAAATAATCCTTTTTGATTAATTTTGCTTCTCTGATTTTAGGAAGCTTTTGTATAGTGAAACGAGGAATACTCTTTACGGCTTTGATTAAATTCTTCATTTATCCTAGTCTGAAATGTAACGGAGACAAATACACTTCTTCAGGATTACACAATGCGTCATATTTAATTTTTATCTATTTGTGTTATGAAACGGGGAGTACTCTCTACGGGTTTGATTAAATTCTTCATTTATCCCAGTTTGAGATTTAACGGAGACTAAATACTCTTCTTCAGATTTACACAATGCGTAATATTTCATTGTTTCTCTATCCAGACATCTATGATCAGTGTTTAGGCCATTATGTTCGAATGTAATGTGTTCTTCTGTCGGTGCTATCATAGTGTCACGAAAAAGAACAGTGGCCCCAGCTTCACGTAATCAAGCTACAGACCAACAATAAATGCAATTACCTTCAAATCACCACAAATATTCTATTCATACATGACATACTGAAGGTGTTTCAACAAAAATTTAAAGCTTTAATATGTCTCTTTCATACTAGGAGAGTAAGCTACAGGTTCTGAGGGAAATTTGTTGCTATTCTGTAAAAGCACTTCGTTTGAACTAACTTTAGAGTAAGCGATGAACAAGCACCATTTAGTTGTGCTACGTTAAGTACGAAATATCATTACGAAACAAAAACAGCTTCTGAACTGACAACGTCGATTACGATAAGTACACGTTTTTGTACTCTTTTCCAGAAGATTCCATCCTTTTATCCATTTCCTTTTAGCTGTTTCATTTTCTTCCTTAGCACCATCAGAATCTGAACTATAGTCAATATCAAACATTGTGGAGGCTTTCGTATTGGCAATTCTTGGCAGTGTGTAATTGGTGTCACTGCGGATTGCAAAAATAGGGTACCTCACGTGTGTTTTGCTCTTGATGTAGGTCTAAACCCTTTCATGTTTGTTAAGCAGAAATAACAGTGTAGCGTGTGATCTGTGGTTCCCTCCCAGTCATAGTGGTACATAAATGTTTACACCCATCCTCACCACTGCTCGCTTTTTCTTACGCTGCAGCAAAGAATCCCGTAATCTGGGAATATTTGTACCACCCTCTATCTGAGCCGTGAAACAGTATTATTTCACTCCAGTTCTTAAGATGCACACACTTAAGGGTACTCGATTTTTTTACTGTGTGGAAGAATGAAGAAGTGGCCCAACAGGAAAATCATGTATATCATAAATATAAATGCATCAAGGGCCAGAGTAATGGAACATCCAAAGTAATATATAGATGGAGGGCGATCTTAAAAAGGGCAAACTCGCTGCTACCGTTGCAGTAGAACATCTGAAGCAATGAGCTATGACTGTATTCTACAGAAATTAAGACTAAAAGATTTATAATTTAAACAGAAATAAGCAACAGGTATAGTTCGAAAAAGATTCTTTTGAATCAAACTACGGCTGGTTTCAGATTTCTTAGAAACCCATATTCTGATGGTTGTTATGGATTTCTTTGCTTCCTTGCTGGGGCCTCGTTTTGCATTCGTTATTGGTTTGCTGCACTAGAATAAGCGAAAGGTTTTTTTCTGAGTTCGGTAAAATTTACGAGAGATTTAGTTCTTTTCATCTCTATCGAAGCATTCATCAAAATATTTTAAAGTTAGTAAGAAGTGAAATGTGGTGAAAAATTACGTGCCGTGTAGTTCTGTGTGACAACATCGCCTTGCGTTTTTGCTATGAATTTTAAAATCAATAATAAAGTCTATAAGCAAAACGAAGGACTTGCAGCTGGGAGAAATTTTCCTGGATTACTAAGTGATATTTATAGTAACCATCTGGGACCAAAGTACTTCTCATTCAACAACCAGATAAACAGTAAAATGACACTTTCTTGAGGTTTGATAGTAATAACAGCGAAGTTGATGTCCTAGCTTTAAGATGAGACGCAAACTACATAACAACATTAAATTCACTGTCGCCGGCCGTATGGCCGAGCGGTTCTAGGAGCTTCAGTCTGGAACCGCGCGACCGCTACGGTCGCAGGTTTGAATCCTGCCTCCGGCATGGATGTGTGTGGTGTCCTTAGGTTAGTTAGGTTTAAGTAATTCTAAATTCTAGGGGATGATGTCCTCAGAAGTTAAGTCCCATAGTACTCAGAGCCATTTGAACCAATTTGAAATTCATTGTCGAACATGAAATAAACACTAACGTTAACTTACTAGAACTTACAGTGTCCAACATAAATAACGAATATCAATTTGACATTTTTGTAAGCCAATAACCACGAAATATTACATTAGCCACAAATCATGCCACCCAAACCAGCATAATATGGGTAACTTTAGGATAATTCTTAGAGAATAAAATCAAGAATTCTGGACAATAAATTTGTGCAAGGTCTGAAACAATTGTGAAGGGCACAAAATTAAGAAAGCATGCAGTCATACCATTTACAGGTCCTCTTTCATATAAAATTTCCAACCTGTTTAAAAGGAAGAATTTCAAAAACCAGCTTTTCCAATAATAATAAATCTCATCAGAGAGCTGCGCGCACACTTCCATCCATAAAGTGAAGAGTAATAAATGTCCCAAATTCTGCACTGGCTAATGCCTTCTAAAATAAGGTTTAAGAAACACCTTCATGCCCTACTACTGAACAACTTAAGTGAATCAGTGCCTGCCACTCATCAAATAATCATACACTGTACAATATAGAAAATAACCTGCGTATAATGGCGGCGCAATGAACTTTTATAGAAGAGGCTGAGGTTTATGCCCATAAAAATACCTTTTTGTGATATTATTCTGGATGAGTATACTGACATCCAACACCCCCTTCCTAAATAAGTTCCGGCCGGTCCTCTCATGATTCAAACCGGCATAATATTCTCTTAGTCCAAGACAGCCATAGTACTTGTAGTTGTTTCATAATTTTTTATACTCATCTTGTATGAATACAGTATAAACGTCTTATACCATTATTGTAAAACTGATGGTCTGAGGTATTAAAACATTACAGCTCTTTTCTTAAAACTGCAACGAGCAATCAGTAAATAGACCACAATTCCTTTTCGTCAGAAATTCTTTATTGAACATAGTGAGAAATACACACACCAAAAAATGCTGTTTTATCTACACACCAGATTTTTCCACGTAATCTTAGACCCATTGTATGGCCTTCCTCCAGCGCGAAACGAGGGCGTGTATGCCCTACCAGCACCAATCCTTATCCTGGTGGCGGAGCCAGTGCTTCACAGTGTGAATCACCTTTCATCGTTCTCAAAATGTCTTCCACAAATGGCATCCTTTAGTGGCCCAAACAAGTGGAAGTCCAAGGGGGTAGGTTAGGTGTGTCAGGTGTGACGGCGAGGATGGTTTCCGCAACCGATGCGAAACGTCGAGCACAGCCGAACACCCTTCTGATGGCCTCACCCTCTGTTCGCAGCGACTAACTGTACTTCGGACGACGGCACACGCTCCGTAGACTTTGCACCACCGTTTGTGATATTCCCAACAATTTCTCTCTCTGGGGAGAGAAATTCAACGACAGTACGTTGCTTCTATCGTAGATCATCTACAGACCCATTTTGAAACTGTCCTGCAGCTACGCTATCTGTCAGAAGTGACGGTAACTTGGCCCGCTCGGTCAGGAGACATGAAATGACACACATGTAACGT
This sequence comes from Schistocerca serialis cubense, assembly GCF_023864345.2. NCBI lineage: Eukaryota > Metazoa > Arthropoda > Insecta > Orthoptera > Acrididae > Schistocerca > Schistocerca serialis. Next base: position 8,691,761 of record NC_064642.1, on the reverse strand, counting down.
TTCGCATTCGTGCCATTGTTTTCGCCTGAGAAAGAAAAAGCGGTGCATTACTTTCTGGTCAACCCTCGTATTATATTACTACTACTGATAATGTAAAATGCCACTATTGATTTCGTTTTCAGACAGGTCTATCAGGATAACAAATAACATATCCAACTGTGCTTACATACCGTGCGCAGTGTTGGTATTGTACGAGGGCTATTCACAAAGTACATTACGTGTTGGAATTAGAAATAAAGTATTGGAAATTTTTTTTATTATTTACAGATGAAAATCACACTTAAGTACTACTTTTCTACATAGTTGCCATTTCAATTAAGGCACTTATCGTAGCGATGGACGAGCTTGGAAATTCCTTGGTAGTAAAATTCGGCCGCCTGCGCCTTCAACCACGTGGTTACCTCTTCTTGAAGCTGTGCGTCGTCATCAAAACACTGCATAGCCAACCACTTCTTCATTGCTGGCAATAAGTGGAAGTCGCTCGGTGCCAGGTCGGGACTGTACGGCGGATGAGGAAACAACTCCCACTTAAAAGATTCGATAACTTCACGAGTGGCATTTGCCGTGTGGGCCCGGGCGTTGTCGTGAATCAGCAAGATCTTTGAGTCCAACTTTCCCCTGCGCTTGTTTTGTATTGCTCTTCTGAGGTTGTGCAGAGTTTGACAATACCTTTGAGAGTTTATTGTAGTGCCTCTTTCCAGGAAATCCACAAAAATCACACCTTTTCTGTCCCAAAATGCAGTCGCCATCACCTTCTTTGCCGACATTGAGTGCATGCATTTCTTGGGTTTTTGGGGGGAATTTGTGTGGCCCCACTGCATTGACTGCAATTTTGTCTCGCACTTCACATGCTTAACTCAGTAACGATGCGATCGAGTAATGAGCCGCCATCTTTCTCGTAAGCGTCCAAAAACGTTAACGCTGCAGCCATTCGCTGATTTTTGTGAATCTCTGTCAAGATTTTTGGTATCCATCTCGCACAAAACTTGTGGTAACCAAGCTTTTCGGTAATGATTTCGTGCAACAAACTTCGTGAAATTTGTGGAAAACTCATAGAGAGTTCCGTTATTGTGAAATTACGGTTTTCACGGACCGCGGCATCGACTTTTTCGACAAGTTAGGCAGTCACAATGCTGGGTCTTCCACTTCGCTCTTCGTCGTGAACGTTAGTTCGGCCATTTTTAGATTTTATGACCCGTTGACGCACTCCACCTTCAGTGATTATGTTGTCCCCATACACTTCATAAAGCTGCCGATAGATTTTTATCGGTGTACAGTTTTTTGCAGTCAGAAACCTTATTACAGGACGCACTTCACACTTCGCGGCATTTTCAATTAACGCTGACATTTCAATCTGTCACAGTAACTCAACGGAGAACAGCACGAACCTCTCACTAACACGGCAGGATGCCGACTGAGCGGCGGAATGGCATGACACCAAGATGGCCGCGCTAGCCCCGCCCCTAACGGACACAAACGAAAACGTAATGTACTTTGTGGATAGCCCTCGTATATACACACATCAAAAAATGTTTACATCACCTCGGTTCCTAAAGCTCCGGAACCTGTACAGAAAATTGGAACAGAGATAAAAATAAACATCATTTCCGCCCTTTTTATTGCTCACGAAAATCACAAATTGCATGTTGTACCACCATACAGCGAGACTTTTAGAGGTGGTTGTCCAGATTGCTGTACACACCGGTACCTCTAATTTCCAGTAGCACGTCCTCTCGCATTGCTGCATGCCTGTATTCGTCGTGGCATACTATCCACTCGTTCATCAAGGCACTGTTGGTCCAGATTGTCCCACTCCTTAACGTCGATTCGGCGGACATCCCTCAGAGTGGTTGGTGAGTCACGTCGTCCATAAACGGCTCTTTTCAATCAAACCCAGGCATGTTCGATAGGGTTCATGTCTGGAGAACATGTTGGCCACTCTAGTCGAGCGATGTCGTTATCCTGAAAGGAGTCATTCACAAGATGTGCACGGTGGGGGAGTGAACTGTCGTCCATGAAGACGAATGCCTCGTCAATATGCCGCCGATATGGTTGCACTATCGTTCGGAGGATGGCATTCACGTATCGTACAGCCGTTACGACGCCTTCCATGACCACCACTGGCGTACGTCGGCCCCACATAATGCCACCCCAAAACAGGAGCAACTTCCACATTGCTGCACTAACTGGACAGTGTGTCTAAGGCTTTCAGCCTAACCGGGTTGCCTCCAAACACGTCTCCGGCGATTTCCTGGTTGAAGGCATATGCGACACTCATCGGTGAACAGAACGTGATGCCAGTCCTGAGTGGTTCGTTCGGCATGTTGTTGGGCCCATCTGTACCGCGCCGCATGGTGTCGTGATTCCAAAGATGGATCTCGCCATGGACGTCGGGAGTGAAGCTGCGCATCATGCAGCCTATTGCGCACTGTTTCAGTTGTAACACGACGTCCTGTGGTTGCAGGATGAGCATTATTCAACATGGTGGCGTTGCTGTCACGGTTCCTCCGAGCCATAATCCGGAGGTAGTGGTCATCCACTGCAGTAATACCTTTTGGGCGGCCTGAGAGAGGCATGTCGTCGACAGTTCCTGTCTATCTGTGTTTCCTCCATGTTCGAACAACATCGCTTTGGTTTACTCCGAGACGCCAGGACACTTCTCTTCTGTAGAGCTCTTACTGGCACAAAGTAACAATGCGGACGTGTTCGAACCGCGGTACTGAGCGTCTAGGCACGGTTGAACTACAGACAACACGAGCCGTGTACCTCCTTCCTGGTGGAGTGACTGGAACTGCTCGGCTGTCAGACCCCTGCTCATGCGTGGTTGTTTACATCTTTGGGTGAGTTTAGTGACACCTCTGAACAGTCAGAGGGGTTGTGTCTGTGATACAATATCCACAGTCAACGTCTATCGGCAGGAGTTCTGGGAACCGGGGCGATGCAAAATATTTTTGGAGTCTTAATACATGTAATCCTGACCATTCCATAAAATGTCATATTAGAAATTATTGTAAATAATATTACTTCAGATTTGAATTTTTCAATTGTTTTCGTAGCACTAGTGAAGGCATATTTTACTGCGCCCACTTACTTCCGCACTAACCTAACATACTTACGATTGTGACATCTTAGAAAATATTGTTTATGTTACTCTCGTGAGGCTAGGCCCCACACTGCAAATGTTCATCGTGTGAGCTGCCATTTAACGTAGAATGATGTGATTTAAAGAGTTTTCCAGTGAACTGAACAACACCCTTAGTGTCAGAAAATGTGTTTACTTTGAAAACCATAACAAGAGCACAAGGTGATTTCGTCAAACAGAAATATACATCATGTAAAGTTTCACCATACTTCACGTTTTACAAACTTACAAAACTTTACATTGATGTTTTAAAAGAAGTGAAAGGAACTAATTGTCTCATAAATATTACCGGACTGTGAAAAATGCTTTCTGCATTTGCTAGTATGGCACGCGATTAACGAAAGCCGAAAGAGGGCCCAGCAAGAAAGCAAGGAAACCTATAGCAAGCATCTGAAGATGCCAGAATGAGATTTTCACTCTCGCGGAGTGTGCGCTGATACGAAACTTCCTGGAAGATTAAAACTGTGTGTCGGACCGAGACTCGAACTCGGGACTTTTACCTTTTGCATGCTACCCAGCTGAGCTAGCGAAGGACGGCTCACACCCCGTCATCACAGTTCTTCAAGGTCCGCAGGGAGCTTCTGTGAAGTTTGGAAGGTATGAGACAAGTTACTGGCAGAAGTAAAGCTGTGAAGACGGGACGTGAATCGTGCTTGGGTAGCTCAGTTGGTAGAGCACTTTCCCACAAAAGGCAAAGGTCCCGAGTTCGAGTCTCGGCCCCGCACACAGTTTTAATCTGCCAGGAAGTTTCATCTGAAATGTTTACCAAGAAATCGAAAACTGAGTATGGTTTGATTCAAACAAATCTTTCGCAAACCGTCCTTGTGCTTGGTTGCTGTTCACACTATAAAGCCCGTAGTACTACCACAACGTTTCTGAAAATGTCAATTTTCGACAATATTGCCCCAGGTTCAGAGTTGTATCTGTCTCTGAACTTCGTCACGCACGTTTCCGTTTTGGTGGGCGGCAACTTGCCAGTTGTACTTCACTTGGCTACTGTTTTCTTGTACATTGTTTCTCACTTCCCGTAACAATGGCTGCAGTTGTATCACATTTACGCAATCCCTGTAGCCGAAACGGCTCAAGAAGGTCCCCTCCAAAGCTCCAACGGCTACAGGTGGAAACAGTAGCCGTCTACAGAGCTGTGACAACAACAAGGCGTTGCCATAGAGACTTTTACAAACTCGCGCTACGATATTGTTTAAGGTAAGCCTGCGTCCAGCCCACTGCAACCTACACCGTCTCAGCTATAGTTCTTTCACTGTACTGGTGAACCACACAAAATATTTACATAGACATTTGACCGTTGTTCCAGTATTATTTCATTCCTTGTGCCTATCTATTAAAACATTGCAAAAATATGGTGTAACAAGTGGACTATCGATGAGCAGCGTACTTTTTAGAGCTACATCCAACTTCTGTAGGCATCACCAATAGCCAGAAATTGAAGCGGGAGGATCACCAGCCTCGTCGCAAACTGGTATACTCTATTCCATGCAGGTATTGCTCTTATCAGATCTTGGACCAATTGCTTTTACGGTTTATTCAAAAACATTCTTTCAGCATTCTGGAACAAGTAAGTATTCAGCATCAGTGCAGTAACTTGAAGGAAAAAAAAAACCCAACGAAAACGCGAGAAAGCCGCAACCCATGTGGACACTGCTAGCTCGGAAATGAATTGCCGTAAACATTTCTGAGCAATTGTGGCCGAACATTAGCGAATGTGCAGTTGAAATTTGCGTCACCAGCAATGTTGCCGGGCTATATTGTCGACAATATTCAATTCCACGGATCGTGCAAACCTGCCTTTAGACTCTAAAATACTTTGCTGATACTCCGTTAGAAGAAAAAACTCATCGGTCCGATTAACGTCCTTTTGTGACTGCTATTGACCTCTCAAGTTGCTCTGTTGAAGAGGTATTACCGGCTGCGTCGAATGCTGCTACCAGTACGGTCTGGGTTGTTAACGTCTGCAGCGCCAGTTTGAGTGATAGTGCGAGGAGCGCAGCATTGCAGTCAGGATGCGTCTATATGCAGATGCGCAGACTGTATGTTTGCGTGTAGCCGCGCGCCTGGGTGGTACGGGTTGTTCTGCAATCCCCGGAAGACATCTGGCCCCGGCGTGTTGGCTACGTAATCAAGCGGTCGCTCCTCGCTGCTCCACGGTCCCCCCTCCTGACCGCAGAGCGCCTGTGGCTGGATGGGGCTGCCGCGCCGCCGTGCTGTACTGCTGTGCTGCTGTTTGCAGCGCCAGCAGGGGGCGTAAGTCGCGCTGTCGTCCGGCCGTGAGTCACCGGGATCACAAACACGAACCCGAGCCACTGCCGAGACAACCAGTCATTCACACACTCCCCATCTGTAACGAACATCATCGGGGTTGTTAAGTGTAGTGTAGTGGTAATGGAAGTTGCCCCGCATCACTCCTGCCTTTGTCCTTGTGGCAGAAAGTTACACGAGAAATGATACTGGTTGACGCAGATGATCTTGAGGATGATATCTTCATACATTTCAGATTGACTGGATACTGATCATATACACGATGGTTTCATCTACAAGTAATATATTTCGACAGCTTGGTAAATGAAATTTGTCGACCACGCCTGGATTGTGCTGTGTGCGCTGACAAACATGATGGACCAGTCTAATTTTTAATAAGCGATAACTCGGGATAAAGATAAGATGCAGCAAAGTGTTTTAGATAAAAGCTGTAGGTGGCAGAGAGGGTAACGCATTGCTACTAATCGCGATGACCTTGAGTTTCAAGGTGATCTGGAGATTAAAGTAATCGTTTTAAAATAGGAGACCTAGTATTTGATTTAATATCTGAAAAGAGCGACAAATTTTAAGCAACAATAATACGTTATTCAAGGTCATGTCAAGGTTGAGTGAAGGTCAAATAAGCAAATATGTTTTTGGTTGTAGTAGAGGTTAACTCGGAATAGAGAAGATATATAGCGAAATACGATGTTAGATATAAAATGGAAAGGGCATGAGGGGTATCTATCATTACCTGTAACCATGATCTTAAAGGTAATTATCGATGGTTACTCGAAGGCTGAGTTTTGTTTCATGGAAACCCCTACATGTGACGTAGGATTTGTGATGACCGAAAAGATATTTGAACTTTGTTTTAATTGACGCGTTTATTGCCAAAAATAAATACATCACAACGTGTAAATATTTTTTGCCATCTGCAAGACAGAACCAAAATTAGAAAATGTAGAACATTATGAATCGTTGAGTGAGACCCCTCATCTCTCATTTCTCGTGACACTGCTTCCGTTTTGCATCTAACTTTTTATTTTCTTACCCCTCTCTATTCTGAGATAATCCCTAGTACAAACTTAGTCCCTACTACAACAAAAATTTATTTGCTTATCTGGCCTTCATCGAAACTTGCCATGACCTTGTGTAATGTATCACGTTACACGTAACATTTGCCGTTCTTTTCCAATCTTAAATGAAACATTATTGTTCCCTTTTTGAAAAATCACTTTCACCTCAAAATCACCTTGGAAATCGCCTTCAAAATCACAGCCGGTAATAGGAAAGCGTGACGCTCTCCATCGCCTACAACTTTTATCTAAAACATTCTGCTGTATCTCATCTCGATCCAGAGTTATCCGCCATTATGGTTTAAAACGGACATCCTGTAGAACTACATTTCTAGCATTAGGAGTTTCATGTGATATACAGTAATGAAGCATTATATTGTGGAACATTCCCGAAAGTATCTCAGTTTGACATGTACAACACATTCCCTAACGTCGTCAGACTTGTGACTGATTTCATGTAGTCCGCCACGAATTCCTCTACCACTTGCAACATACATCCACAGTTATTTGTTGGCTCTATTCCCATTTCTCTCTTCGCCTACAGTTTTCACCTTCCCTGATTTCTTTACTTATGTCCTATCTTCCACATTTTCCTTGGTGCGCCGATTCTGCATGGTGTCTCTTTATTCATACCTTATCAGTACGTCTAATTTTCAATATCTTTCTGTATAACCAGGTACTGTACTTCTCTTCTGTGAAAAAGATCTGATGATGGTCATTAAAGACCGAAACCGGTAATCTGTTAACAAAATGTTTGTGACCATAGACGTAAATTAAAGGAAACTTACTACATATACGGGTCACGGTTTTTCGCGACGATGTCGCAGCTTGTGAAATCTTCCAGTACCTTCTTCTCCGGTTTCCCTACAGTCTGTGATTCTCTACCTTAAAGCACTGAAGTTTCTTCCTCAAATTGAGCCTTTTTATGATACCACAAAGCACTTTTTGCCAGGAGTGCCCCCTTTGTCTGTTCCATTCTGCCTTTGCTGTCCACATGTGTTTTCTTTTTACTAATTAGAGTGTTTATTCTCTTCAACAGATCTTATATTTCTCCTTCAGTTTCACTTGGTTAACAACATCATTAGCTAATGTTATCATTGATAGCGTTTCACCCTGAATTTTGATACTACTCTTGGAAATTTCTTTTGTTCCGCCATTGTTTCCAATGTACAGATTGAACAATATGGGGGGGGGGGGGGGGGGGGGAGTGAAAAACTGCATACATCTCTTATTCCAGTTTTCATCCGAGCTCTTTGTGCTACGTCAGATTCCTGAAAAAGCAATCTTCCATCCTCGAGTACTTTTTGCTTCATAGAGCGTGGTTACCATAATGACTGCACCTATTCCCTTTGACATCGTTTGCTGCACTGAGGCCAGAGGCAATTCAGTGCTCCAGGCTATGCCGTGGCACAACAGCATGCTCAGTAAGTCCTTCCAATGACCACTTCTTTTTCGATTTGTTCTATTATTCCTGCACTCATTTTGTCTAGATTCCTTCCACTTCCAATTTATTTAATTTCTGAATGTTTACGTAAAGAGAAATCCACAGGTCAGTCCTGAGTGCCTGCCTTTGAAAGGGCATGATTGATTTCCCTCACCACCCTTGACATAATTCGAGCTTATGGTCCATCGCTAATGATCTCAGTGTCGACCAGCCTTTTTTTCCAGGGTGCGTGCTGAAAATGTGAATGGCATTCAGCCGGGGTTTGCGTATAGTGAGCATAAGTCTGCTCATGCTGCCAACCAAGACCATGCAATCTCTTATAGTCGAGTACGAGAGAGACTTGAGAGCTTCCTGTGTTGTGATGCTTCCCAGTGAAAGACTAACGGCAATTATGGCAATCAAGTACGTGGATATCGCATGGATCTGACTTTTCCATATTATGATAAGCCGACAGAAATTCTAGTTCACCGCAGGTTGGCGGATTGCAGCAGGACGGAAACACCACATAGCTGGTTCCTGCAGACAGCACCAATTCTTAAAAGGTTGAGTATGTCGATGATGGATTAGCAGTAGGAGGCGCATGGACCTCATACCGAACAACTGGTCTCATTGGTCTTCATCATCTCAGAGTGGCGACGTTGGTTTTACTGTGGTATTTGAAAGACCCCGTATTTGCTGCTTGCCTTCCTAACACATTTGGTGAATTCCGACACAGCAGAGCAACAGCTTTGAATGCAGTGACTCCAGATTTTCTCTCAGAGTTATGACACAATTGCGAGTATCAGTCTAACGCTTCTTCGTCGATAGAGCGTACATCGAACAACAGTGAAAGGTAAATGAGAATTCTGATCGTATTGTAAAATATATCACAAGTTAGTAGGTCTCCACTTGTTTAAAATCACCCTTGTCAAATAAAACTTTTGTTGTCCCATCTGTAAATCAAACTGTAACTCCAGTTTCTGTCTACTTTCATGTAGAAGGTGTAGTCTTGTGTATCCGATCGAATCTTTTTGAATCTCCCTGTGTTTTGCTGGTCTCTAATGTGATATTCCCGGAGTCACAGGTGTTACTAATTATGTTGGTTCGATTTCCAAACGTCAGTTGTGACCTCATAAAGGCTTACTCGAGGTAATAAACATTAATGAGTTTCTAGTCTGTCGTATCGGATGGATTCACTAAAAGTGACAATATTTCCAGGGAGCTTATGTTTATCATCTTCAGGCCATTGTGTTGTCTGTTGTTCTTCCCATCAAAAGTCAACAGCGTTGTTGAATACAAGAAGCTGTTGCTCTATCTAAATACTGTGATGCAGGGACGTTATCCGACGCATCGCAATAGAACCTCAGAAAGATCGCTACCGTAAGGACTCTCAGCAGTCATTAAAACTACGGTACCCATATATTAATCACTGACAGTGCCTTATGGCTCGTCAATAGAAACCAAAACCCGGCTGAGCATTGTGGATACTGGCTGTAAAAAATCGCATGAAATCAGCAGAAGGAATCGCTCGTGATATCTACCAGTAGTCGAGCTAACACAATGACCGTGCATAGGAAGTTCAAAAGAATGAGGTAGAACGGTTGAACTACTTCTCATTAGCCACACATTGCAAAAGTCAGTGCTAAGCGTCACTTGAACCGGTGTGGGGAGCAGCTCCATTGGAAAAATTGGTACTTAGGTCAACTTCCAATATGTGTAACGTCAAAAACTGTTTGCGTACTTTAAATCTTCTCCATCGCACACAGGAACATCTATCGTTCTGCTATGCATCCCTGCACGTACAGATATTCGATTTGAATCAGTATACGTGGTTACAAAATGCTAAAATACAGCGTGATCACGATGATTCAGTTTAAAAACGCTGTATGCTACTTAGAATGATGTCACAGTAGGAGCAGAATATAACGGAAACAAAAAAATAACAAGGATTTCCCATTAGATGTCGCAGCAAGAATCATAGCGTAAATGAGTTTCTGCATCAAACGACAGATGAATGCCTGTACTATGGCTACGGTGAAACTTGCACATGTAACCATCTGTACCGTGTAATACGCATGAATACAGAAGTTTGGCACTGAACAGCTTTGGCACTCCTTGTAAAATTTTCGTAGATTTTTTTTTTGTTTCCATGCCGTTTCTCCCTTGTTCGATAATATTCTGTTCAAATTTGACGTCATTTTGAGCCGTGATTCTGTTTTTACAGCGTTTTTAAACTGAAACTTTAATTTGAATCACCCTGTACATGTGAGAAGTGTATTTAATAACTACAGCTGTTATTTAATGTCGGTGTTACGAAGCAGTTAGTATTACCTGATGATCTAACAATAATTAAAAGCCCGCATCTCGTGGTCGTGCGGTAGCGTTCTCGCTTCCCACGCCCAGGTTCCCGGGTTCGGTTCCCGGCGGGGTCAGGGATTTTCTCTGCCTCGTGATGGCTGGGTGTTGTGTGCTGTCCTTAGGTCAGTTGGGTTTAAGTAGTTCTAAGTTCTAGGGGACTGATGACCATAGATGTTAAGTCCCATAGTGCTCAGAGCCATTTGAACCAATAATTAAAATTTTAAATTACTTAATGGGTGGAGAATTGCTTTCATAAACTGGTGTTTTGGTGGTACACGTGTGCCTAACAACCGAAAGTAATTACCACACCTTTAACTGCATTAACGTACAGTACATAAGAACAGTCACGTCTTGGTTCAGCCGTTTCTGTGTGTCCATCCTTCTGACTGAAGGCCTGACGGACTTTCGCCGTTCACTTGTGTGATAAAGAGGAACACCTGCAGCCGTCATTTCGATGTTATTTGTTACATAGCTACCAGTATCGGTGATTCAATACACCATCTTCAGACCTTCATTGACACTGAGGGGGTGAACTCCAATCGTACACTCCTGGAAATGGAAAAAAGAACACATTGACACCGGTGTGTCAGACCCACCATACTTGCTCCGGACACTGCGAGAGGGCTGTACAAGCAATGATCACACGCCCGGCACAGCGGACACACCAGGAACCGCGGTGTTGGCCGTCGAATGGCGCTAGCTGCGCAGCATTTGTGCACCGCCGCCGTCAGTGTCAGCCAGTTTGCCGTGGCATACGGAGCTCCATCGCAGTCTTTAACACTGGTAGCATGCCGCGACAGCGTGGACGTGAACCGTATGTGCAGTTGACGGACTTTGAGCGAGGGCGTATAGTGGGCATGCGGGAGGCCGGGTGGACGTACCGCCGAATTGCTCAACACGTGGGGCGTGAGGTCTCCACAGTACATCGATGTTGTCGCCAGTGGTCGGCGGAAGGTGCACGTGCCCGTCGACCTGGGACCGGACCGCAGCGACGCACGGATGGACGCAAAGACCGTAGGATCCTACGCAGTGCCGTAGGGGACCGCACCGCCACTTCCCAGCAAATTAGGGACACTAATGCTCCTGGGGTATCGGCGAGGACCATTCGCAACCGTCTCCATGAAGCTGGGCTACGGTCCCGCACACCGTTAGGCCGTCTTCCGCTCACGCCCCAACATCGTGCAGCCCGCCTCCAGTGGTGTCGCGACAGGCGTGAATGGAGGGACGAATGGAGACGTGTCGTCTTCAGCGATGAGAGTCGCTTCTGCCTTGGTGCCAATGATGGTCGTATGCGTGTTTGGCGCCGTGCAGGTGAGCGCCACAATCAGGACTGCATACGACCGAGGCACACAGGGCCAACACCCGGCATCATGGTGTGGGGAGCGATCTCCTACACTTGCCGTACACCACTGGTGATCGACGAGGGGACACTGAATAGTGCACGGTACATCCAAACCGTCATCGAACCCATCGTTCTACCATTCCTAGACCGGCAAGGGAACTTGCTGTTCCAACAGGACAATGCACGTCCGCATGTATCCCGTGCCACCCAACGTGCTCTAGAAGGTGTAAGTCAACTACCCTGGCCAGCAAGATCTCCGGATCTGTCCCCCATTGAGCATGTTTGGGACTGGATGAAGCGTCGTCTCACGCGGTCTGCACGTCCAGCACGAACGCTGGTCCAACTGAGGCGCCAGGTGGAAATGGCATGGCAAGCCGTTCCACAGGACTACACCCAGCATCTCTACGATCGTCTCCATGGGAGAATAGCAGCCTGCATTGCTGCGAAAGGTGGATATACACTGTACTAGTGCCGACATTGTGCATGCTCTGTTGCCTGTGTCTATGTGCCTGTGGTTCTGTCAGTGTGATCATGTGATGTATCTGACCCCAGGAATGTGCCAATAAAGTTTCCCCTTTCTGGGACAATTAATTCACGGTGTTCTTATTTCAATTTCCAGGAGTGTATATACGCTCCCATCAGTGGCCAACATCTATGAACTGATCATACAGTGTAGGTTTTCAGGCCGGTATTGTCTTCACTCAAAACTTCCTTTCTGATAGGCCGTGGTCGATGTGTAAAACTCTCCCCTGACGTTACGTCTCCGACTGCGGGACACATCCTCCGAGGTAAAGCGGCGAACTGCCTACCAGCCCGGAACTTTTAAGTAAAGATCCATGAACTGGTCTCCTTTGTGTCTGCAACCATCAACTGCACAGACACAAAATCGCTGTTACAGTGATCCACGGAAACTAGTTCATAGTTGTTGGCCACTGATGGAATCGCATATACGATTGGAGTTCACCCCCTCAGAGTCAGTTAAGGCCTCATGATGGCGTACTGAACCACCGAAACTGGTAGCTGTATAATAAATAACATGAAATGACGGGTCAAGGATTCTGTTTTATTTCGTGGTTTGGCTGTGGTTGTTCCTTCGCGTTTCTCCTTCATAATCACATTACCGAGAGTAGACGGAGTCAGCTTTAGAAGGGTTTAAATGGTTTGTTACTCAGGCTTACAATTAGTCCATGTCCGAAGTCACTTAATTTTCCTCACATGACCATTCTGCTATTTCTGTTTCTTTACCGACAACACAGCACCCCTGGTTCACCTGTCATGGCATCTAGTAATCAATTCCGCATTAGGTAGAACTGTCCAGTTGCATTTGATGAGATGGTCGAAGAATAATAAACCTAATGATAGAAAAGAAAATCGAGGACCTGCGAGGAGACGATGACATTTGCTTTAGGAAAAATAAAGGCACTGTTACATGATTTTAAAACCTAAAAACAGCTATCGACGACGTAAAGTGGTGTAAGGATTTTGAAATACTCAGAACAAAAGGTACGTGCTGCATGGTATCACTGACAATGATGTACAGGATCGAGAAGGAATTATAAGAAAGAAAGACCAAGAGCCAAATTCTCGGATTAAAACAGGCATGACACAGGGGTGTACTTTGTGTCATCTACTCTTCTACGTGTTTTTGAAAAACAATTGAAGGCAATGAAAGGAAGCTTTAGAAGGGTGATTTAAATTCAGGGTAAAGAGATACGAATGATAAGGTGAGTTGTTTTTGCATCCTGCGTAGCATTAGGAAGAAATACAGGACTTGTCCACTGGAGAGGGCTACTGCGTTTGAAATGTTGACTGAAGGCGCTGAGTAGTACCAGAAATGACATCTGAGAGAAACTTAGGAGCACCACTGGCGTTACACTGTAGGCGAAATAACTGAAATATCCTGCGTAGGTGAAAGAAAAACGCAAGACAGACTCACCGAGAAAGACTAAAGTAGGGGACTGGCGGAGGCAAAAAGAGAACTACTCTCCAAAGGAAGTCTGCTAGTATTACACACATCATTATATTCTTGTTGGGTGTGCAGCAGGGTTGTACAATCTTGACACAAAGTTTAATCAATGAACCTTCCGGCGAGAGGAAAATTTTGTGAACAGCGTTCTCACCGGCAATTGCCTTCCTGATAGGCTGCTGAGGAGTACAATATGATCCGGCTGCTGACCTGACAAGAATTTAATGAATTAATAGACCTGGAATGTTAACATAGTCAAATCCTACCTAGATTTTAACTTCAGAATGAAATTACTGCGAACGTACATATGTAGCATAGAATATTATGGAAAGGAGTCACTGACGTGTGGATATTGGAATGAAAGAGAATCGAATCGTTTGAAATGACTCTATGGAATATTTTTCCGTGAGCTGTAGCCCTTTCCATTCTGAAAACTTGTTTTAAGAAACTGGTGAATTAAGCTGAATTCTCACGATATCTTGAAACATTACGCTACCAGAAAAGTAATAAATGAACCCTTCTACTTAAAACCTGTGGATCAGGTTTTATTTTAGCTTGTATGTCTAACTGGCTTATGGCTACGTATTTGATATTGTGAGTAACAGAATTTCACTTTTATTCATTAGTGCTTCTAGCCATATGTTACTTAGTTTACAATTCATATATAATACAGACAGGTATAGTAGTGCCATTATATGCTCCTGGTTTTAGTTCTGCTATTGCAGCTGTAGTATTGAGAGGTTCTTAGTGAAGAAACAACATCCACCTGTGGGCCAGTGATCATACGCATCGAAAAGCTTCTCCAAAAAGTGATTTTGCCTGAGTTTCGTACGTTTCTGCCTTTTGTTGAAGTGCGTCTCATTTTATAACAGGTCTTACAGTCTTCTGCTCTATCTTTCTGTCTGGACAAGACAAAAGAGTATCTTCCAGAAACATCTTAAATTTCAAGAGATTCGCAATGCTTTTTTTCGCAGTCTGGTTTCCATGGCAGTGTTCTCGGTATAGATATCAGCAACTGTCAACTGGAAGACGTACGAAGTGCAATAAAAACTGACTAAACGCACCTCAGGATCCGCTAACGACGAATATATGTGAATATCTCTTAAACCTGCATATAACAAGGCTAATTTCTGCACAGACGTGGCTGTACAAATTCATTGCAATATTAGTATGCTTTGACATGAGATTTCTAACAGTTATGAACAATCCAGGATTATATATTTTTTCCAAGCAGCCGTACCCAGGGCATCGCCGAAACGACTCAGTTTAACGTAGTGGCGAGTTACTGGTCCGATGACGGGATAGTTCTTTTCTTTTGACAAACTTAACGTGTGCTGCGATCTATTGGCGCTGAGCGGTAAAACATACGAGAGAAATACGTAACGCACGTAACACCCACTTCTCCTTGGAAGTACGAGAACACTTTTAGAGGGTGCCATAGCGAGATGATGCGAAGCATTTATCACCTGCATTCTGAGGACTCGTCGGTTGGTTTAAAACAAAAACGCTGTCCGCTCTAAGTTAACCTCTCAGTACTAACAAGATCCACACGATGAACTCTCAGAATCCCATGGCTAGCTTACAGCTGCCTAAGATCTCTTCTGAACCGCTTGCTACCTCCCTGCAGAGACAGCTGACTACCTGTTCATCGCTGCTTGCCTGCAGCTCCACGACGACTAACATGCCCACGGCTTCTCTGCCCACCTCTGACTCACAACTACTTTCTTACCACCCTGTGGCGTCCAGCTCCCGAGTTTTGCACACATTTTCCTTTCGATCAAGCTGTCTATTGGCACGACGTAATGTCGAAGAGCTCTCACCACCTTACTGGCTCTAGTTATGGTTTTTCTTAAGTTGTTCTTCAGAGGCTGGGTGGAGGGGGAGATGTGTTTTTCTTAATGCAGTCACATACTGCGTCCTAAACCCTTAATTACCTTCTTATGATGTAGCGTAGGTTCCAGCAAAGGCCCGATCTCTTTCTCTCCCTCATCCCAAGGCTCTGTACTCTAGCAAGGAGTGCTGTCCTCACCATTATACTACCATTATGTGCTGAGTGGAGTTCGACTCCATTCCTATGGTAGGACCCTTGTGTAGCAACGCCCTGTTGATTCTCTCTCTGCGTGCATAACTTATATTGACTGCGTCTGGTCGGTCATCTCGTTCCTTCATCGTTTCCCAGTGGCTTCTCTTGCCATGCCCTAAGAGTATGACTTTATTATTCCTTTGTTAATAATGATAATATGTTACTGTGGACAAAACAAAATATCTGCATTTTTTCTGCAGAAATTTCTGTTTCTAATACGGGAAATAATGACTGAAACTTTTCATCTACCATTGGTTCAACACTCTCTTCATTCACAGTATTTCAGGTTCAAAATGGCTCTGAGCACTATGGGACTTAACTTCTGAGGTCATCAGTCCCCTAGAACTTAGAACTACGTGAACCTAACTAACCTAAGGACATCACACACATCCATGCCCGAGGCAGGGTTCGAACCTGCGACAATAGCGGTCACGCGGTTCCAGACTATAGCGACTAGAACCGCTCGGCCACCCCGGCCGGCTTTACTGTATTTCAGAATCGAATCTAGTGTTGATATCAGTAATCTGCATTTGGGCAATTGATATTTCATCCTTCATAGAAATAATTCACTTACAAAGCTCTGTCAATCTATTGTTTTCTTGAGACTGTATATATATTTGTCTTTGGATTACTTAATGCTAGTATTAAAATAGACTGACATGACAAAAGTTATGAGATACCTATTAATGTTGTGTCGGGCATCTTTTGGCCATGCTACCTCTATAGTGATGTATCACTGAGAAAGTATTGTTGTGGTGTGGGTGCCAGGAGTTGCTGTATTAAAATTCAGTGAGAACTCTCCAAATAATTCATTTTTTTTTTACTACAGTGCTCAGTTCACCTCGGTCTGCATCAGAGGGCCCCGCAATGCTGAGGAAGCACCCCAGCGGCCTGTGAAACGCAACACTGTGTCGTGCCAGCCCTGGGTGGCCTGGTGAGTTCCAATTATGTCAGTATGGCTGCGCCAGCAGCCGACTGAGCGCTGCTCGGGGTGAGCCGTGGGTGGCCAGTTGCATCCTTATCCTCACCGGCATGACTGAGATCGCGGCGATGAACAAGCGGCCGCTATTTGGCGCCAAATCTGCGGCCCTCTCACAATACTTTCACTATCCTAAACGGTGGTGCCGCTACAGTATTGCAAGTGCAGAATTTTGTGTATGAACAGATCTCACGACTATGTCTCACAGATGTTCAATGGGATTCATGTTGAGTAACCTGAGTGGCCCAATCATTCACTCATATTGTCCAGAATGTTCTTCAAGCCAATCAACAACTGTGGTCTGATGACATGATGCATTGTCATCCATCAAAGTTCCATCGCTGTTTGCGAACGTGAAGTCCATGAATGGCTGCAAATGGTTTCCAAGTAGTCAGACAAATCTTTCCAAGTAGTCACACATCACTATTCTCAGGCAATGATCGGTTCAGTTGAATCAGAGGACTCAGTCCATTCCATGTAAGCACAGCACGCTCTCTTACAGAGGCAACACCAACTCGCACAGTGCCTTGTTGACAACTTGGGTCCATGGCTTCATGCCACGCTCAAAACCTACTACCTAAAATCGGGACTCATCTGACCAGGTCACGGTTTTGCAGTCGTCTGGAGCCCAATCGAGATTTTCATGGGACCAAGAGATGTGCTGCAGGCCATGTCGTGCTGTTAGCAAAGGCACTCCCATTGGTTATCTGCCGCCATATTCTATTAACGTCAAATTTCGCCACACTGTCCTAACGAATACCTTCCTCATACACTGACTTCTGCGGCTATTTCAGGCAGTGCTGCATGTCTGTTAGCACTGACAACTCTCCGCAAGCGCCGCTGCTCTCGGTCGTTAACATTGAATTGAAGCTCCTTGGCATGAAACCATCACACATTGGGCAATGTGGTCCAGGTGAAAGGAACAGAAATTACTTAGGACGGGATCGATACATTGCTCCCCACACAGGTTTAGTAAGCAACATGTACGAACATGCCCTGCAGCACAAACATACAGTGATAATCTGATGAACGGAGAAATAACATTCAAGTTAAAGGATTAAGAACTTTAGTCATCGGATTACACGCTGGAATTATGTATAAAACATTTGTGAAAAGTCGCTAAAAGAGAATATAACTGGCCAAGGCAACCAGCCAAATTTACACCAGAGAGTGAAGAAGTTCAGTGGCCAACCAAATTCATCTTCAGATGACACCACGAGGCGGAAATTTAACCGTCGCACCATACGGTTAGTTAATTAGATGAAAAAGATTCCATTGATCATTTTGCACGATAGATCGTAATGATGTGGAACGAGTCATCACACATTCACATCACAAATTAATTTGTACATACATTTACATTCTGAACGTTTCTAATATTCTGTATACAAAAGGAAAAAAGTATATGCAGATGTTTTAGTAATTCCTACCCACTATCTTTTACTCATTTCAGTAACAGAAATTGGTCTACGCAATAGAAGGAGTTGTGAAGCAGAAACTTTCCCAGTTTGTTATCAAATTTTACTTTGTTTTCTGTCAGACATTATATATCACTGGATAACTGACAAAAAATTTTTGTTAGAGCATTGGGCACTCCCTCTTGTGCTACAGACAACCTTAATGCACAGTAACGAATGTCATTTTTCCTTCTGTATTGCAGCTATCCACCTCATCGTTCCTTTTGAACAGTGATGTATTACTGACAACAAACTTCATAAGGGAGTAAATATACTGCGAAGCAGTAGTCAGAATGCCCAACTCCTTAACAGAAAGTCTACAACATCATCGTGGGTGAGCACCACATATTTTTCTCACAGCGTGTTTCTGCGCAATGAACACTTTCTTTCTTAAAGACGAGTTACACCAAACACTCTTCCATATGACATTATTGAATAAAACTGTGTAAGATTTGTCAACTTACTGATTTGCCTCTCCCCAAGATTTCCATAATTTTAAGCGCAAATGTGGCTGAACTAAACTCTTTTAGGAGTTGAAACTTCCTCGCAGATTAAAACTGTGTGCCCGACCGAGACTCGAACTCGGGACCCTTGCCTTTCGCGGGCAAGTGCTCTACCATCAGAGCTACCGAAGCACGACTCACGCTCGGTACTCACAGCTCGTCTCCTACCTTCCAAACTTTACAGAAGCTCTCCTGCGAACCTTGCAGAACTAGCACTCCTGAAAGAAAGGATAATGCGGAGACATGGCTTAGCCACAGCCTGGGGGATGTTTCCAGAGTGAGATTTTCACCCTGCAGCGGAGTGTGCGCTGATATGAAACTTCCTGGCAGATTAAAACTGTGTGCCCGACCGAGACTCGAACTCGGGACCTTTGCCTTTCGCAGGCAAGTGATCTACCATCTGAGCTACCGAAGCACGACTCACGCCCGGTACTCATAGCTTTACTTCTGCCAGTACCTCGTCTCCTACCTTCCAAACTTTACAGAAGCTCTCCTGCGAACCTTGCAGAACTAGCACTCCTGAAAGAAAGGATATTGTGGAGACATGGCTTAGCCACAGCCTGGGGGATGTTTCCAGAATTGGATTTTCACTCTGCAGCGGAGTGTGCGCTGATATGAAACTTCCTGGCAGATTAAATCTTTTTTAGGAGTTGTTTCCAATTTAAATTCTCATCAATATGGACCCCTAAGAATTTTTAAGTTTTCACGCTATTTATTATTTCCTCACCATGTGATATACTTATCATTGGTGTAGTACCGTTAGAGGTGCAGAATTGAATATCTGTGCCTTTTTAAAATTGAGGGTGTAACCATCGCTAAAAATCAGTCAATGATACTTTTAAGAACTTCATTTACCATTTCTTCTGTTTCTGTATGTGTGTTTGGATTGATTACAATACCAGTGCCATTGGAAAACGAGCTGATTCTGCTTGTTATGTGTTGGATAGATGATCGTTTACATATACGAGGAACAGTAATGAGCCTAGGACTGGACCTTGGGGGAACCACATACGTCATTTCTCCCCACTCAGAATTATGTCCCTGAACTGTATAGCTTCGATTACCACTTTCTGCATTGTTTTGGTTAGGTCTGACATTTCATTGGTTGGCTCTACCATCAGTTCTTTAAAACATCTAGTTATCTAGGAGAATACTGTGATTCACACAGTCAAATGCCTTAGAGAGCTTGCAGAAAATACAAATGGCGCAATTTTATTATTTAATTCTTGTAAAAGCTGGTGAGTTAGCATGTCAGTAGCATTCTCAGTAGGACAACCATTCTGAAACCGAAATTGTGATTTGCTAAGGATACAATTAGTACTAAGGTGGGAAACTACTCTAGAATACATCTCCTTCTGAAAAATGTTTGAGAATGATGTCAGCAGTGATACAGGTCAGTAATTATTCACATTCCTCTTACCATCTTTGTTAAAGATGGGTTTAACAGCAGCACACTTCAGTTTCTCTGGAAAAATGCCTTACAGAATACAGATAAGATAGAGGTAATTTTAGTACTCTGTTGGAGACGCCAGCAGAACCAGATGAGCTCTTATTTTTTTTGAGAGTGCATAATTTTCTTAATTTCAGCTGGTGATACGTTCATATGATTGAATTCTATGAAAGTTGCATTTTCAACATACTGCTGTGATTTTGCTCTTGAACAGTTTGTCCTTATGCTTTTTACTATATTTAAGAAAAGTTTGTTAAATGCGTTTGCTGTCTCTGACTCATCACTTATAGCTCTTCCAATCACTTCAGTAGCGCTGTTTTGTCTATCTATAACTGGTTGTCACATCTCTCTAACTTCACAGCCTTCCATATTGCCATAAGTCTATTGGCGAAACTACTGACTTCTGAGATTATGTGCATGTGCTTTGCTTTTTTTTTAATAAACTTGCTTAGTAATTTTGAGTATTTCTCGTAGCATGCAACTACTGCAGTATTTCTACTTGCTGTTGTCAAAAGTTACATTTCCCTTTTCTTTCAGAAGGCACATTAATCCCTCTGGTGATCCATGGTTTTCTTCCCTAGCAGTTTAGTTTCCTCCCTGACTATCACATACGTATTTTCAAATAATGAGTCGAATTTGTGATGGAATAGATTTAAATTTATTTTAACATTTTGTTCATTATAAATTACATCATATGTCAACTTCTTTTAATTATTCTTAAAAAGTATTGATTTTACATTTCTCTGGAGCCAGTCATACAAAACATTTTAAAAGATATAACCGCCATATGACTGTACAACAGGTTTCATTCAACAAGGTAGACTTCAGATTCACATTATTATTGTTGCAATTGCACCACATTAAAGCACAACGAATGCACAAGAATCACGGTATCAGACAAATAGCACGGCAAACAATTAAATTAATGTATGGGCTGCATGATTTGTTCTCTTACTTTTAATGAAAAGCATTAGACTTCAGTAGAATGCAAGTCATGATCAGAACAGGTTTAATTCAAATTTTGTCAAACGTGAATGCGAGAATATTTGTGTAATAGGCTAATCTACTAGAAATTAGCATGACTTCTTCACTTGACGTGGTTTTGGAATAAAATAAATGAGCAAGTCACAGGTTTTAAACCTTGATACATTGTGTATAAGCAGCTACTGACATAAGTGTAAGTGAAACGATCGTCAGAGGCCATCACAAAGGCATCCCAGATGGCACCATGTGTTCTATGGTATGTCATGGGAACAGGCAGTGGGACTCAAAACTGTACAAGCTAGTTACATTAACTTCGAAGTGGGCAGAAGATGCTAGTGTCTACATAATATGGCGTTAAGATCCGGATTCCTAGTGTGCATGTGAAAATGCGATTTACATCATCATAATTAAAGATGCATAGTAGTACAATCTCGCAAGATAGTGAAATATTTGATAATTTGATACATGGTTCATTATAAAATAAGCATTATAAAATAAGTCATGTTTAGAAATTTGTCAGTTATCTAAAATAAATGGTCACAAACACTGTTGGAACTTAGTACCCTTTGCATGTAAGCATCAATGATCGTTATAAGAGACAAAGTGAACAATAGAACAAAATGGGTGAACTGTGGAGTAGGAGTATGAGGAGGAGGTGGGGTGCATGCATATTGAATGAGGGTATTATGTACATTCAGGTTAACAGAAATAGATCAGAGGTATCAAATAGATAAGGGGTGGCGAGATATTGATGTGGGAGTGGAGGAAAGGTGGTGTAGTCAGGTAAAGTAGAAATGAAGTGAGGGGATGGGGTGGGGGGTGGGGGTGAAGAGATCGCCAATGTGCACATTGTATATAGTATTACCTATATATACACCTGTACTGCAGTTTTATATACAAGGTGTTTAAAAGGAACAGTAAGCCTCTTAGGTATGAATGTTAATAGCTGTTGTAAGTGTACTAAATATTAAAAACTTAAAATGAACAGTGCAGTTCTTTGTTATAAGCATAGAATTATAATGAGGTATGATGAAGGATCTTCACTCTTTAAGTAAAGCATATGAGGGGTGGGGGTGCAGGGTATGGATGATGTAGGAAGGAAGGTAACGTGTGGTAGTCTGGTTAAGTCGGTAAAGTTAAAGGGGGGATTCAATCACTATGATGTTAACAATCTTGTGCATATACACACTATACTGCAATGTTATTTATGCAGGTGTCTAGAAAGAATAGTAAGAATTTCATTATATCAATGTTAACAACTGCAGCAAGTGTAATGAAGATTAAAACATAAAATGTAGAAATTAATTCTTCATAAATACAGCAATTTAGTACATATCACCATTTGTTCCATTATTTTAAAGGACAATAAACCAAAAAGGTCTCCACATTCTACGTAAAGTCTTACACAGAAGTAATCTTCATATTATTCAAAAAATGGTGAACACTTATATAGCTTTAATTTGGGAAGGACCATGATACCTAAGAAAACCTTTTGGTTTGTGTGGGTAATCTGATTATGTAGGCAAACACAAAAGGGAGGGAGAAGTGCGAAAGATAAAATCAGTGCACACATTGTCCACATTGCCACCCTCACATACACATATACTGGAATGTCATGTAGACGAGTATGTAGAAGGAACGACAAACCTCTTTGTATAATGTTAACAGATGCAGTAAATGCATTATGCCTGGTTTAGAATAAAAATGATTCATTCATTTTCTACAAACATTGATCTGAACTTATTTGAAAAATTTTTATTTTTTGTTCTAATTAGTCTTTCAATAACTTGTTGGGGGCTTTTTTACTTCACTGCATGTTTCAGTTTCTTACAGTACATTCATTTTCTAACTTTTTGTACTGTTTGTAGAATTTTTAAACCCTGATTCATTTCTTTTACTTAGTGACTAGTGTCTCTGAGGTGCTTGCTAAAGAAGTTCTGCTTTCTGTTGTAATATGTTCCTTATACCTATCTTTAAGGGCAAATCTTGGCTGGCCAGTGTAACAACTATCAAAACTACCAGACACAAACTTAAATATGTATGATCTACTCACCAGATTAGTTTTGTGTGTGTCTTGCATAAGAATGTTACTCAAATGCTTGTTTGCGTGATTTCCATCATACTAAGATCATTAATAGTTTCAGCTTCACCGCCATATTTTTGTAGCTATATGTGGGTCGTATCATTTTGTGATTGCAGTGTGTTCTAGGATCTGTAGCTCTTTCTCAACTTCATCATTTTGCAAAGGGAGGTCCAACAGCTGATGTACCATAGAATTATAATAAACTTTTTGTGAGTCATTGGATGATTGGAATGAATATTAATTGTACAATTTCTGGTCATTGGTTTCCTGTAGTTACTGAACTTGCATTTATTGTTGTTATCACTAATTTTAAAATCAAATAAGTTTATTGTTTTTTGTTATCCAATCTCTATTGTAAATTGAATTTTCCTGAGAGTTGTATTACGGTTGTTGCACAGTGTGTTTATTTCATTTATTGTGTCATCAGATATGAGAAATGAGTCACCTGCATATCTTTCATAATAGTAAATTCTGCTAGTTGACTGTATTCTTTAAAAGGTTTTGTTCCAAAATATTCATAAATTAATTCTAGAAATTGTATTATTTCAGTGATTTTTGCTAGTGACTATTTTTTATGCTTAATCAACTTTTGCCATAATAGGTCAATAGTTTCTGTCATGAAAAGGTTAGTGCACACATTTGACATGTTGAAGGAAACAAGTGTACTGTTGTCTAGAGTTATGAGGTGTTTCATTTTATATACTACCTCTTGTGAATTATGGACTGAATTCTTTAAGTAACTTGTCCAGCTGTTTGCATATTATGTTAGCTGGGCTATTTTTTTAATAAGCCACTAAAGGTGTGAGTGGGCTCTTTTTTTAATTTCTTGATGTTATTTTTACCAAAGAAAACTTTTATTTTACCTATATAAATAACTTCTTTCATGATAACAGTGGTATTGCTTTGTCAGCCTTAACACTAATTACCTCATTTTTGTATTTAGTTTAACATTAATGCTGTTAACAGCTTCATAATATCCATCACTTTTATATAAGATACTATATCTATTTAGTTTTTCCTTGATAATTCTATCTACTTTACTGGTCACTTGATTTTGTTCATCAGTCTGTACCTTAGCCATATGTAAAGCAACTTTAGTACTGGCTATTCAGTTTTTAATTGTATCCCATTAAAACTTATGTGGCAAATTAAATTTCAGTCTCATATTCAAAGTATCCAAATTTTTATCAGAAGCATTAATGTTTGTTAAGTTTTCTTTCTTAGGAGAATTTTAAGATACTTTTTATTGCTCCATTAACTCTACACTGTGCTTTACTGTATTATCTGCTGATTGGATTTGTAATTTTTTTGGAATGGACCAATCAAATTTTATCATTTACATAGTGCACACATTCATCAGTTAAATTCGTAGGATTATGATATAGTAGAGGTGAAAGCACTCTACCTAACCATTAATGGGTCATGTATAACTTGACACAGTTCCTTTCTAATGCTGTAGGTCTGTTTGATTTTTTCATGAAACCACACTCATTTACATACCTGTATTGTCCTTGGCTACTTTTGAAAGGGATTTGGCTGTCAGGTGGATGTAATTTGGGAGGAATTTAATTCCACCACACTCTTTATTGATGTAGACACACTCTGTAACTTTGGTTATATTTTCTCATATATATATATATATATATATATATATATATATATATATATATATATATATATAACCGCCATTTCACTGTACAACAGGTAATATTCCAAAGTATAGATTTTGGCATTAAGCCATTATCATATGTTACAGCTGCAAAAGGTTTAACAACAATTTAAGTACAAATACCAGACAAATCATCAAAAAATAACAGGGCAAACAGTTAAATTAATGTATGGGCTTCATGATTTTTTCCTCACTTACACATTAAAAATCATTAAACTTGAGTACACCATAGGTCATGATCAAAACATGTATCTTCAGTTAAATTAACCAATTTTGTAGAAAGTAAATGCGAGAGCATTTGTGTAACATTAATTTACTAGCAATGAGCATGATTTCTTCACAATATATGGCTGTGGAATAAAATAGATGATAAAAACACAGGTTTATAACTTTGCTACACTGTGGCTTAAGAAGCCACTGACATAACATTAAGTGAAACAATTGTCAAAGACCATCATAAAGGCATCTCTGCACCATGAGATCTGTGGTATGCTGTGGTAACAGGTAGTAGGACTCTTTGCTATACAAGCTGGTTAAGTTATCACTGAAGTTGGCAGAAGATGCCAGTGTTGATGTAATATAATGTGAAGATCCAACTTCCCAAAGTGCTTGTGAAAACGCGACCTACACCTTTGTAATTAAAAAAAACATAGAAGCATTATCTTGCAAGATAATGGAATACATGATGCGTGGTCAATTCTAAAATAAGCAGTTACATGTTGCTATGAATTATAACCATATTGACAAAATTGTCAGTTACATAAAATAAATGGTCACAAGCTTCATTGTAATTTAAACCCCTTTGCGTAAGTCACCAAAAATTGTTATAGATATACGGAACAATCAGCAGAACAACATTTAGTAAGCAACTCAGAGACGCTCATCACAAAGCAAAAGAAATCAACCAGGCCTTAAAAATTTTACGCGCAGTACAAAAAAGTAAGAAAACGAATAGAGTGGAAGAAATAGAAATATGGAGTGAAATAGTAAAAGATCCCCACAGGTTACTGAATGACCAACTAGAGTTAAAAAATAAAATATTTTCATATAAATTCAGATGAGTACGGTTAGAAAATGAATTTATCATTTTTATTCTAGACCATACATAATGTATATACTGCACTTGCTACAGTTGTTAATCTCATAGTATAAGAGGCCTATCGTTCCTTCTACATATTTGTGTAAATGATATTGAAATATAAGTGTATATGTGGGTACCATTGTGAACATTGTGTACACTGATTTTCTCCTTCTCTCCTCCTCTCCACTTCTGTCTTCACTTACCTCCCCTCCCATACCATCCAAAAAGTTTTCTCTGGTGTCATGGACACTTCCATAATGAAAGCTATATTATTGTTATCAGTCTTTTTATAATAGAACAATTACTTCTCTGTGAAAATTTACATATATGCAAATTTCGTTTCTTTTGCTTTATTTTCCTTCAAAATAATGGAACAAATTGTGATATGTACTACATTACTGTATTTATAAAGAGGATATAACCTATATATTTTATGTTTCAATGTTTATTAAACTTAATACAGCTGGCAAGGGTGGCCGGGCGGTTCTAGGAGATACAGTCTGGAACTGCGCAACCACTGCGGTCACAGGTTCGAATCCTGCCTCGGGCATGGATGTGTGTGATGTCCTTAGGTTAGTTAGGTTTAAATAGATCTCAGTTCTAGGGGGCTGATGACCTCAGACGTTAGGTCCCATAGTGCTCAGAACCATTTGTTTATTACACTTAGTTTTTCATACAGTTAGAGCATATAATAATATTGCAGTATAAGTATATATATGGGTAACACGATACACGTTATGGACACTGATGCTTCCGCCCCCTCTTTAACTTTACTTGCTTCATCAGTTATCCCACCTTACTTCCCCTCCCACATCATTAATGCCCCAACACCCCTTAGCAACTTTACTTAAAGAGTGAAGATCCTTCACTATATATTATTGTTTTTTGAAACAATGGAACAACTAGTGCACTGTTGTACATTGCTATATTTATAATGGAAAACTGTACTGTAGATATTATGTTTTTAATGTTCAGTAGTTACTACAGTTGTTAAACCTCATATAATGTGAGTTTCTGTTTCTCCAAAACAGTTTTGTAAATAACATTGCATGCAGCTGTATATGTATCTAACACTTTAAACATTGTGCACATTGATTGTTGCCCCATTCCGTTTCCCCCCTCCACCCCCAACCCCTTCACTTCATCTACTTAATCTGACTACACCATCCCCACCTGCCCACCACCAAAGCCAATAACTCGCCATCTCTTATCTATTTAATACCCTTAAACCATTCCTGTTAATCTTAGTGTACACCATTCCCATATTCACCTGCCTCTCTCCTCTCCCGAACCCTACCCCCACATTTTTTCCCATATTGATCTATTGTATGCTTGGTCTTTTATAATGATAATTGATGCTTACATGTAAAGTGTTTTAAATTCCAACGACGTTTGTGACCTAATATTTTATATAACTGTCAAATTTCTAAATATGGTAGAACTGCTTATTTTATAACGCAAGATAGTGAAATATTTGATACATGGCCCATTATAAAATAAGCATGCATCAAATATTTCACTATCTTGCAAGACTGTACTTCTATGTATCTTTCACTACGATGATGTAAGTTGCGTTTTCACATACGCACTGGGAAGTTGGTTCCTCACGCCATGTTACGTAAACACTATCGTCTTCTTCGATCTTCAAGGATAATGTAACCAGCTTGTATAGTTCCCATGACATACCACAGATAACATGGTCCAGACTGGGATGCGTTTGTGACGGTCTTTGACGATAGTTTCACTTACGTTTATGTCAGTGGCTGCTTAGCCATAGTATAACAAAGTTTTAAACCTGTATTTTATTATCTATTTTATTCCACAACAATATCATGGAAAAAAGTCATGCTAATTGCCAGTAAATAATCTCGGGTTTACTTTTGACCCAATTGGGTTATATAACGGAAGATAAACCTTTTGACAATGCCTTGTGTTGTAATGACGTCCAACGATTTTCGGTACGTAAGTGTGAGGAAAGTCATGGAGCCTATATTTTAATATAACTGTTTGCCCCGATATTTTTCTGATACCTGTACTTTTATTTTGCTGTAATCTGTTGCACTTGATAGTGGCCGAAGGGTGAAATGTAGACTATGGTATGTAACCTGTTGTACAGTCAATGACAGTTAAATCTTTTGACAAGTATTCTTAAAAACATTTTTCCTGATGTCATTAATTATTCTAAATGATTTGCACTGAGGAGTAGCCTTACTTTAAGGCGCTATGTTATGTATTCTAACAAACTTTGCATCGTGATCAGAGTAAGCATTTGTTACTGGGTGAAAAAAATTATTACAATAGTTTGAGCTTCATCGAAGGAAACATTATCAATTGGGATCCTACTGTATTTATCCACCTGTGTTGGAAAGTTCATTATTGAGATCGAGTTGTAGGATCCAAGTAAGGTTCTCAAGCAATTTTTCCTATTAGAATCCTTTACAAAATCTACATTGAAGTCATCACAGACTATTAACTGCTTGCTGCTTTCTGACAGATACGACAGTAAGGGTATCATGATTCCTCATACATAGTTCAAAATTTTCCAGTGGGTATCTACATACAGTTACAATTAAAAGCGAATTACTTTTCAGCATGACCTTAACCGGCCTGCTCCTATCGCGGACATTTCGAGTGAGCGATAAAAATGGAAGAGAATAAGCCAACTGCTTGCTGCTTTCTGACAGATACGACAGTAAGGGTATCATGATTCCTCATACATAGTTCAAAATTTTCCAGTGGGTATCTACATACAGTTACAATTAAAAGCGAATTACTTTTCAGCATGACCTTAACCGGCCTGCTCCTATCGCGGACATTTCGAGTGAGCGATAAAAATGGAAGAGAATAAGCCAACAAGGGCTTCACGTCTCTCAAGTGGTAAGTTTGCTCGTACTGCCAAATTCCTTGTAAGTGGATACTGGCTGAGGGAGAACCTCTAAATGTTCGTTTTTATTTGATGTCACTGGGAATTCTCAAATTTCGTGTGTGTGCCCCACACTGAGCAGTCCGGTGAGTGCTCAGCGCGCAGTACGCTGGGGCGGGAGCCGGGGGGCGGCTGCTAAGCGGATGTGCGGTCCGCTCATTACCCGCGCTGCCCGCCGCTCCTCAAAAGCAGCCGGCGCCCCCGCCGCCTCCCAGGGGAGACCCGCTGCTGCTCCTGCAGCGCCGCCCCCGCCGCCTCCACAGCCACCGGCCCAGACGCCGCCGCCTTCCATCTGCCGCCGCCTCCACATGGCGCTCCGCCACCACCACTTAAATAAATTAAAACGCTTTCTCTCCGCTGAAGAGCAATCTGGCCGCCGCGCCGCCAGGGGGTGAATACGGAAACACTGCTCTCTGATTTGATGGAGGTCGCCGTTCCGGATCGTGGGCCCTACCCGGCTCCCCCCTACCGCCCTACAACACATCAGAAGCCGGGGAGATGCAGTTTGCCGCTCCTTTTAATGTCCGTCAAGCACATGTAAGCACTCGCTTCTTCGCATGACTGAGCCCCCCCCCTCCCCCCCCCTCCTTGCCGGCAGTGTTCACGAGGAGAGTATGATTTCTTTTTTGCAGATTCCGGGTGTATGTCGGCCTCGGCATGTTGTTTTATAGACCAATACTTCGACCACGTTTGCAACTGGCCTTTCCAGGGTGGTGCCTCTACTCTGCTATAAAGACACCCCTCTAAAGAAAGCCACTCACAGCGTTACTTGAAACGTTCGCCTATTAAACGAAGTAGCGACGTGATAAAAAGCAGGAAGTCTTTTCACTATTATTTAGTTATTGACAGATTTTTATTTTATTGCATATGACAAGGGCTTTGGGAGATTGCCTTTCACACGATTCTCTTTCCATTTCTTTTTCTGGAGGTGGGTTTGTATAACCCTGTCTTCGTGCTATATGCTGTGCACTCACAGCCTAATAGAGTCTATTGACTTCATATTCGACGTTGAGTACACATTTATTACAATATCCACTATTCCACTGTCGACATTTTAGTCACTTTCAAGCCGTTAGAGGTGCTGAAAACACAGCAGTAGTCAGCATTAATAAAGAGTAAAAAATGGCTCTGAGCACTATGGGACTTAACATCTGTGGTCATCAGTCCCCCAGAACTTAGAACTACTTAAGCCTAACTAACCTAAGGACATCACACACATCCATGCCAGAGGCAGGATTCGAACCTGCGACCGTAGCAGTTGCGCGGTTCCGGACTGAGCGCCTAGAACCGCTAGACCACCGCGGTCGGCAATAAAGAGTAATAGAAAGAATAATACCATAATACCACATTTTATCAAACCAGATGCATCAAGTGGACGCAAAAAGTGCGAAGTGAGTAGCAGAAACAGTCTATGGGGAAGGAAGGGTGGACTAGTATTATTGTGGAGTATGCACTACATCCAGGGGAAAAGTGTACGTGGTCTCAAAGGAGCAGCAACTCAGAAAGTCTATTAGTAAGGTTGACGAATACATCAAGTAAAATAGGTTGCGAAGATCAGCATTAAACTAACTCAATAACCAGTCGAATAAAAAAAAAAATATATAGAGGTCCAACGATGTCTAAGGTAAATATATTGTCAATTCGGTAGCAGGTGGATATGACTACCGGTTAGGTGTACACAGGCTTATAAATACAAAATCAAATAGGGGTAATATTGTGACCAAGATAGACACGAAGGCCACACGCACCATAGTAGGACAAATTTATATTCCAGCTAGTTCCGCAGATGAGGAGGAGATAAGGGAAATTTATGATGAGATAAGAGAAACTATTCAGGCAGACAAAAATTTAAGAGACCTGGGGGACTGGTATTCGATAGTAGCGAAAGGAAGAGAAGGAAAAGTAGTAGGCGAATATAGACAGGGAAAAGGAATGAAAGAAGAAGACACCTGGTAGAATTTTGCACAGAACATAATTTAATCATAGCTAACACTTGGCGTGAGAGTCGTGAAAGAAGGTTCAGTACGTGGAGGAGATCTGGAGCCTCCGGATGGTTTCAGATTGATTTTATTACGGCAAGACAGAGATCTTAGAACGAATTTTTAAATTGTAATACATTTCCAGGAGCAGATGAGGGCTCTGACCGCAATTTATTTGTTATGAACTGCAGGCTGAAACTGAAGAAACTCCAAAAATGCAGAAACTTAAGGAGATGTGACCTGGATAGACTGAAAGAACGAGAGGTGATAGGGAGTTTCAAAGAGAGCGTTAGGAACGCCTCAAAAGAACAGGGGAAACGAATCCAGTAGAAGAGGAATGGATAACTTTGAGGGATGAAATAGTGAAGGCAACAATAGGTAAACGACAGGGGCTAATATAAATCCTTGGGTAACACAAGAGATACCGAATTTAATCGATGAAGGCAGAAAATATGAAAATGCAGTAAATGAAAGCGAAAGGGAGTACAAACGTCCAAAAAATGAGATGGATAGGGAGTGCAAAATGGTTAAGCAGGAATGACTACGGGACAAATGTAAGGATGTAGAAGCATATATCACTAGGGGTAAGATAGATGCTCCCTACAGGAAAATTTAAGAGACCTTCGGAGAAAAGAGAGCCACCTGTATGAATGTCAAGAGCTCAAATGGAAAACCAGCAGTAAGCAATGAAGGGAAAGCATAAAGGAGGAAGGAGTATCTAGAGGGTTTATACGTGGAAGATGTTCTTGAGGGCAATATTATGGAAACGGAAGACAACGTAGATGAAGATGAGAAGGGAGATATGACAATGCCTGAAGAATTTGACAAAGCATTGAAAGAATTAAGTCGAAACAAGGCTCCGGGGATAGACAACATTCCGTTGGAGCTACTGATAGCCTTGGGAGAGCCAATCATGACGAAACTTCCATCTGATCAGCAAGACGTACAACATAATCTTAAACGCGGCGGCGAATCTGCAACTATGTAAATCTGAAAAGGTTGCAAAAAATCAGCTAACCACTTCCAAGACAAGGGCTTATTAGCCCTTAACCTATGTTCCGATATTTCTAAAAATAACTTCTTCAGAAGGATTTGGCCTTGTTGTAGCTTTATAGCTGGTTGGCTGGTGTTTTAAACTTCTTCAAGATGCATGAGATGGCGAGATACCCTCAGACTTGAAGAAGAATATAATAATTTGAGCTTATGGAACTTGTTACGAAAGTGCGACGCTACATTGCATTAAGTGAAGAACAAAAGGCACTTCACACACATACACATCTTGACACGAAAAAAAAACCGCACCGTTGATAATTTGCACATAACTGACAACATCCTCGAACCATCCGTGCATTTCGGCGTCGAACATGGCTAGCAACACAGCGATATGATTTGTCTTATTGTTAGCAAAATATATATCATTGAAAAATTATCGTAAGAGCTGTGTTATAACATTGATTATAAGATATTTTATGTCAATAAATTAAAATCCCTATTGATGGAATTCGTCGCCAATGTAACATCATACACTGGTCTGAGTTTCTTTCCTCTGCTAGTTACTCGTTTAAGATTTACATATACAATATTTTAGCTTTCTAAATGAACTACGACTTATTCAAAATATTATTGAAGTGAGGTATTTTTGGCACATTTTACGTGCTTCACATTCACTTTGGCCTCCACCCTATGCTGTGCTGCTTCCCCGTTTCACGACTGCGTCAGCTTACTCGCCGATTCGAGCACTAGGCTGGAAGGACTGTACAAATCGCTGCTAAAAGAGGTCCTTCGCGCTGCAAAAATGAGTAACTTTAGCATTAAAAAACAAATACTTGCAGTTCTTCTTAGCACCTAAAATTTTGAGAATGCATTCTATTCTTGTATTCCATCCAAGTGAAAAATTTCAGTGTAGTTTCAGACATGTCTGATAGGACCTTTCGCTTGTTAGAGAACATAACATGAAAAGAAAATTTAATCGTCGAAGACACTAATAAATATACAAAGCTGTTCTTTTTCGAAGCTTTTCTTAAAAAGTAACTGACACCATCTCTGAATTTTGTGAATTCCACTTTGATCCGTAGCGCCGAAGCGCGTAGCTTGAAGCAGTCGCCCTCCGTTTTCTGGCGGTGGCGCCGCTGTCGCAATTGAAGGCTTCGGTGTCTCCCTCTAGCGGGAAAGGGGAAAAGTGGGCTGTTCGCGAGGGTTTAAGAGGTGGCTGTATGGGCTCTCTTTGAGGGTTGGCAGTCGGGGCATCGAGAAGCGACTTCTCTGCCGGTGCTAGAGGGACAGCACGCAGACCGCCGCATCAGCGTAAGCGACGCGAGCAGCGGCCCCGAGGTATGGGGCGTTAACTGCTCGTCGCGAAAGGAATCTTCCTGAGCGTGGGTCCACAAGGGGCCTAACCTGCAGTTCGGCCGTGTGCTGTCGACCGGCGAGGAGGTTCTGAAAATCTCCGCGCCTTCCTGCGTCCGTTGAAACGGCTGGCAGTGGGCGGCTCGGCAGAGGTGCTGCGTTGGTTCAGTCCTGGCAGTCGTAACGCACCAGAAGTTGAGTATTGATTGGTAACAGATCTTATGAAGTTTAATTGAATTCAGTTTACTTATTCTTGTTAATTACACTATCCGTATTCCTTGGGGGGTTTCCCGACATTCATTCTCGTCTCCCCACCCGCGGGAAGGTGGTACTATTAGAAAGGGTGGTCCGTTTGTCCCCTTTTGAGGACGAAAGCGGAGGAGTCAGTGTAAATCTGTGGTTCGGATTGCTTCTTTGCTTGTTTTAATATGTTGCAGACAAGTTAGATTCTGCGCCATTTAATGAGCCTGAGTGAGGCTGTTGTGGGCGCCCGTAGCTACGGCTGTTGTAACCAAATTGGAAATTTGTCTGCCCAAAAGTGAAGTCATGTATTCAAATTGTATTCATTTATTAATGGAGTGAAAGTCACCTGTAAATTAGCTAAGGTTGAAATATTATACAGCGTCGCGTTGTATACGTTTAATTGTTTGCCTGTTCTTGCCTTTTACTGGCGTGAAATTTTTTATAATAATTTAATAATTGAAAAGTCCTTTCCTATCGTAAATTGTGAATTATTCGTTAAAGGATTGTTGGTTTTTTAAAAAAAATATTGTACAGTCTTGCACCAAATTTGAATAAAGAGTGTTACTGAAAATTATGTGTCAGTTCACCAGTTATTCCTTGGCACCTACTTCCACTTTACATTTTGTGTATTAATTGTGATTAATAACCTTTGGTGAACCAGTAGTAATTCTACGGCTCACTCTTCTGCTTTAAGAGCTTTCAAAAAAAGCGCTGCCACGTGTTATTGCCTTGAGAGGGCCTTCATCTTGTAGAAGCAGGTTTATCCATTGCCTGAATAAACATGGAATGTTTCTTTCCACGTTAAACAGTCCAGTTAGTAAACGTTAGTGTGCGGAAGAGATTTGGTATTTCTTAATATCTCATTCTCGAGGGATATACAGAAGCTGTTCACAGTGGCTGATTTTGGAAATCCAGTCTCTCCTGAGATAAATGACAACGAATCTCTGAAGTCTAAAATTTGTAGCACAAATTTTATATGTCCAATGTGAAATGGGGACTGTATTTCTAGCTGGCTGCAACTAATTACAGTTACGAAATAAATCCATGTTCAAATAATACTTTGTTACCAGCACTCTCCTCTATAAAACACTGTTGTGTTTAGGAAACGAAGCAAATACACCAAGGTGACAACTCATGGGATAGCGATATGCAGGTATACAGGTGGCGCTAGTATAGCGCACACAAGATACAAAAGGGCAGTGCACCTGCGTAGCTGTCATTTGTGCTCTGGTGATTCATGAGAAAAGATGGCCGCTCGACGTGAATTAACAGACTTTGAACGTGGAACGGTAGCTGGAGATAGATGCGTGGGACATTCCATTTCGGAAATCATAAGGGAATTCGATAATCCGAGATCCACAGCATCAAGAGTGTACCGAGAACACCAAATTCCAGGCGTCATCTCTCACCGTGTACAACGCAGTGAGTGGCGGCATTCGCCTGACGACCGACGTTTACTTGAATTGACGGTACTAACAGACAAGCAACACTGCTTAAAATAACAGCAGAAATCAATGTGGGACGGACGACGAGCGTTAGGAGAGTGCGGCTAAATTTGATGTTAATGGGCTGTGGCAGCAGACGACCGTCGCGAGTGCCTTCGCTAACAGCACTACATCGCCTGCAGCGCCCTTCCACGGCTCGTGACCATATCGGTTGGACTCTAGACGACTGGAAAACCACTGCCCGGTTAGATGACTCCCAGTTTCAGTTGGTAAGATCAGATGGTGGGGTTCGAGCGTGGCGCAGACTCCGTGAAGTCATGGTCACAAGTCGTTAACAAGGCACCAGTGAGTGGTCCCTCCATTGTGGTGTGACCTGTGTTTATATGCTATGGACTGAGTCCTCTCTTCCAACTGAACAGATCATGGGCCGGCCGGTGTGTCCGAGCGGTTCTAGGCGCTTCAGTCCGGAACGGCGCTACGGTCGCAGGTTCGAATCCTGCCTCGGGAATGGATGTGTGTGATGTCCTTAGGTTAGTGAGGTTTCAGTAGTTCTAAGGCTAGGGGACTGATGACCTCAGATGTTAAGTTCAACAGCGTTTAGAGCCATTTGAACCATTTTGAACATATCACGGATTGGTAATGAATAGTTTGGATTACTTAGAGACCATTTAGAGCCATTCTTGGACTTCATGTTCACAAACAACGATGTCAGGCCACAATTGTTAGCTGCTGATTTGAAGAACGTTCTGGACCATTTTCGCGAATTATTTGGCCTCCCAGATAACTAGACGTGGACCCCTTCGTACTTGTATGGGACATAATTGGAGGTACACAAAAACCTGCATCGGCAACATCTTCGCAGTTATGGACGGCTGTAGAGATAGTAAGGTTCAACACTTCTGCAGGGGACTTCCAACGACTTGTTGAGTACTGGCGGCGTCCAATAGCTTTACTACGCCAGGCCGAAGTAGGTGTCCCATGACTTTTGTCGCCTCAGTGTAATCCCATTGTTTGAAATCAATTAGGTACACAATCACAGTCATAACTCCCGTAAGAGGGTCACACCAAGTTTTCATTACAGGGGTTTTATAAGCCAAGATGTGGACTTGTTCGCAACGAGACATGAATACAAATGGGTAGTGTCATGATGTTAGTAGTACAACTGTTGCTGCATCTGTGAAAATATAGTTCCATTCAAATTCTGTAACAGGAGACGTGAAGAGCGTATACAAATTTTCATACAGGAAGCACCAATTTCAGCAAAGGTACGACTGCAATGAAGCAGGCAAGACATTTTCGTATTAACAGTCTTTAGGAGCGCATCAGAATATTACAGTCAGCTACATGGTTTGCCAAAGATCTAATGTAGTTTTGTTAAATATATTTATTAGCATCAATGTCTCAAAGTCATATACCGATCCAAAGTTACCTGCCATTTTGTTAAATGTAATATTGTGTCACTCTGTATCGTCTAAAGATTGTACTTAAGCAGTTTTGATGTTACGACAATCTTGCAGTGTTACATAAAAGTAACTTACAACAATAATTGTTTACTTTGAATTTGATGATATAAGAAATGCGGTCGCTTTGATATGTCATTGTA
Organism: Schistocerca serialis cubense; assembly: GCF_023864345.2. Classification (NCBI taxonomy): domain Eukaryota; kingdom Metazoa; phylum Arthropoda; class Insecta; order Orthoptera; family Acrididae; genus Schistocerca; species Schistocerca serialis. The sequence continues at coordinate 8,655,367 of NC_064642.1, read as the reverse complement.
AAGTTCAGCTAAAAGAGCTTTCTTAACTTTAAATTAGTTTTACCAGAACATTAACTTTATATAATCATTCAAAAAAAGATGGCGCCCGTTTAGCAACGCAAGTATATCTCAGTCTACATCAATCTTGTTTCCAAGTTAAACTGTTATTACAAAAAGTCGTTAAAGTAAATTTACTTCTGGAACATTTGAAAAATTATAAAGGGGAATAAAGTATTGAAATTGCTCCTTCAGAGCTGGCGACCAAAGTAGTCTTCATAGATATATTTTTCTTTCAGTGGACCTGTCACAAGGTAAGGAATGCTACATAGCTTGCAAACTGTTTGCTACAGAGGTGCAGATAAAATCAAATCCAGGTGACCCATATAAAGTGTTGTGTATGTAATAACTTTCAAACTTCCCCTTTGAAAGTAAAAAGTGACTGTACTGGTAAAACTTCCAAGTTACATGGTTTTCAAACTCCAGAGTGAAACTGAACGTACTGAGACTGTTTTCTCTTTACTTACTCTGATCCTTTCTAAACTGACACAATATTTTAGCGCAACGCAATCTGACTTTCAATAATTCCTACAAAAGAATAGCTCTGAATAACTATAACCTGTACCCTTCATGAATCACTTACCTCTCAGAAATCTTCGTTACTCGAACTACTGCAATACAGCGAGCACCAATACTGCCAGCTACATAAAAGGTTCTAACTACTGAAGGCACTACCTACTGATAGTCATATAGGAAATGAAAGATTTTGACAGAGGTCAAACGATGAATTTACCTTAATAGTGTTCATAAGTCATAATATAAATATAAATTCTTGACATCCAGTTTAACAGATTTCATTTTCTGACGTCCAGACGTCCAGATCGTCCACTCATATTAACATCTCAGAAATATGGCATTTCTCTCCCGACATCCACCACTGCTGGTGGCTCACTTCCAACTGCCCAACACTACACTCACGAAAACTTCCAATACCGAGTCCAACCAGCGCAGTCAGCGATTTTAATAAAGAGCGCTACGTGGCGTTACCAACATAGCCCCCATGCTCCCCACAAAAAAATTTTAAAAATTGTTTTGGGCAGTGGCCAATACTGATTTGATAAAATGTTTCATATGAACAATAATAAATATATCAAATACACTGTTGGTCAAAAGCAAAGCTTGTCCTCTCAGTCCATAAAGGCAGTCCTGATCATTCGTCACAGTAGTGATTACAGTTTTATGAACAAAGTCTGAGCAGTAAATGAAAATGCACATGGAAGTAGTGGATTTCCATGCAGTCTTGAAGAAGTAGTGTTGTCCTTCTAACAGAAAGACAGTGCTGACTCTTGACATGCAGACAGGTAATGGGCCAAAACAGAGCAAACCCACAGCAGAGTCAGTCGAATTTTTGAAGAATATTGGTAGGTAGGTCATCACATAGCAGACCCACAGTATTTCTTGTAGAGATAGAGTTATTAGGGGGCCACCACAGTTGCAGACCCACTGTAGTCTTGGTATAGGTTATAGTATTGATAGGCCACGAAAGGTGAGACCCACTGCAATCCTTGTAGAGATGGTCTGCAGCCATCCCTTGCAACTGTGTGGTTGCCCAGTCACCATCGAAGAGTCTTGCAGATAATATAGCAAGTCCATGAACCACCACTTGTGCACTCACAAAAAATTTTTGAAATGTCTTTAGAATCAGCAATGCTGTTAACCAGTCTCTTGCTGAATTGTTAACATATGTGTGAGCACTAACAGTCCTTTTTTTTAACTTCTCACATATTGTGCATATAATATGACCAACAGAAATGTGTGCTAGTGAAATGAAACACTACTATTTACTTAATCTGAAGAATTGGTGCCAATTACAATTTCATAACATAAGAATGCAACTACAAAGGTAGAAAAATAATCGTAAAAACATGATGATAACATTAGTAGTAAACCAGGCGTTACAAAAGAATAGAAATAAGCATATACAAGATAGTATCAGACTTCTGACATAAATAATTAAATGAAAAAAGAGAATATCAATTAGAATACCAAATTGATACATGAGCATAAAAATGAAAACATAAATGAATAAGTAATATCCAAAGATTTTTCCAAAGTAAATAACAGGTTGTATTTGTGAATAACAGTACTCCTCATCATAGTAAATGTAGCTTAGTATTAGAAAAATTCTACAACATACCTCTTATCAAATGAACACATATAGACAGGAAGAACATGCACACACAGGGGTACGCATAAACACATAGCAGAATCACACAAAAGGAAGGGACAGGGTTTGTTTTCAGTGTAACATTTCGTACTGCAGTATTTATCGTATTTCATTTTCAAAGAAATCTTTCTTTACTTCTTGGAGATCTCGCTTGGTTCATCATTACTCCCAAAAAGTACTTTCTATGCATGCTTTCTGTATTAGTATTTTCACATATTCCTTACCTCCTTATTTGTTTTCAAGAAAATCCTACCTAATCCTGTTGTCCCTAGGCCCTACTCCTCTATTCATATCCTCTTTCAAAATAATTATTTTTCATTCTACAATACTCATTTTGGCTCAAATCTTTTTCACATAACTTCTCAATGCATTCTTTCCCTATTCTTCATAGTTAGTTTCTTATAAAGTATGCCCCTTGTAAGCTAACTTAAATCTACTGAGCTCAGATTCATAGGCTAAGGGACGAGGCAATGCAGCAGCATGAACATTAACACAAACAAGAACTAGAAAAAAGCAAAGTGGCCAAGTAAGCAGCAATAGATATAAATTACCAAAGGAAATGCAACATTATAACTTATATGAGCCAATGTGAAGCAACAAGAAAAATACATCAGTAGTAAAACTGGCTTAGCAGAGTAATACAAAGTTAAATTCAATAGGACAATACCTGACAAACAGCAGCAAAGGCAATAAACTCTACCTAAACATGACAAAGCACAAGCTGAAAAAATATTACAGTTAAGATAGCAATACAGGTAAAGGAAATGTCTATTTACACCTTAACACCTATCTCACATCTTAACGCTAGAGTGATGTATCACAATAACGTACTACACCAAACAAGTTACCAAGTAGTTGAGAAAAAATATGTATGCAATTCCTATGAACAAAAATGTCTATTTACATCCTAATGTCTATATCAGTTTTCTTCCTGTACTTCTCCGAGCAAGGTGGCGCAGTGGTTAGCACACTGTACTCGCATTCGGGAGGACGACGGTTGAATCCCGTCTCTGGCCATCCTGATTTAGGTTTTCTGTGATTTCCCTAAAGCGCTACAGGCGAATGCCAGGATGGTTACTTTAAAAGGGCATGGCCGATTTCCTTCCCCATCCTTTCCTCACCCGAGCTTGCGTTCTGTCTCTAATGACCTTGTTGTCGACAGGACGTTAAACACTAATCTCCTCCTCCTCCTTTACTTCTTCTGTTTCCTAGTGCTCCCTTTTTTAAGAAAGTAGATCATAAAATTATTATTTTAATGGATCTGTAGACAAATATTTACATTAGCACTTCTATTAAATTTTATTTTAACCAATGCTGTAGCGCATCTAGAAACTAGATATCAAACAAAATAGACAAATATAAATATAAAGCAAGGCATGAAATATCATTACCTAGCCACATGGCATTTCATAAGGCACTAAAAAAATCTCTCAACTATAAAGACGGTAGTCATAATCAGGTGTGTAGACGTCAAATATTTCTCATCATTTTATAGGAATTTCAGTAAATATGAGAAAGTACAAGCTCCAAAGTGTAATCATATGTTTTCTAGTATGAGCGTGTCTTGTTTGCGATCCTTTCTACAAAGATATATCAATGGCCTCTTTTATTTACACCTGTGCCTCTGAAAGGCACACACTAATGGTTTTTGTTTTCAGGTGACTACCACACAGCCGGGTGCCCACAGCGCACCAAGTCAAGGCCACCTACCTTCCTTACCAAAACATTTATAACAGCAGTTTCCACTATAGAGACAGTCTCATATAAATAAAAAAAATTCACCAGCTGAAAATTTACGTTAGAAGTGTGTAGAAACAAAATCTCATTTATAACAGTGTCCAAAAAATTTTCGATGGGCATTGTGGTATTCATATTCACACACACACTCACCCTTCATAATGATCACAACCACACCTCGACATCACAATACACAGCATCATCGTAATAATATCATAATGCCTTAATGAAATCTATAAAACGTCATAGCTTCCTTCAGTAATTTCAAAGTCTCTAAAAAAATGCTCTCGTAGTATCATAGTGGTTTCTCAAGAAAATATGAACAGTTCCCAAAATGCAGACAAAATACAATTTCATAAGTGTGAAGTTATCCAACTGTTGAATCACGTAAACATGTGTCACTGACGTAATAAGAAGAAGTTCTTCTCTCTGTTAAATAATCAGATAGCTGTGTAATTCTGTGTTAGAGAAATATGGTACTGATGTGTAAAACTGAATAAGCAGATACCATATTAGCTAGGGCTCCTTGCACTTGCCACACAGTAAGCATGTACCCCACTGAGGGTTAATGCAATTATGCCCTTAGATGATGAAATATATCACTAAAATCATCATTGTAATTCAAGAATCTTTCTAAAAATGTTCCAAGTACAAAATTTAATCACTCAAATGTGTGTCCTGTAGCGCTCAACTGTGTGTCTTGCTATAATTTCTGTCATTGCTTAATGGTTAAAAAAAATGTCCCAAGTGTCGTAGTTATAGTCATCTGCAAGCCAGGTTATGTAGAAGTCATTGTACTTACCTTATCATTTACGAAAGTAAAGTACTGTGCGATTAGATGTCGTAGTTATTATGCTCATTGACGTGATGAAGAAACTACTGTACTGTAATATATTGTTGTGTTATGGAAAACGCTATCTCATTGTAGCTGAACCACAAAAATTACCGCTAAAACATGTTTTATTTTCCAGAAGAATGTAGAAAAACTGTGCAGACATTAGAACAAATACATTACAAAAGTAATAATGTAAATTGTGTCACTCATTAGTAGAGCTGTAATTCAATCGTGTAGCTGTCAAACAAATTAATACTATGTCCTCTAAAATCTCTACGAAAGTAATTTAAATAAAAACGTCTTTTTTAAGTAAACCAAAATGTTGCATTAAAATCTCATTAGCGGTATATGTTCCAAATATGAAAGCACTATAGTCGTTACATAATCCTGCAACCAACAAACAAAATGAATACACACTGAGTCTGTGTCGTCTGTCCCCATAAAAATACACTCATAAAATTACAGTCTTAATATGTTCCCTAGGTTCTTGACTGGATAGTTGACTTCAAAATATTATTGGATGTTAACAGTTTCTAAGTATGACAAAATGTAATAATAACGTGAAGTAGAAATCTTATGGCAAAGACTAAGTTAATAAGCAGATTATCTCTCAATAAACGGTTTTACATGTGAAATGTTGTGTAATCATTTACTTTTCCTAGTATGCAGACTTTTAGCTTCAACGCAATTATCACGTGGTATACGTTAGATCCTGTAAGGTCCACTGTAAATCAGAAAGAATTTGTGACTCAAGTGTTTCTTCTCTGTTATTTTTCTCAGGTCCAACCGGCGGACGTGGCTGCCTGCGGTGCGAGTCATTGCCTACCGCCTCTTTGTTGTCGCGTGTCGTTATTGGAATTTGGAGATCTAACCTCTACAATTTCAACTTGTCGACAGTGCCCTGCCCTGTGTGAATCACGCCAGTTTTGGTTAAGTTCTGCTCTGTAGCATTGTTCTTAGGTTCCATAGTTTCTCTCTTGTCGGTCACGTGGTCAGGAATTTCTCCTGGAGTCGTAACTGCGCAGCGCACCGTTGCGTCTGAAGTTATTCTGTCTGCCTTGACAATAATTAATTTGTTTATGATTTTGTTTAAATTTCTTAATTTGTTCATACTCCTCTGTGTCAGTGAAGGCTACCGGTTTGGGTCTTTCAGATGATCATCTAACATTGTAGATAAGTTAGTGAACTGATCCGATAGTTCGGCTGCTTTCTCCGATAATGAACTGATTTCCTCCGTGTGTTTTTCTGAAGCAAGTTTTAGAGTATCTACACTCATGCTCATAAATTAAGGATAATTGCAGAATGTGGTGCCACACAACGTGGCACTACACAAAACTGGCGCTAATAGCATAGGCACACAGGGAACACACACGACACAGCACTGTAAGTCCACGGTTTGGTGATAAGTTGAGAAAACCGTCCCGAAACACATGTGCTACAAAACGCCACTGATTCCTGTGCGCGCACCCCGACATCAATATGGGATATGATCACCATGCACACGTACACAGGCCGCACAACAGGTTGGCATACTCTGGATCAGGTACCTGTTGCAGCTCCTGAAGTGTCCTAGGCGTTTGAAGACATGCAGCGATATGTCGATCGAGAGCATATCAGACGTGCTCGATAGGGTTTAGGTCTGGAGAACGGGCAGGCTACTCCATTCGCCTGATATGTTTCAAGGTACTCTTCCATGATGGCAGCTCGGTGTGGGCGTGCGTTATCATCCATCAGAAGGAAGGTGAGATCCACTGCAATCCTGAAAAGGCGGACATATTGGTGCAAAATGACGTCCCGATACACCTGACCTGTTACAGTTCCTCTGTGAGAGACATGCAGGGGTGTACGTGCACCAATTATATTCCCACCCCACACCATCAAATCACGTCCTCCATACAGGTCCCTTTCAAGGACATTAAGGGGTTGGTAGCTGGTTCCTGGTTCTCACGCCAGATGAAAACCCGGCGTGAATCACCGTTCAGACTATACCTGGACTCGTCCGTGAACATAACCTGGGACCACTGTTCCAATGACCATGTACTGTGTTCTTGACACCAGGCATTACGGTCTCTCCTGTGACCAGAGGTCAGTCAAATGCACCTTGCAGGTCTCTGGGCGAATAAACCATGTCTGTTCAGTCGTCTGTAGACTGTGTGTCTGGAGACAACTGTTCCAGTGTCTGCGGTAAGGTCCCGAGCAAGGCTACCTGCAGTACTCCGTGGCTGTCTGCGGGCACTGATGGTGAGATATCGGTCTTCTTGTCGTATTATACACTGTGGACGACCCGTACTGTAGCGCCTGGACACGTTTCCTGTCTACTGGAATCGTTGCCATAATCTTGAGATCACACTTTGTGGAACACGGAGGGCCTGTGCTATGGCCTACTGTGTTTGACCAGCCTCCAGTCCACCTAGTATTCTACCCCTCATAACGTCATCAATATGTGTTCTTTGAGCCATTTTCAAGACACAGTCACCATTAGCACGTCTGAAAACGTCTGCACACTTACTCGCTGCACCGTTCTGTGGCACGCACCAACACACCTCTGCGTATGTGGACTGCTGACAGCGCCACCGTGAGACCTTCGCAGGTCCAATGCACCGATTAGTCATACCCAGAGGTGATTTAAACCCGCAAACCGCCCACCAGAGCGTTGTTTCACCATCTATCAGCCTTATCCTTAATTTATGAGCATGAGTATATTTGTGTCGAAAGCGTATCTACTCTGTCCTTTAAGTTTTTCTGAGTTTTTGCAAGTTACGTAAACGAATCGGTAGATGCAACTGAGTCAGTTTTAGCTTGCAAGGTCTCGTGATTTTCATGATGTTTATAGGTCTTTTATGGCTGCTTCGTGATTCGGTAATGCATTTTCATGCCGCGAAAAAATAGGTTAAAAATACTCACAAATTTGCGTTTTTACTTCATTACAGACTTTTTGACATTTCGATTAGATGTTATGTAACTCAGTAGTTAAATCTTCGCGTGTTTGTTCAAGCGCTGTGTCTAACTTTTGAAGCCTTTGTCCCATTCGTTACATTAATTGTAATAACAACATTCGCTTCTTAGAAAGCAGGAAATGTGTCTTGACTTGATTGAGAAAAGGGTAATGACGCAAAACCTGAATCTACAGTATTTGGAAGATATTGCTCTGTCATTTCGCATTCCTCAGGCGAGCTACTGCCATCCGATCGATCGACAATACTACCCTGTTCACTAGCTGTTTAACTGTCTACACCACTATATACCACCTTGTCCATTTCCCTACGCACAATTACCAGATTACTACCTTGAATATTTGTTAATTCACTACACGATAGTGCTGATAAGCTACGCTCATCGTCGCTATCATTTCTCAGTTTACTTTGGAGCCTAGTGTTGCGTTTTCACACGCCATAATTATCACGTATTTCACACGATTACACAGAAAAAGCACAATTTGAAGAGCAAAAATAAGAAAACACATTGAAAGTAGCACTGAAAATAATATCCAATTAATTGCAAGCGCGGCTGCGAAATACTTGGTGTAAATCTACCTGCATGACACAACTGTTTTATTGTACAACAAGGAAAAACTACACTACAAAGCAAATTCTCTCTACAATTACTCGCTAGCAATAACAATAACTACACTCATCACTCAAACTACAAAAAAAAAAAAAAAAAAAAAAAAAATCTGAGGATTCCGGTGTCGTATCCTCGGCTAAGGGTCGACATATGAAAATCCCCTTTGAATATTAAGAATGACTGTGCTGGTAAAACTTCTACGTTACTTGATTTTCAAACTCCAGAGTGAAACTGAACGTACTGAGACAGTTTTCTCTTTACTTACTCTGATCATTTCTAAACTGACACACAATATTTTAGCCCAACGCCATCTGACTGTTAATAAAGTCTACAAAAGAACAGCCCTGACTAACAATAACCTATACCCTTCATAAATCACTTACCTCACAAAAATCTTCGTTACTCGAACTACTGCAATAGAGCGAGCGCCAATAGTGCCAGCTAAATAAAAGATTGAAACTACGGAAGGCACTAACTTCTGATAGGCACCGAGCGAGGTGGCGCAGTGGTTAGCACACTGGACTCGCATTCGGGAGGACGACGGTTCAATCCCGTCTCCGGCCATCCTGATTTAGGTTTTCCGTGATTTCCCTAAATCGCTTCAGGTAAATTCCGGGATGGTTACTTTGAAAGGGCACGGCCGATTTCCTTCCCCATCCTTCCCTCACCCGAGCTTACGCTCCGTCTCTAATGACCTCGTTGTCGACGGGATGTTAAACACTAATCTCCTCCTCCTCCTCTGATAGGCATAGAGTTAGCAAATGAAAAATTTTGACAGAGAACAAACAATGTATATACCTTAATAGTGATTATATTCTTGACATCCGGTTTAACAGATTTCCTTTTTCTGACGGTCACACATCCGCATCGTCCGCTCATATTAACATCTCAGAATTCTGGTATCTCTCTTCCTACATCCACCACTGCTGGCGGTTCACTTCCAACAGCCCAATGCTACGGGCTTTTCACATCCAACTGCCCAACACTACACTGGCGAAAAACTACCAACAACGAGTCCAACCAGCCACAGATCACATACAGCACAGTCAGCGATTTTAATACAGAGCGCTTCGTTGCGTTACCAATATAAAAAGCTAAACAGCCTACTTACAACTTGAGAGGCGTACCAGCCCTGAAAATGGAACCCCATCACCACACCTCATTCTGGAGAGAAGTTTAAAACATAAATAGGTGCTTTGCTAATAATAATATCGTATTAGGTGACACGTGTCAAAAGTTGTGTTACTGATTGTCGTTCATATTAGTAGAACACTACAATGTAGTGCAGTTTTAATATAAATTCTCTATTGGGCGAACAAAAGCTGTCTTTTTGTAACATGTGATACGTTGTCAGCGCGGGAGGGACGAAGGTTCTTTTCTGTATGTCAGTTCCGGCAGGTGGAGCTACAACTGCGGAGGGCGGCAAACGCGACCGCTAAACGGTTTCACTTTCCGTAGCGCAGCCAACGTTGCAGAATGATAGAGAAATTGTTCTGCACATTATAACTTCCATATTGAGAAAGTTTTACGTTTCATACAGCTAGACATTGTCACGTTAGTAAGTTAGAAAGTATTCCTTTCCCTGCTACCAAAGTTAAAAACGGTTCGATTACACGCGATTTGAACATTTAAAATAGAAAGCTGAATAGGTCGCGCGTGGAAACGGCAGGTTCGGTTAAACATCTGTTGACACTGCAGCAGAGGCACTACCTAACACAGCAGTGGTCACAGGAGCGGCAGTTCCGTGTCAGGACGGATACATCGGTACATGGAGGCTCTGAGGAGAATTAACTTCAATGTGCCCAGCACGTGGCTTGGTGTTACATGGCACCGATCGTTACAAAGCATGGTTATCAGACATTTGCGAAAACGGTAAACTGGACAGCAGCCGTTACTTTTCTCTGTGTTAAAGTCAGGTTATCAAACAACTTTTACATCTACATCTGTACTCCGCAAGCCACCTGACGGTGGGTGGAGTAGAGTACTTCTCGTATTACTAGCTGATTTCCCTTTTCCTGATAAGAATCTCTGTATCGGCTCCAATTTCTCTAATTTTCTCGTTCTGGGCCTTCCACGAGACTTATATGGCAGAAATGCACCGTCTCACTCTTCCTGGAACGTTCCCTCGGTATTTCAACAGTAGACCTCTGTGTGATGTAGAACGCCTCTCTTGTAACGTCTGCCGCTGGAGCTTGTTGCGCACCTTTGTAACGCTCTCGCGCAGACTGAAGGGTCCCGTGACGAAACACACCACTATTCGTTGCGTCTTCTGCATCTCAGACAGACGAGCAGTACTAAGGAATCGGTCAACAACCGCTTGTACGCCACTTGCTTCGTGGATGAATTTAATTTCCTTAAGGTTCTTCCTATGAATTTCATTCCGGTGTCTGCTTTTTCCTACTATTTGTTTTATTTGGCCACCACAATAAACCTAGCACCGCACTGTTACTGACAGACACTTTACGGTTATTGCTGGTTCCAGCTATTTGTCACCGTTAGTATCTTGTTCTACGAGTGAATTTGCTTCAAAAATGAGATAATTCCTTCTCCTTGACCTTGTTTCTTTCTTCCTTCTTTCTTCGCTTTTCTTTCAGTCTGTAGTACATATTCATTAGACGATTCATTCCATTCAAGAAGTCCACCTGTTCATCCACATTCTCACTGACGACACCAATGCCATTCAAGAATCGTGTCCCTGATATGGTTTCAACCTAAATATTGATCCACCTCTTGACCCGTACGTTTATTTGTGTCATGCGTTCTTCGAATGTTCGAATGTGTGTGAATTCTTATGGGACTTAACTGCTAAGGTCATCAGTCGCTAAGCTTACACACTACTTAACCTAAATTATCCTAAGGACAAACACACACACCCATGCCCGAGGGAGGACTCGAACCTCCGCCGGGACCAGCCGCACAGTCCATGACTGCAGTGCCTGAGACCGCTCGGCTAATCCCGCGCGGCTTGCGTTCTTCCATGAGTACACTGAGCAGTAGGGCTTTATCCTTCTCAGACATCGCTTTTAATCCATGCAGTTCTTTCATGGGTTTCCTTTGTTATTTTTTCCCCTCTGTGCCTGTACATATTGTGTATAAGCTGTATTTCCATATAACTCGCACCACTTTTCCTAAGAATTCGAATAACGTGCACAGCTATACATTGTAGAATGCTTTTTACAATTTCACACATCCTATGAGCGAATGACGATTTTTCGTAACTCACACTTCTATTATCACATGCAATGTCTGAAGTGCTCTATGGCACCCTTAGCTTGCCTAAACTGAACCTGATCGTCATTTCAGAAATCATCAATTTTTTTTTTTTTCTTCTGTGTACGAGGAGAGGACATGAAATGACGGAACTGATGCTCTGACAGAATACGTAAGCATGCGCCAAAGATGAACAACCAATACTTGTGAAGCGTGGAGCTTTCTCAGTCTAATGCGGCATCTCTGGTGTCTGTGTACAGATCAGTGTGCCCATTGCCTTCGTTTGTGTGATTGCTCTTATTTTGTTTTGCCAGAAAAATGGTAAGTGTAATAATGAAGACACTCATTGTTGTGAAGTTTCGCATTAAACTTGAAAATTCTGCTAAGGAAACTACCTTTTACTAAAGGAAGTGTACAGCGAAGACTATTTAACATGTACACGAGTTTCTGAATGGTTCAAGTGTTTCCAGGATGGCCGTTACGCCGATGAAGATGACTCACTTCACGGAGCCATTCTACGTCAGAAACGTATGAAAATTTCTAGACTGTAGGCAATCTGACGCGATATGACCGTCAGTTGAGTATTTAATCGATCAATGGAACTGGAGGAATTGACAAAGAATGAGTAAGGAAAATTTCACTTAATCAGTAACATGAGAAAAGGTGCGAGCAACTGCTGCCGAGAAATGCCACGATCGAAAAAAAGAAGCTTGTGACAATGTTTGTACCGACACTTTGAATACTGTGGGGCGGCTGGTTGGAAAATATGTTGCTGTTATATAATTTGTTTGAATGTAGAAACACTGCATTTCCCGGCCGATGCAGCATATGTTGGGCTGCTGGTTGGAAAATTAATTGTTTATATAAATGTTTGTACAAATGTAGAAACACTGCATTTCCCGGCCGATGCACCATTTGTGGGGCAGCTGGTTGGAAAATATGTTGCTGTTATATAATTTGTTTGAATGTAGAAACACTGCATTTCCCGGCCGATGCACCATATGTGGGACGGCGGGTGGAATAATGTTGTTATATATAAATATGTTTGAATGTAGAAACACTGCATTTCCCGGCCGATTAACAATATGTGCGGCGGCGGGTGGAATATGTTGTTTAAAATGTTCCTATTATTTATGCTGTCTTTTGCCATTCTCAACACTGGCTCTCTAACTATAATTTTGGCAACCAGAAAGTGATTAGCAAAACGTGGAGCCTGTAATTAGAATTCCTAGTTCCCACTTCATCTGAGAATACACTCATAGTTACAGCTTATAGCTCTGAGGAATTAGGAGATTGTCTGGGATTTATAATCAAAAACGATCGTGAAAAAAACGTTCTCTGTATTTTGAAAGTCAAAGATGAAAAAAAAAAAAAGAATCCACACAATCTGACTAACAGAGCAGTTCAGAGTCTAATGCGCTGATGCAACTATAACTGTCCAAATTAAATGTTTAAATGAATGCTCGCCATAATTTGCTGATAATGTACATCAAACATCACACTAAATAATGGTGGAATGTCTGTCCTGCGACGGCACGTGAAAATACGACATACACAAACTGAAGCTAGATAAATAAAGTCATCCCAGATTTAACACTTCACTCGAAAATGATTTCATGGTTACGCGTATCCCGAGTAACTTAATACGGCATCCGAGGCTGTTTATTGCAATGATACCGACGCGACGCGACTCCCGGCACAGATGGCGTGCTATTCAGCGTCTGGAGAGAACTGGGGCCTTTCTTCCTCGCGCAGCGTTCTTATATATAAAGCCGCGGTGCGGACGGCTAAGGGAACGCCTGATCAAATCGGCTCTCCTGACTAGCCGCTGGGCTAGTAATGCACCACATTAAGTTACCGAATAAATCATAGCTTCTTTTGCTGATGGCCGATGAAGCTCTTAATTTAAATGAGCATTCAGCACACAGGTAAGTAATCGTAATAAAAGTTTGACGTGGCTAAGTTAAATATTTTGGGCGAGAGAATTATTTCAATTACACTGCACGCAGTAGACGAGCTCTGAACTGGCCCTTTGGAGATACGCTATCGCTATAGTTTTATAGTTATCTAAATGAAACTTCTCACATCTTTATGGTTATAGCGGATCTCCATTCTACTTAAATATAAACATCCTAGCCTTATTTATCAGCCTACTTAATCTATCTTGCTTCCTTAATTTTTAAGACAAAAACCAGAAAATCATGAATTTCAACTAAAATCTTAGTTTTTGAAATCCAGAAGACTGTTTCTATTAAATATTTATGAAAAAGGAATCTAAATATAAATTTTTAAATCTCTAGCTCTTTTCTATTGCGCCAATGATTTTTACAGAAAAACGTCCAAATTTCGAAGTTGGTTAAAGTTATTGAACTGATATTCAACACATATTAATTTAGTATTACTCCTGACATGCTAGAACCGTTTCAGGTTATTTATTTGATTTTAAAATATTGCGCAACATTTATGACGTCAGAGATAGTTACAGCGGACTGGCTGGCACACAATAGAAAGACTGTTGTGAATTTACAACGGCGTGAGTAGGCTGCTTCCCTACAATACCAAGGAAAATAATCCTAATTTCTTGGAAAGACTGATAACGTATAACTCTTGGTTTTTCGCTTATCATCCAGAAACTGAGCGCCAACCCATGCAATGGAAGTGCCGAATCTCACAGAGACCAAAAAAGAGCAGAATGACCAAATCAAGATTCCAAGTGATGATGCTTGTTTTTTCGATATTCATGGAATTCCATATCTTCACGGGATCCGAGAATCAAACTAGTAATCATCATTACTAAATTCAGGTTCTCGCTCAATTCCGTGACAAAGTCAGAAATTTAAAAAAAATGGTTCAAATAGCCCTGAGCGCTATGGGACTTAACATCTTAGGTCATCAGTCGCCAAGAACTTGAGCTACTTAAACCTAACTAACCTAAGGACATCACAGACATCCATGCCCAAGGCAGGATTCGAACCTCCGACCATAGCGCTCGTGCGTTTCCAAACTGAAGCGCCTAGAACCGCTCGATCACTTCGGCCGGCAAAGTCAGAAATAAACGACCCGAATTGTGGAAGAACAAATCATGGTTTCTTCATCAAGACAATGCACTATCCCACACAGCATTGTCTGTTAAGTGGTTTCTAGGTAAGTACAGCATTCCACTGTTAGATTAACTATCTTATTCGCTTGGCCTAGCACCCTTTGACTTTAATCAATTCCCCACTCTTAAATTTGCATTAAGAGGAACAAGATTTCACATGAAGCTGTGAAAGAAAAATCTCCAGTTATCATCAAGGAGCACCTCACAGAGAAATACTTCTAGCACTATATCCATCAATGGAAAATCCACGTTGTAAGGATAGAAGAAGGAGGGTGGCACTAACTAAATATGTACCTTTTTGAAATAAAAAGTTTACGGTCATTCCTCGTACTATGCCAACAACATGAATGCATGAGACGTCCAGACGATTTTACGATAGTCCTCACACATACCTGTTGTTGATCTTTTTTCGGATTTTATGGATGATATTCTGCCGAAAGTATGGCGGTATGTCTTATCGGATCGAAAATCCTACAAGGATCTGTTAAATTCTGGAAAAAGGTCCCCTATGTCTTCCAGATCGACTCCCATTTCTTCTTCTAACACTTCACCAGACAGTTCCTCCGTCTTGTAGTGGCCTTCAGTATACTCTTTCCACCCACCTGCTGTCTTCTCTGCCTTCGACATTAGAATTTCCAGCCCACTCTTAATGTTGACGCCTTTGCTTTTAATTTCACCGAAAGTTGATTTGGGTTTTTCTATTCGCTGAATCAGTCATTGAAATGACTGTTTCTTATTTATTTTTGTCACAGTTTTCCAGTTCTCCAGCACCATTTTCTCTGCACAAACATTGCTCTATTCCTATCTTTTCCATAACATTTCTGAAATTTATATATCAACTGAAGTATTTATTCTGGCATTTCTTCACATTTACTTTCCTTGCACCTACATTTGTCGGCCCAACTTCTGTGACAGCGCTTTGAAGAGGTCCAATCTATATTACTGATTTGTGTGTTGTTGTGTTCAATATCAAAGTACAACAGGCTATCGAGAATTTCAGGTCCACCTCACCATTCCTCAGTAATTCAGTAGCTCATTGATTCTTCCGGATTCTTCTCTTAACATCCAATCCACTTTTCATTTTCTTCGTCTCTCTTCATGTATTAGGTGAGTTCATTTGTTGCGGTCAACGATGTTCTGTCGTCCATCTCTTTTGTGGTCTTCCCATCTGTCTTGTCCCTCGTATTTTGAAGTTAACAACTAGTTCTGGAAGTTTACTTCCAGGCATTCTATTTACGTGCTCCAACCGTCTGATTCTATTTAGATCTATTTTCTTGTGTACCGAATCAGTTTGTACTTAATATCTTCATTTCTGAAGTGATCTTGTCTGGTGCGTCTTCCAACACTACAAAAAAATCTCATTTCCGCAGCCAGGATGCTGTTCGTATCTTTTGTGTGGAAACCCACTTCTCAGATCCATAGAGTGACTTTGTAGAACTTCACCTGTGTCTCTTTCGTGGCATTTTTTAACGTTTTTCTAATCGTTTCACAGACTGACTTAAATTTTAGGATTTTGCTATCAATTTCACTGTCGAAATTTCGTACTATGTCACAGATGAGATACTGAATGTGAGTTACCTGTTCCAGTAGACGCCAACAGATTAAAATGTTAGGCGGCTGTTTGAAGATTATCTTCATCTTATTTGATTATTATTTGATCATCTGCGTGTCACAGTGTATTGAAACACACCTGAAACCTGGTAGTCAAGGGAAAGCAGGATTCGGTTACGACTGTGGACGGGGGGAAATCAGTTACCAATGGTCGCCTTTTACAGTTACACACAATTTATTTTAAACCAGTAACTCCAGATTCAAAAATAAATAAAAATACCACACAGTATTAATGAAGGAATAAACAACTTTGTAAATAGTAGTGTTTTCAGTGAGTTACAATTTAGCAAATCACCATTAAATACAGATACAGCAGATAATGTTTCAAAGGCAAGCCTCTGTGATCTGGGCAGAAGGCCTTACACGCCAGGAATGGCAATAAGTTAAGGAGTGTTAAAAACACACTGCAACTTACAAATTACAGGCATTGAAATATTAAAGGTAAGTCGCCACAAACACAGGAGAAGCCATCAGACGCCAGCAATGGCAGTAAGTAAGGTTTTAAAGGATTACTGCGAAATACAAATACCAAATTAGAATTTTAAGGCAAATGACCACAATCACGGCTGAAGGTCCTACGCGCCAAGAACGGCAATAAATTAAGAGTTGTTTAATAACGCTCTACAACTTACAACTTACAGGTGTTGAAATATTAAAGTTAAGTCGCCACAAACACAACAGAGGGCATCAGACACTAGGAATGGCAGTACATAAGGTTTAAAGCTTACTTCTAAAATACAAATACTAAATTAGAATTCTAAGGCAAATGACCACAATCATGGCTGAAGGATTACACGCCAGTAACGGCAATAACATAAAAAATTTAGGAACCTGCTGTAAAACAGCAAATACGATAGCAAAGGTTAATTAAAAAACAAGCAATAGATCACCAAACGGGTGAAATAAGATGATGGTGAACCTTGTAACACAACCCTTAACCACCACTGAACACTACGTTGCTAGATTTATTCCAGAAGGCGACGAGAACTATTATCTAGACATATATAACCTTTAATGTAGGCATTACAAGGTATTGTAATAAATAATACAATAATAAAACACAAGGACCAGTACATAAGTTCCTTAAAGGGTACTGAGGCGGATTATAACCGCAGAAGGCGTGGGATGATGGAGCGTTACACTGAACTACTGGCCATCAGACCTCCTTTTAGAACACACATGTCTTACAAGAACCAAGGAGCCACAGACGGTGCTCCAGGAATCGACCTCTGTGGAGGTCCGGCAACTAATGCTTTCGCGAGCGATGAGATAGGCAGCCAAGAGTTGCATTCACTTCACAAGATGGTAACTCAGACTAGTGGCAGTCTAACGAATGACTAATAATAATCTTGCTGATGGTACCTGGCGTCCGATAAACCAAATGTAAAGATGGAACAATACGCCATAGCCGGAACCGGCGGTCTGCACTACATTCCAAGAATACTGCGTTTAGAGAGCCCAGAACGAGAAAGTAACCACTACCACCAGAGTAGAAGAATCACCCACCGGCCTACAATCAAGAAAGCTGTCAAAACTTCACGCCTTACGGGACAGCGTGGCAAGGCGAGCAAACTTACACTGCCGTTACATATACTAGCCCCCAGGGCAGGTAACTGTGGGGTCAGTGCCCACCACTCAAGAAGAATTACAGCTGGTTGAACTTAACAAATTGTAACAAGTTGAACGCAGTAAATAGTAATAAGAAGCTAATCAGATCACCTTCCCCAAGCACTCCACTCGCTGCTCTTCGCCTTGGCGACACTACGAGCAACAACACGAACCCAAGTCACTGGAGAACAGCGAGATATCACAATGGTGGAGGTTTTTCTACTCGCATTGAAGCGCACTCATCTCGAAGCTTGCTTTATCCGGTTTACGAGGAGGTCGTGCACCCTCGCGACCACAGCCCTTCCATCCGGCTGTCCATGCGTGCCGCCAGCTGTCCCGGCGTGTTCTCGCACTGCGCAGACCTGGCTCCTCCTGAGTCCCCAACCGAACTAGCCCACTCACACGACCCGGAACAGCAAGGACTTCGCCTCAAAGATAGGGCAACATACTACATATCGATAACCGCCGCTGCTTCCACTAGCGGACAGGTAACGCTTGCGAAACAGAGTGGCTCCAGTCAACACGGGAAGAAGACAAACAACCGCAACCATGCCAACTAAACAATACTGTCTGGCATCCAACAGAGGGCGGAAATCTACAAACAGCACCAATGTGAGCTGCAGCACGGCTCGACACATCTCTGCTGATTCTTATACCACATGTGGTGCTTTGTTTCCAAGCACTGACTAGTTCACATATATAGGTGTTCAAAAGAATTGAAGACAAGCCACATTCCTGTCTAACTTCTTGTGTAGTTGCTAACTGTTTGGACAAGTTATTCCACTCTTTATCATTACCAAACATTGGACTGAGTTGAAATCTACTACTGTGTCTGCCTTGTAATCCAATGTCCGATTGAGAATCCCTTTCTCAGCTTGATCTAAATCTACTGCAATATCTCACACTGTTGTGATATTTGGTCAGTGTATTCGCTATTAATAGCTGAAATTGATGTCAGAATTCAGATAGTCTTTCCTCCTCTCTAATTCCTACAATCGGGCCCTTTATGTCAGGTATTTTGGTCTTCTATTCCTTTCCGTACTACCGCACTCCAGTCCTTCATGACCATTAGATTGCCGGCGGTTGTGGCCGCGCGGTTATAGGCGGTTCAGTATGGAACGGCGCGACTACTACGGTCGCAGGTTCGAATCCTGCCTCGGGCATGGTTGTGTGTGATGTCCATAGGTTAGGTTTAAGTAGTTCTAAGTACTAGAGGACTGATAACCTCTGATGTTAAGTCCCATAGTGCTCAGAGCCTTCTGAGCCATTTTGAACCATTAGATTATCATAGCCTTTTGTATACTGAATTACCCATTCTGTATCCTCATACACTTTCTCTGTCTTTTCATCCTCTAATTGTGACGCCGGTATGTGTAAGTGAACTCTTGTTGGCGTTAGTTTCCTGTTGTGATCTGTTCTCTGACCTTCCTTCCTTTTCATAACGAATGCTATATCCGTTGTACTATATTCTGCTGCTGCGGATATTATCTTTTATTGGTTTAGTAAGAGGTCATTCTGTTTCAGTTCACTAATCCCCACCATGCCATTGGCCATTTCAGATTTTCTGGCTTTCCCAACACATTCAAACTTGTGGCATTCCACGCTCCAACCCGTAGAGTGTCGGTTATTCAGTCTTCTTATAATGGTCACTTCCTCCTTGGGAGCCGGCGAAGGTAGCCGAGCGGTTCTAGGCACTTCAATCCGGAACCGCGTGATTGCTACGGTCCCAGGTTCGAATCCTGCCTCGGGCATGGATGTGTGTGCTGTCTTTAGGTTAGATACGTTTAAGTAGTTCTAAGTTCTAGGGGACTGATGACCTCAGATGTTAAGTCCCATAGTGCTCAGAGCCATTTGAAACATTTTGAACCATCCGACTTCTACCCCAAGGGCGAGAGTGTGTTACTAACCTGTCTTCGCTCGTCCGCTCTCTTTGACAAGATCGTTGGCAGAACAAGGGTGATACCTCATACAGGAAACTTTCGGCTGTCATCGCTGAAGATATTTATTCAGAAATTAAGAAAGGGTTGGGTTCGAACTCGATTCGCTAGTCTCCGGTCGAAATCCACAGATTCAAATCGGAAAACGACACCCCATGATCAGAGACGCCATTTGGAAAAAAACCACATGCTTTTGGGGTACGGAATTTACCTCATGATGCCACAAGCAGGAAGGTGAAACATTGGACTCAATTTTCGAAGGAGTGACGTTCAAATTGCCGTTTTTCATTCACGTTTAGGTTCTCGGTGGTTCCCGTGATATGGTTAAGATGAATGTAGGGGTCTTTTTTTTGAAAAGGATACAAACAATTTCCCTTCCCATTCTTGTTCATTGCGGGAGTATTCTCCGTCCCTTAATATTTCGTAGATGACGTAATGTAACCATATGTTTTCTTTGCTGGTATCTTTTCATTGTTTTCCTAAGGAATTCCAAAAGACCTGTTTGATTAGTAAGCTCTTCTCCAGAATTTGCCCTCGTCTGGTTATTTACGTAAGCCTCTTTTTTTTCGTAGTATCCTCCGTCAGAATGTCACTGACTGGTTTTATTTGTTCTGCCAGCAGAAGAACCTTTCTACTCAACGACGGACAGATCTTATTTAAGGAGTTGTTGGTATTACTTGGCTCACTTATTGTGGAAAGCATCGACTTTTTCGGCAAGGGATACTTGAGGAAATAACCCTAAACTGGAATTTAATGCTCAAATCAGTGAATTAATAGTCAAAGGTCGTAAGCATTTCATCAAAAAGATCAGTAAGTTCCATTATAAATCGTATTTCCTAGCATTTTGATGCCTTCATGTTGCATTATTCCGTAAAACAATTATTGGAAATCGTCGCGTCAATGGAAACTCTCACTTAACGAAACAGACGAGGAGCTTCAGCTGTCTTTCTTTTGCAACTCATAGAACCATGAACATATACAATGAAAGTCGTTAAAGATATGGGAACGCTGACTAAAGCTGAATTATAAACACTTCAGACGCTACTACACGTTCAAGGTGACAACAGGTTAAATGAAGTAGTTGTCGGCTGGAGTAACTTAACTTTGCAGCGTTCTTAAGTGACGATTTAAAATTGTCAACAGCGGGCGTTATTTTGTGCTAATTAGACGACCTGTATTATGCAACGCGATTAGGTTATTCATATTGTGTGCAGACCTCGTTACCATGTGTGCCATTATTAATGTAATGTGCAGTCGCTACAATGAGGTAGCATAATTAGTCCGCCTAGTGTTTCGTTAGCTTTGCTACCTGAGCCGCAGATCAACAGGTTTGCATAAATCTATGATCAACAGAGATGGCATTAAATTAGTGACAAACAAACAGTTTGTTTACGTACAGTTTGCGAGGAACCGATATCGGAAATTCATAACGTATCTGCCGCAAAATTAGAGATTCAGTGGCACCTAGTACTTGCTAATTATATTTGGAGCTTTGAAATTCTACCAATTAGAAATTGAAAATAAAGTTAATGGGAACGAAATATTATTAAACATAGAAAGTGGTGCGATTGTTTTGGGGTATTATATTATCATCTACCTTCTTAATGCAGAGTAAAAATCTTGTTTTCAACAATTTCAAATGATGGAACTATTACCAAGTAAACATCTCTACCCAGACACCTATGCTGGCGAAGAGACTAAGTCGACAAACGAAGCATTAGTTTCAAAAGTTGTGTTTTCCTCTTTGCTTATGTAGAGGATGATATTCTAGTCGACTAGAATTTATCGTTAAGGTGGTATTGATACTCTTAAAAAAATTATTGTGTAGTTTTCTCCCTTTGGCGTGACAGCACTGGCATGGGAATTGAGGGAAATAATTAGGTTCTTCAGTGATTCTGTAGCATAGATAGCAAGCAGCGAATCAGTAGGACGAAACTGCTGTCCTTCAGGCTACAGTAGATAATGTGAAGCGATTATTCTGGGAGATGGATAAAGAGGGACGGGAAGTGGCAACAGGTAACACAAGGAACAGGCTTCGAACGTCATCTGACAGCTTTGGGCTGAATGTAAAAAAACAGCTTGGACCTGCTGCTTCAGTTAGAAACTGATGAACCACAGACAGATGCAAGTAACAGAGCATAGCAGACTTTCGGCAGTAAACTGAAAAGTAAGAGTGTGTAGAACTCACTAAAGGGAAGTAAGTTCTGTTGCTATGTAGTCCTCATTTTGCGTGTATGTGAAAAAATGTCACGATGATCTCTCCATTGACAAAAGATCCGGGAATAGTCCCGCATTCAGATCTCCAGTAGCGGACTGGCAAGGGGAATGTGACCATGAGAAACTGAACTGCCAACGGAAGGATAACGTTCTACGCGTCGGGTCGTGGAATGTCAGTAGGGCAGCAAGAACGAAATGCAATGTCGTGTGACGAGGGACTCCCGTCGGGTAGACCGTTCGCCTGGTGCAAGTCTTTCGATTTGGCGCCACTTCGGCGACTTGCGCGTCGATGGGGATGAAATGATGATGATTAGGACAACACAACAACCCGGTCCCTGAGCGGAGAAAATCTCCGACCCAGCCGGGAATCGAACCCGGGCCCTTTGGATTGACAGTCTGTCGCGCTGACCACTCAGCTACCGGGGGCGGACAGCGAAGCAAGAAAATTTGAAATGGAAAATTCAAATGCTCAATCTAGATATAGCTGGGGTCAGTGAAGTGAATTGAAAGGAATATAAGTATTTCTGGTCGAACGAGTATGTGGTAACATCAACAGCAAAAGAAAATCTTGTAACGGGAGTATTATTCGTTATGAATAACAAGGTAGGGCAGAGAGAGTGTTACTGTGAACAATTCAGTGATAGGGTTGTTCTTATCAGAATCGACAGCAAACCAACACCGACAACAATAGTTTAGGTTTACATGCCGACGTCGCAGGCTGCTGATGAAGAGAAAGGAAAAGTATATGAGATTATTGAAAGGGCATACAATACATAAAGGGAGATGAATAAATAGTCACTGGGGACTGGAATGCAATTGTAGGGGAACGAGTAGAAGAAAATGTCACAGGAAAATATGAGCTCGGGAAAAGGAACGAGAGAGGAGAAAGACTAATTGAGTTCTGTAGTAAATATCAGCTAGTAATAGCGATTACTCTATTGAAGAATCACAGGAGGAGGAGGTACACTTGAAAAAAGCCTGGTGATAAGGGAAGACTTCAGTTAGATTACAGCATGATCAGACAGAGATTCTGAAATCAGATACTGGATTGTAAGGCGTACCCAGGAGCAGGGGGGGGGGGGGGGGGTGGCAAGTTCCGCGGCGAGTGCCGTTGAGACCGTTTTCCGGGGCAGCAGTGTGTGAAGCAATACGGACAGCGCAGGTCTGCCGGGCAACGGGCCGGCCGTCTGTTCTATCGCTCGTGTGACTTCCAAACTTTGTCTGACTGAGCATCTAACTGACATGAGGGGCACATTATTCCTTCGGTCAATAAGGTCTGGAGCCAAGTGGTGGATCGCCATCCTCCACGCTTCTTCTGGCGGCTCCAAGTTTTCCATTGTTTGCCATCGCACAGCGGCTTTGCATGCTCAGTAAGCTACTTGTAACAAGTTTGTTTGCATAGTCTGCAGCAAGCACAGAAATAGTTGTTTTGTAAATAAAATCACCTTTTCCTGCTGCCACTTAATTTACTTTTCCCACACGCGTTTCGCCTTTTTCTTGCTCTAAGGCATCATGAGTGGGATCTGTAACGACACAGTTTTGTTATTTTTAGATTATCAAACAGCTGACGTCGCAATTTTCTATGTAAAAAAGTAATTACTTACGATTTGCTATGATCTGTATTTCCTCTCATCTGATTTGCAGGTCGCATTAATGCGACCACCGACCAGATGAGAGGAAGGCCACGAGTGTGATGGAGTGTTTCGAGGAACGCAGTCGCGAGCTGCAATTGATGTCTTTCCCCCCCCCCCCCCCCCCACCCCCACCCCCAACTCGTCAGACCTGAAACCGGCTGAACACATCTGGGATTTGACTGAATGTGGCATCAGAACTCATCGACCGCTGCCCGGAATTTAAATGAATCAGATGCGTTGTGTGTGCAGAAGTGATGCCAACTTCCTCCAGCGCCCTACCAAAGCCTCATTGCTTCCATGCCACGACGCGTCGCCGCTGTTATCCCTGCCAAAGGTAGCTTATCATTTGTTCTGACTGATTGATGTATATTCACATATGCTTTTACAGTGAAAAGACAAATTTTTTCGTGAATCCTTAATGTACAAACACACATAAACATACACACACGCACAACACACACACACACACTCACAAATAAACAAACACAAACACACACATATACCCACACACATAGACGTACACTTCAGATCATTAGTTTCACTTTCGTGTGATAGAATGCTACGGAGGCTTGGTTTTTACCAATTCATTAATGTCCAAGCATCGATGGAAATGACTGTCCTGCATTAGTCGCCCGGTGATTGCTTGAAGAACAGATTGTACTTGGTGCATGGTGGTTCTCTGGTACAGAACAGCAAATGGTTCAAATGGCTCTGAGCACTATGGGACTTAACTTCTGTGGTCATCACTCCCCTAGAACTTAAAACTACTTAAACCTAACTAGCCTAAGGACATCACACACATCCATGCCCGAGGCATGATTCGAACCTGCGACCGCAGCGGTCGCGCGGTTCCAGACTGTAGCCCCTAGAACCGCTTAGCCACTCCGGCCGGCACAGAACAGCAAGTTACTCTTAGTCGCTCTCGTCTTAGCTGTGCTCAGCGGGGAGTTGAGATAGGTTGGTAAATAAGTCAGTAGCTAGTGAGAAAAGTAAAATATGTGATATTTGCATGGAAAATGTATTCACACATTTAAAGGCTTCAGACGGAGAACGCTATTGTCAGTACATCATAAACGGAAGGTTTTTTTTCCTATTCTAGTACGTAAAGAAGTTCCACCGTCGTTCATCCTTGTAACAACGTGGGAATGGTGGTCATAAATGCTCTTCCTTCTTTTCCTTATGATATCGATAAGTTCTTCACAGAGAAGTTCATATCATGCGAATACACAGAGTTTTGATGGAAACCATGGTAATATTCAAAGATGGCTGATTTTAAGCAAGGAACAACAAATAACGGATATTTACCTGTATCAAGTGAACCTGTAACCAGTTACCACGAAGTATGAAATCTACTGAAAATTCTAGATAGCTTTACGTTCTAAAATCTTCCAAAAGCGTCGCACTATTAGCTCGCTATGTTTATTCTCGTGTTATCAGTCAACATGAAATGTAACAGAAAATGTGGATATACTGGGTGATCCATTGATAGTGACCGGGCCGATGCCCAAGTAGGTGTTTTAGCTGCTGTCGCGGCTAATCCGCACATCAGTAGCAGACAAACTGCGGGAGAATCGGGAATCTCAAAAACGTCGGTGTTGAGAATGCTACATCAACATCGATTGCACCCTTACCATATTTCTATGCACCAGGAATTGCGTGGCGACTAATCTGAACGTCGTGTACAGTTCTGCCACTGACACAAAAGAAATTACGGGACAATGACAGATTTTTTGCACGCGTTCTATTTAGCGACGAAGCGTCATTCACCAACAGCGGTAACGTAAACCGGCATAATATGCACTATTGGGCAACGGAAAATGAACGATGGCTGCGACAAGTGGAACATCAGCGACCTTGGCGGGTTAATGTATGGTGCGGCATTATGGGAGGAACGATAATTGGCCCCCATTTTATCGATGGCAATCTAAATGGTGCAATGTATGCTGATTTCCTACGTAATGTTCTACCGATGTTACTCCAAGATGTTTCACTGCATGAATGGCGATGTACTTCCAACATGATGGATGTCCGGCACATAGCTCGCGTGCGGTTGCGTCGGTATTGAATAGCACATTTCGTGACAGGTGGATTGGTCGTCGAAGCAGCATACCACGGCCTGCACGTTCACCGGATCTGACGTACCCGGATTTCTTTCTGTGGGGAAAGTTGAAGGATATTTGCTATCGTGATCCACCGACAACGCCTGACAAAATGCGTCAGCGCATTGTCAATGCATGTGCGAACATTACGGAAGGCGAATTCCTCGCTGTTGAGAGGAAAGTCGTTACACGTATTGCCAAATGCATTGAGGTTGACGGACATCATTTTGAACACTTATTGCATTAATGTGGTATTTACAGGTAATCACGCTGCAACAGCATGCGTTCTCACAAATGATAAGTTCACAAACGAACATGTATCACACTGAAACAACAGAAATAAAATGTTCAAACGTACCTACATTCTGTATTTTAATTTGAAAAACCTGCCTGTTACCAACCGTCTAAAATTGTGAGCCATATGTTTGTGACTATTACAGCGCCATCTATCAGAAAGCGAAAACAGGGTTCCAACTAAAACATTCATATTTCTTTACGTACTACACGAATATGTAATAAAAAATGGGGGTTCCTATTTTTAAAAAAACGCAGTTGATATCCGTTTGACATATGGCAGCGCTATCTAGCTGGCCAACCATAGCGCCATCTGGTTTCCCCCTTCAAGTTTGACAAGTTTCGTTCTTTGTAGTTTTTTCGTCTGACGCTTATTTCGTGAGATATTTGGCCCGGTCACGATCAATGGACCACCCTGCAGAAATGATTTACTAGTAGGCTATATCGTCGCTATCTGCCTTATACTGAAATAGCGCAAACAACAAATAAGTACGTTGCAGGCAGATTTGGTGATTAATACACACCGTTCATGAGTATGAGTTCTGTTTTGCAATAAATCATGATTTATTTCCCCCCCCCCCCCCCCCTCCACGTCCTCTCCTCTGGCCTACCGGTACATTCTGCGTACGCTCCTGCTGAGGCGACTTCCAGAACAGTGGTGAGCGTTTTCACTTATTGTCAGGGTCAGCAGCGATGCCCCGCGCAACGTTGACGACGCTGAGTATAAGCGGTCCAGCAGAAACAGAGGACTGTCTGTTGAGCTCGCAGCTGCTGTGGGCGGCCGGTAAGCTGGCGCATGCGGGCCCGTGTGGGGCCATCAATCCAGCGGCCGCGGATCTGACAGGTGATCCATTGTGGGCAGACAGGCTGCACGCCGGCGTGACGTGCGATGACTGCCGAGCGCCACCTGCGGCCGGTGGTCCGGAGCTGTGTCCACCCCGGCAGCCCATCCCTCCACGTGTAGTGAGAGGCTTAATTTTCACCTCGAAAAAATAATTTTACGTAATTAACTTTTGCGACATGAAGTCGCGCAGGAGACCTGCTACGATAGTGAAAACTTGATTACACCAATGACACTGCTGAATAGGTCGCTGGAATAACTGGTCATTTGCTGTTCGAAACATTTTACTTATTAACGTGTTTTGGGTACAGACTGTTATAAGAAAATTAAAAAAAGAGAAGATTTCGTGGATAGTACGGAGTCACATTTTCGAACAGCAAGTGACCAGTTATTCTAGCGACCTATTCAGCAGTGGCTTGAATCCCCTAAGGATACGTAATAATTTGTTTGTTCCTCACACATACGTGTGTGAAGTCCTGCTACATACTGGAATCACCGCGGCGCAGTAGTATAGCAGGCCGGTGCAGCAACGAAAATACAGTGACTGCTACAATGAAGTATCTTTCGGTAATTCGTTTATTGCATTTTAAGGGGACTAGCGCTGCAACAGTCCCTGCTATTAACTTTCCATGGTTTGGATTCGCAGTCATATAATATTTCTTAAAAGACATCATAGTCGCCGCTGACTGTATAAAATATTTATTGTTACTATTGCAATTTCGGCCTTATGGCCATTTTCAAGTAACACTACAAAGTTGCATTCTGTCAGAATATAAAACTATCTGACATGAGTACATGTCGTCGTCAAAATGCAGCCTTTTGACGGTGAGAGTCCCACAAGATCTGATGAGTACGACACTTATTACATCGTAATATGTTGTTAAAGTTGTTAAATATATACTGAACAACATATTACGATGTAATAAGTGTCGTACTTATCAGATCTTGTGGGACTCTCACCGTCAAAAGGCTGCATTTTGACGACGACATGTACTCGTGTCAGATAGTTTTATATTCTGACAGAACATAGAAAAATTAATGACCGACTGTGCTGATAAACCTCTTACATTATTTGCTTTTCAAACTGCCGAGCAAAACTGAACGTACTCAGACATTACTCTTTTTACTTATTGTGATCAACACTAAACTGACACACAATATTTTTTGCGCAACGCAATCTGACTGTCAATAATCCCTACAAAAGAACGGCCATGACTAACATTAACCTATAACTTTCATGAATCACTTACCTCACAAAAATCTTCCTTACTCCAACTACTGCAATACATCGAGCGCCAATACTGCCAGCTAAATAGAAGATTCTAATACTGAAGTCACTAACTACTGATAGGCATAGTTAGCAAATGAAAGATTTTGATAAAGAACAAACAATGTATTTACCTTAATAGTGTTCAAAAGTCATAATATATACATCAGTTCATGACATCCAGTCTTACAAATTTACTGTCTCTGATGGAGACACGTCCAGATCATCAGCTCTCAAAACTCCGCCATCTCTCTCCCCACGTCCACCACTGCTGGCGGCGCACCTCCAACTGCGCAACGCTATGCACTGTTAACAGCCGCCGGCCGGAGTGACCGCGCGGTTTTAGGCGCTACAGTCTGGAACCGCGCGACCGCTACGGTCGCAGGTTCGAATCCTGCCTCGGGCATGGGTGTGTGTGATGTCCTTAGATAGGTTTAAGTAGTTCTAGTTCTAGGGGACTGGATACTAATAGACTTCTCTTCCCCAGGAATGCCATTTTGGCCAGTGCTACTCTACTTTCGATCTCCTCCTTGCTCCGTCCGTCATTGGTTATTTTGCTACGTAGGTAGCGGAATTCCTTAATTACATCTACTTCGTGACCATCAATCCTGATGTAAAGTTTCTCGCTGTTGTCATGTCTGCTATAGCTCATTACTTTCGCCTTTTTTCGATTTACTCTCAGTCCATATTCTATACACCTTAGACTGTTCATTCCATCCAAGAGATCCTGTAATTCTTCACTTTCACTGCGGATAGTAGTGTCATCAACGAATCGTATCACTGAATCTTTTCACCTTGAATTTTAATTCCACTTCTGAACCTTTCTTTTCTGTCCATCATTGCTTCTTTAAGGTACAGACTGAACAGTAGCAGCGAAAGACTACACCCCTATCTTACACCATTTTTAATCCGAGCACTCCGTTCTTGCTCTTCCAGTCTCCTTATTCCCTCTTTTGTACATATCGTACATTACCCGTCTGCCTCTATAACTTACCCCCATTTTTCTCAGAATTTTGAACATCTAGCACCATTTTCCTTTGTCGAATGCTTTTTCCAAGTCGATAAATTCTATGAACGTTTCTTGATTTTTCTTTAGTCTTATCTCCATTATCAACTGCAACGTCAGAATTTCCTCTCTGGTCCTTTACCTTTCCGAAAGCCAAACTGATTGCCATCTATCACATTTTAACTTTTCTTTGCTGTTCTTCTGTGTTTTATTCTTGACAGCAACTTCGATGCATGGATGTTTGGTTGGTTCTGTGATAATTCTCATACTTCTCAGCTTTTGATGCTGCCATTTTTTACCTATGTTTTTCTTTTAAATATCTGCGATTGTCCTTTTTAAAGATATCCATTCCTGTACAGCTGTTCTGTCTACTGAGCTATTCGTTATTCCTGTATCCAAGCCTATCTCTCCATTTCTAAGTACTTCCATATCCCATTTCTTTGCTTACTGATTCTTCCTGACTCATCTCTTCAGCCTATTATCCATCACTACTGTAGTGGGATCTGAGTCTAAATCTACTCCAGGATACGCCTTACAATTCTGTGTGTGATTCCACAATCTCTATCTGACCATGATGTAATCGAATTAAAATCTCCCCGTATAATCCGGCCTTTTCCAAGTATAACTTCTCCTCTTGAACAGCGTATTCTCTATTACTAGCTGAAATTTGTTACAGAAATCAATTAGTCTTTCTCCTCTCTCCTTCCTTGTCCCAAGCCCACATTCTCCTGTAACCTTTTCTTCTATTCCTTCCCCTACAATTGCATTCCAGTCTTCCATGACTATTTGATTTTTATCTCCCCTTATGCACTGTAGTACTCTTTCAATATCTTCATACACTTTCTCTCTCTCTTCGGTTTCAGCTTGCGACGTCAGCATTTACACCTGAGCTATTGTTATCGTTGTTGCTTTGCTGTCGATTCCGATAAGAACAACCTTATCACTGAACTGTTCACAGTAACATGCTCTCTGCCACACCTTACTGTCCATAACGAATCCTATTACTGTTACACCATTTTCTGTTGCTGTTGATATTACCCTGCACTCATGTTGCCAGATAACCTTTCGTTCTTTCCATTTCAGTTAGTGATACTTGCTATATTTGGAATTATCCTTTGCATTTCCCTTTCCTGATTTTCTAGCCTCCCTACCACGTTCAAGCTTCTGACATTCCACGCCCCCTCTCGTACAACGTTATCCTTTCGTTGGTTATTGAATCTTTTTCTCATAGTCACCTGCCCTTGGCAGTCCCCTCCCTGGGGCGCGAATGGGAGACTATTCCGGAATCTTTTGCCATTAGGGAAATCATCATGACACTTTTTCAATTACAGGCCACATGTACTGTGGCTACACGTTGTGTGTATTTAATGCAGTGGTTTCCCTTGCCTTCTGCTTCCTCATGCCGTTGATAATTGCTGTTTCCCACCCCGCACATTTGACAAAGCCATTGGCAGAATGATGGTGACGTATTATGCAGGAAGTCTTCGGCCGCCAGTGCTACTTAGTAATCAGAATTTAAGCGAGGGCGGTGTTTCACTAAGTGTGTTTGCCTCTATAAGTTAGCAAGTAATAGGCTTCGGAAATATTTATTGCGGTAGGTCACCATAAGAAGTGTTACATTATCTGCGGAGCTATGAACATAGTTTATTGTGTTATTATCCAAAGAGTTACAGCAAAAAGATTAAACTTTTTAAATGGAACATCAGTTGTTCCTATCATCCACTGGAATCAGTAACACCAGCTGTCTATACATCAGTTTATATTACATTCCTATCACTTTTAGTTTGGGAGCTACAACCCTTCAAAGTTTCAAGGGCAAATACCACACGCTGTACGTAATACATGATTGTGTGGTGGGTGATGGATGTTCTGGAGGTGGAAAGTTGATTTTAATGAGATGTTCAAATGTGTGTCCATGTTCCTGAATACGCAATGTAATGCGCCTTCTAAAGGATCTGCGGACGAGATGTAACATCGTCGGTGTCACGGAGCAAAATGCGTCCTCGATGCGCCCTTGTATAACATCTGCGGATGTGGGCTCAGTGGCATAAACACGATCCTTTAGATATCCCCACAAAAAAAAATTTGATGGTGTTACATCGGGCGACCTTGCAGGCCATGAATGAGGACCATGGCGTCCCAACCAGCTTTCTGCAAACCTGTTGTTTAGTTCTTCCACAACAGCACGCGCAGAATGGGCTTTGTGACCATTGTGCTGCATCCACATATGTGTAGACATACATGTTCAAGGAAACCAACCAATTTGTCGACTATAAACGCGCGATATAACTCACCTGTCGGTGTACCTAGGAAGTAGTGTGGACCGATGATTTCATCCCCAAGGATTCCACACCATACATTAATAAACCACCTTCGTTGACGGTCGACAGGTCGTACCCAACGAGGATTGTCTGCGGCCCACTAGTGCACGTTATGGCGAGTCACTGCACCATAATTTATGAACGTGGACTCATCAGAGAGCATAACACCTTGTAAAGACTCCAGCGTGAGATTACTCATGGCCCATTCACAGAATGTAGCTCTCGCACGGGAATCTTTCCCTTGCAGCTCCTGGTTCAGTGACAGGCGGTACGGGTGAAACCTGTGGCCGTTAACTAAACGCCACACAGATGTGAGACTGACACCAGCGACTGCAGCAACGGCTCATAAGCTGACATGAGGATCGTGGTGTACTGCAGCTAAAACAAACACCTCCGTCTCATCACTTCTTGCAGTTCTTCGTCTGTTACTCCGGCGCATTACCAAGCTGCCTGTTTCCCGAAGTCATTGTTCGGCACGTAAGAACGTGATGGCTGCCGGAGCCCTTCGTCTAGGATATCTTACGGCGTACGCCATGACTGCTTCAGTAACATGTAAACGTACTCGCTGTTCGTGTATGTCAGTAACTCTGGTATACTGAGCCCCGTTTGTTTGTGCGGCTCAAACTGTCGGGGATACGGCCGTGTGGGGCGACAGTCAGCAGTCTAGCAGCCCATCGTGGAAGCTTCTCGCTCCGTGACACCGGCGACGTTACAACCCGGCCGCACCACATTTAGAAGGCGCATTGCGTTATGCGCATCGTGAGTGGTATCTGGCCCTGAAACTCTGAAGGGTTGTAGCTCCCAAACGAAAAGTGATAGGAATTAAATTTAAATTGATACACAAACAGCTGGTGTTACTAATTTCAGTGCATGATACAGACAACTATTTTTCATTTAAAATATTGTATCTTTTTGCTGTAAGTCTTTGGATAATAACACAATAAACTATGTTCATGTTTTTGTTGTTGTGGTCTTCAGTCCTGAGACTGGTTTGATGCAGCTCTCCATGCTACTCTATCCTGTGCAAGCTTTTTCATCTCCCAGTACCTACTGCAACCTACATCTTTCTGAATCTGCTTAGTGTATTCATCTCTTGGTCTCCCTCTACGATTTTTACCCTCCACGCTGCCCTCCAATACTAAATTGGTGATCCCTTGATGCCTCAGAACATGTCCTACCAACCGACCCCTTCTTCTGGTCAAGTTGTGCCACAAACTTCTCTTCTCCCCCAATCCTATTCAATACTTCCTCATTAGTTACGTGATCTACCCATCTAATCTTCAGCATTCTTCTGTAGCACCACATTTCGAAAGCTTCTATTCTCTTCTTGTCCAAACTATTTATCGTCCATGTTTCACTTCCATACATGGCTACACTCCATACGAATACTTTCAGAAATGACTTCCTGACACTTAAATCAATACTGGATGTTAACAAATTTCTCTTCTTCAGAAACGCTTTCCTTGCCATTCCCAGCCTACATTTTATATCCTCTCTACTTCGACCATCATCAGTTATTTTGCTCCCCAAATAGCAAAACACCTTTACTACTTTAAGTGCCTCATTTCCTAATCTAATTCCCTCAGCATCACCCGACTTAATTAGACTACATTTCATTATCCTTGTTTTGCTTTTGTTGATGTTCATCTTATATCCTCCTTTCAAGACACTGTCCATTCCATTCAACTGCTCTTCCAAGTCCTTTGCTGTCTCTGACAGAATTACAATGTCATCGGCGAACCTCAAAGTTTTTATTTCTTCTCCATGAATTTAATACCTACTCCGAATTTTTCTTTTGTTTCCTTTACTGCTTGCTCAATATACAGATTGAACAACATCGGGGAGAGGCTACAACCCTGTCTTACTCCCTTCCCAACCACTGCTTCCCTTTCATGTCCCTCGACTCTTATAACTGCCATCTGGTTTCTGTACAAATTGTAAATAGCCTTTCGCTCCCTGTATTTTACCCCTGCCACCTTCAGAATTTGAAAGAGAGTATTCCAGCAAACATTGTCAAAAGCTTTCTCTAAGTCTACAAATGCTAAAAACGTAGGTTTGCCTTTCCTTAATCTTTCTTCTAAGATAAGTCGTAAGGTCAGTACTGCCTCACGTGTTCCAGTGTTTCTACGGAATCCAAACTGATCTTCCCCGAGGTTGGCCTCTACCAGTTTTTCCATTCGTCTGTAAAGAATTCGTGTTAGTATTTTGCAGCTGTGACTTATTAAGCTGATAGTTCGGTAATTTTCACATCTGTCAACACCTGCTTTCTTTGGGATTGGAATTATTATATTCTTCTTGAAGTCTGAGGGTATTTTGCCTGTTTCATACATCTTGCTCAGCAGATGGTAGAGTTTTGTCAGGACTGGCTCTCCAACGGCCGTCAGTACTTCCAATGGAATATTGTCTACTCCGGGGGACTTGTTTCGACTCAGCTCTTTCAGTGCTCTGTCAAACTCTTCACGCAGTATCATATCTCCCATTTCATCTTCATCTACATCCTCTTCCATTTCCATAATATTGTCCTCAAGTACATCGCCCTTGTATAGACCGTCTATATACTCCTTCCACCTTTCTGCGTTCCCTTCTTTGCTTAGAACTGGGTTTCCATCTGAGCTCTTGATATTCATACGAGTCGTTCTCTTATCTCCAAAGGTCTCTTTAATTTTCCTGTAGGCGGTATCTATCTTACCCCTAGTGAGATAGGCCTCTACATCCTTACATTTGTCCTCTAGCCATCTCTGCTTAGCCATTTTGCACTTCCTGTCGATCTCATTTTTGAGACGTTTGTATTCCTTTTTGCCTGTTTCACTTACTGCATTTTTATATTTCCTCCTTTCATCAATTAAATTCAATATTTCTTCTGTTACCCAAGGATTTCTACTAGCCCTCGTCTTTTTACCTACTTGATCCTCTGCTGCCTTCACTACTTCATCCCTCAAAGCTACCCATTCTTCTTCTACTGTATTTATTTCCCCCATTCCTGTCAATTGCTCCCTTATGCTCTCCCTGAATCTCTGTACAACCTCCGGTTCGTTTAGTTTATCCAGGTCCCATCTCCTTAAATTCCCACCTTTTTGCAGCTTCTTCAGTTTTAATCTACAGGTCATAACCAATAGATTGTGGTCAGAGTCCACATATGCCCCTGGAAATGTCTTACAATTTAAAACCTGGTTCCTAAATCTCTGTCTTACCATTATATAATCTATCTGATACCTTTTAGTATCTCCAGGGTTCTTCCATGTATACAACCTTCTTTCATGATTCTTAAACCAAGTGTTAGTTATGATTATGTTGTGCTCTGTGCAAAATTCTACCAGGCGGCTTCCTCTTTCATTTCTGTCCCCCAATCCATATTCACCTACTATGATTCCTTCTCTCCCTTTTCCTACACTCGAATTCCAATCACCCATGACTATTAAATTTTCGTCTCCCTTCACAATCTGAATAATTTCTTTTATTTCATCATACATTTCTTCAATTTCTTCGTCATCTGCAGAGCTAGTTGGCATATAAACTTGTACTACTGTAGTAGGTGTGGGCTTCTTATCTATCTTGGCCACAATAATGCGTTCACTATGCTGTTTGTAGTAGCTTTCCCGCATTCCTATTTTCCTATTCATTATTAAACCTACTCCTGCATTACCCCTATTTGATTTTGTGTTTATAGCCCTGTAGTCACCTGACCAGAAGCCTTGTTCCTTCTGCCACCGAACTTCACTAATTCCCACTATATCTAACTTCAACCTATCCATTTCCCTTTTTAAATTTTCTAACCTACCTGCCCGATTAAGGGATCTGACATTCCACGCTCCGATCCGTAGAACGCCGGTTTTCTTTCTCCTGATAACGACATCCTCTTGAGCAGTCCCCGCCCGGAGATCCGAATGGGGGACTATTTTACCTCCGGAATATTTTACCCAAGAGGACGCCATCATCATGTAATCATACAGTAAAGCTGCATGCCCTCGGGAAAAATTACGGCTGTAGTTTCCCCTTGCTTTCAGCCGTTCGCAGTACCAGCACAGCAAGGCCATTTTGGTTATTGTTACAAGGCCAGATCAGTCAATCATCCAGACTGTTGCCCTTGCAACTACTGAAAAGGCTGCTGCCCCTCTTCAGGAACCACACGTTTGTCTGGCCTCTCAACAGATACCCCTCCGTTGTGGTTGCACCTACGGTACGGCTATCTGTATCGCTGAGGCACGCAAGCCTCCCCACCAACGGCAAGGTCCATGGTTCATGGGGGGGAGGGGACTACGTTCATAGCTCCGCAGAAAGTTTAATGTTTCTTATGGTGACCTACCACCATGAATATTTCAGTCGCCTGTTTGTCCGTAAATTACAGAGGCAAACAAATTTAGTGACAAACCCTATATGCATGCCGGGTGGAGACAATGTAGGCAGTATGGTGCTAGGGCGTGCTTTGATATTTCACTTTTTTTTTCACTTTTTTATAGTTTCCTAAATTTATGTTTTATTTTTGTTGTTATTTATTCCCTGAAAAGAAAATTTGGTGCACAAAAATTCAACAATTCCTGGACTCAAAAGAAACAAATTTTTTCCATAGGAAGAAGAGAATAAGATAAAGCTCCAGAGGAAACAAAAAAAAAAGCTACATAATTCCTTGACGATTAAAAACAAGGTGCAACGTATTATCGAATAAAACACGATAACGGGGAAGCCTCTGCCACTTCAATTGAGCATTCACCATATATTGGCGAAAAACAAGGGTTCGGGATTGTTGTCACAACCGACTACTCAGTGGTAACAGTGTCCGAGGAGCCATACGATCGAATCAGTCTTGGTCCGAGGGAAAACGGAGAAGTGTGGACCCAAAAGAAGATCAACCGAGAAAGCAGCTTCTGCTGATCGAGTAAGGAACGCCAGTTGTCAGAGAATCCAGTGCCATTGTCCTCGT
Source organism: Schistocerca serialis cubense (assembly GCF_023864345.2). Lineage (NCBI taxonomy): Eukaryota > Metazoa > Arthropoda > Insecta > Orthoptera > Acrididae > Schistocerca > Schistocerca serialis. The sequence goes on along the minus strand of NC_064642.1, from coordinate 8,618,965 downwards.
CGACAAGAGAGAGACCTGTGAGGTGATGTATCAGGTTGATGACACGTGTCACAAAGACTAGTAGGATTAAGAGCGATGCGATGGAGGCGTTCGTTGGTGGGGATCAGATTGTGAATGATCCTATACGACGATGAGGCGACTTCGGTAGGGAAGACAGGAAGACTAACATGAAACCACACTGTTCTTCAGTATACTAATAGCGCGGCCATTCCAAATGGGGAGACAGATGATTGTACTCCCCAAAGAGAAAGCAAGGATCTGGTGGTAAGACGTGCCACTGATAACATGTCAGCTCCCAGAAAACTTATTGTAATATAAAATTCACGTACGTACCCCAATTTAGAGTTGATCCGGTCAACATCGGTAGGTGGGGTGAGACTGGCTGGTCTGAGACGCGTAAATAAGCGAAATAGAATAGAATAAGTTGCTCGACTACATGTTAAAACGGTACGCCGTATAAAAAATACTGAAGCCTTCACTTTTATATTGGCAAGTCCCAACCCTCCAAGGGGACGGGGCTTTGCAACCGCATCATACCGAAGTCTGAAGGAAACGACAGGACATTTTCATCAATTTGCTCGGTATCATTGCGGGGAGCGAGAATATTGGTGCAACGTAGTACACTTTGCTGAAAATATAGGAATCTAAGATTCGCACCTCATGAAGAAGACTAAGGGGACGGCGTTCATGTTAACGAATTGCCCCTTGAATTAGATTCTTCACCTCTGGCCGGTTTAGTACAGCCATTTTCATCGGGCAGTGATCCATGGTAATTCCGAGAGGTTTGTGGCGAGCAACAATCGTTATCCATGGAACAACAATGTTAATTAATGTTGGCCCCAGAGAGAGAACAAAGGAATTCAATTTGTCCTTGAGCAAGTGTGTATCATCGACATGAGGTAGCAATAACATAACATCATCCGCTTAAGCTGGTACCGAGAAAGTAAAAAAAATGGTTCAAATTGCTCTGAGCACTATGGGACTTAACATATGAGGTCATCAGTCCCCTATAACTTAGAACTACTTAAACCTAACTAACCTATGGACATCACACACATCCACGCCCGAGGTAGGATTTGAACCTGCGACCGCAGCGGTCGCGCGGTTCCAGACTGAAGCACCTAGAACCGCTCAGCCACACTTGCCGGCACCGAGAAAGCATTTCCTGATATCTTCCACCCACTTAATTGAGCAGCAATACAACGAAGCAGAGGTTCTAAGGACAAGACAAAAAGCCAGAATGAGAGGGGTCTCCCCTGCGGTGATCCTATAGTACCCACTGGAGTAAAGTTTCGATATCTGGTAATGGCGAAGGTTTGTATGAGATCCTTGCAGTAGGTCTGATATGTTTCTGGTATGTGAGTTTCAGTTCATAGCTTTATTGTGATGACACAGTATTGTGATAGGAGAGATCATAAGGATTATTTACGTAAAATTCTGAATACAATTTTTTAGGTGTCTATGAAAAGACAATACCTGAGGATAATCTTCGGGCTTCAAGTGCCTTGAAAATGGTACAACTCAAATAAATAAAACTGAATTATGGTTAATGTCAGAAAAAATGTTTAGAAAACTTCGTGGGTACATTATAATTGAAGTAAACAGAGCAAATCTGATATTTTCATAATGATGATGATGATTATGATGATGATGATGTCCCCTACTCCGAGAACCGTAGGGGACGATTCGAAATACCAGCACCGCCGAGTAGGCAAGGTCCTAGCGGAGGTGGTTTGGCATTAATTAAATTCTAAGAAAATACCCTCAGCCTCTAACCTATGTAAAATGAACATGCTTTACAAAGCGATACCAAAAAAGTACAAAATGCCCCAGTTTTCATTTTGTACTTCTTTGGTATCGCTTTCTACAGCATGTTCATTTTACATAGGTTAGAGGCTGTAGGTATTTTCTTAGAATTTAATTCTACTGATTCATGGCATTCTAAAATTTACAATAGAAGGAACTGCATCAGCATAAGTGAACTTAAATTTTGCATGCAAGAACTATCTTCATTTTTTCCTACAGTTTTATAACAAACCTCTAGTCTCGTTTGTCAAGAGTCTAATATGGATGAAATGAAACGAATGATTAGCTGTATGTTGAGAAGAAGGGAGAGAGTGACGTAACATCATCTCAAACATTTAACTGTCTTTCGAAAGAACTTCCTGGCTCATTTCTCCACAGTCATGAAATCACAGGATGATAAAGGCGACTATATATCTTTTGGAGAAGAAATGATAAAGCTAATGAATGTATATGTATATTCACTATTGATTTTCCTTATGTCATTTATAAATACTTCTTCAGTCAATGGTGAGCACTCTGAAATAAAGATAATATCTACTTTGCTACCACAAAGTGGGTTATTGCGGTATATATTTAATGATTAGTCTTTTGTGCTTGTTTATTTCCGAGTATTATTTATTTTTCTGTAATAACCGATATTTTGAAATACGTGAAAATGTGATGTTTTGTAAAAATGTACATTTAAGTGCGTTAATATGGAGGGTGGCGTGAATTAAAATTATGTAGTTTGCTTAAAACATAATTTACTTTGAATATCAACACATGTGTGTTAACTATGTGCCTATGAGCAAAAAAAGCAGATAGGATAACTCAACTGAGGTGAAAGAAATATTAATTCAATATTTAAGCTATTTGTTTTATAGTCACCAGATATTTTTTAGCTTTTGAAATGTAAACTTAGTACCATATTGTGTGTAAAAATTATGTTTTTGGATGAATAATAACTGCATAGTTTTGTTATCTGTTTGCCATAGATGCAAGTATATCAGGAATTCATACCCATTTTACACTTTCTTACACTCATGGACAATTATCCTTTTTACTAGGATGTATTATTCTTGCAAAAGGAAACAGTGATTCAATATTTTCAGAATTTGTATCTAAGATTATTGAGAGTATGTAGCTAAACAAAGACTATTTCAAATAGTTTCAGTAAGAAAAAAGTTATAAGAGCAAGGTTACAGACAGCAGTACAGTGACCAGATGTAGACTAAAGTGAATGAGTAAAAGAAAATGACAATTATTTTATTATTGTATAAATTTTTTTGAATCGTTTGGAATATAAATTGATATTTGCATGTGGGTAGATAGTGAATGAAAAAAGTGCAAAGAAAGAAACTCATTTATAATTAGTTAATTACTTATCTTATTTGTATTTTCTTATGTAAATGTAATTGTGTGCAAACCCATGGGTTTATATATGAATATTAAATGTAACAATAATTTATAATGTGTTTGTAAATGTTTGAAATTATTGTTTATTCCTTTTACTTTGAACTCTAGAGAGTCCTAATTAGGTCTTCCATACATGTTTTCTGTTAAACCATTAAATAAATTAAATCTTCCAAAAATTTTTACTTCAACTTTTACGTCATTATGGTACTTGCTGAACTGTGGAAAAAATATGCAAAGCATTACACTGGTGCCAATTATCAACCTGTATTAGTTTATACCACACTTAGTTTTACTATATTCACAACATGTTACAAGAAATTTTAAAATATCAAACAAAGAGCTTACCTCCAATTCAGAATTTTAATGGCAAAAAATAAATATATGCGACAAATAATGTTACTATAAACACTTATGTTCCATGGTGACACGCAATTCCATGTATCATAAATGCATAGCATTGTGTGTGCGTATCTCTGTGGGGGATACATAAACGACTCTGTAGTACAGGGAAATCTGTTCAATCGTGCATTAGGATATATACATATATATATATTGATAAACGAAAATTACGATTCTGTCCATTTTCCTTCTACATTATTTCAAAAAATTGTAAATCTATGCTAAAAAAGATACCCTTTGGGATCGAAATATTGTTTCAGAATATTTATTTGATATTTCATTATTTTTCACATCCTCTGTAAATAAAAGTAAATCCATTTGTATCTTTGATTTTAATGAACAATAATAAACCTATAAATTATATTTTTTTCCTTTAATAACGTAATAACAATCGTTTCAGCATGTCAGTTCCAACTTGTATGTTTATAGATTTTGTTTATATCTCGATTGATGTTTCCTAGATAAAAGTTAACTCAGATTTGCAGGAAAAACATTTACAAGATTTAATTTGCTTACCTATCAGTTTTGGAACATGTAGACACTAATTCTGCAAAAACAGGTCTGGTGCTCTGCACCAAAGAGTTTTTACTCTTGAACTACTTTTTTGGGAGACAGTCTTTGTGCAATTTTGGTAGAGAAGCGTTGAATGCAGTCTTGCTGAGATAATGGAGTGGAGCTTCATGTTTTTGCGGTGATTACTGCGGAAAATGACCGTCATTTTAACTAATTCTACAACTCTTAATGAAACATGTAACTGAAAAGCAATACAGTCTCATCAGATGTGAAATCAGTGTTTCTTTGAATGTGACTCTTTTTAGCATAGATCTGGAAGTTTATCACGTGCAGTTAATTGTTGATAACGTTGCATATGGCAATAAGTTACAAGGTTGTTTCTGTTGTCAGTTAATATATTCACTGTAACCCCGAAAACATGGACCTCAAAAATAATATCCTGAAATACATATCGACTATAGGCTGAGACGCAGTTTCTTCGAGTAATAAAGATGAATATTAAAGATATTTTTGGCTAATGGAAAACCATTGTAGGAACTGCTATTCTACAGTACTGTTTCCCATCTCTTTCTACATGGCTTTTACGAAGAAGATAGTACTAGAAATGCGGATTCTTCGTTTGCATTATTATATAAGCAATATATTCTTCTTGACCGGACTCTAGGGTCGGTATTGTTAGGATACGGATCCGAAATCGTACCCAGGCGTACACCTTTTCCTCCGAAGCAAATCGACAACAACGAGGAAATAGGGAAACCACACAAGGAAAAACGGTGACTGTATGGCGGATGTGTAAGCGTTTCCCAGCGAAACTTCTGCGGCGTAGTCGAAACAACCTTGGCAACATATAGGCCCGCCCACACCGTTCCGATTTCTTCCCAGGCGATTTGCATGTTTTTAGAGCCCTGAAGAGGGACATACCTGCCCGAGGAATGGCTTCAGAAGGAAAGGTAATCCATGGGTACAACCATGGTTCGCCATGCTGCGGCAAACATTTTCCCATGAAAGCTTTGACATCATTGTCTCACAGTGAGATAATTATTTTTGAAATAATAAATAGATTACTTAATTTTTGTCCCCATCTTTCTCGTTCCCATTTGACTGCCCCTTATAATTTAGTTCATCTCGATATATTCTCGAAACTGATACCTGCACTTGTTGTGATCTGTATTGAGTAATTTTGGCTTGTGTAGCTTCTTATGACAGAGTGACTGCTTTCGAAGTATTTTAGAAAAATTTTCTCTCTGTCATACTGGTGTATTATTTGGCTGTGAACATAAGTAAATATCCAAAAAGACGCAGTTTTGCAAAGTTTGAAACTGTTCCTGTGTGTTATCGGTACTTACATTCCAGGCTGACGGCGTAATACGCAGTATCCCTTCACCAGCACCCTCATCTGAAAACCACCCCTTCGTCACTAAAGTTCTCTGCTTCGGCAGCAACTTCTTTTGACGGCAGCTGAACAAAAGCTCCCACGTTGATCCTTACAATACTAATTAAGTGCTTCATTTCTCCCCGGAGTATAAGGGGGAGAGGGTGGCTCGCTGCGCTGTTGATTTGTGTGCGCTATAAGAGCGCCTTGAAACTCGTCACAGTGGTTTCTTTTGATAATGACGAAGTTCGTTCACAAGACGGAAACGTGAGTATGCTCAACAACAAGCGAAATATTTTTACAGAGCATTGTCTACCGTAGAATGAGGCGCTGTAGAGAGTACCAGTTTATCTGGGGTAACAGAGATCAGCAGCTCGTTCGAGAATCACGGAGGAAACATTTAATGACCACTATCACACTAACCAGGACCAGTTTCTTTACTTAAAGGGAATCTGGTTACAGTCTACGGCTTTTAATACAGAGAATTTAAGAAAAAAATCACTTATTATCAGTGTTTTCCGACTGTTTATCTTCCGATGCTACATTTTATGACGGTGCATTAACTTTCACAATTTTCGTACATGGAAAATCCTATCGATGATTGAATTGTCCATTGCACGTTTAACATCTAAAATAAATTCTTTCATTCATTTATTACTTCGGTAACATTTATTCGGTAAATAGACGTCTGGCAGTTCTATTTTTCATATTTATTTCAAATCCAAATTTTTCTGTATTTTATGGCTTCGTAACGCGACAAAATGATGTGCTATTGTAAATCTGTCTGTGACTTATTTCAGTCAGCATTTTCATTGATCTGCTTTGCACTGTTGAGGGCATATTGTGTCTTTATTTTCTTCCGGAAAGATTTTTGTGACAATAACAAGGTGAGTGTCCTGCGTTGCCCGGGTATGTATTGTCTCCAATCTTTTATTAGTCCATCTCTTCCTCGACCCTCTTTGTGTCCAACCGTACCTTCACACTCTGTCCGTCCATCTACTACACTGCACCACCTCTCTCTGTCGACCTTCTCCACCCTCACTTTCTGACAATCTTCTCCTCCTAGCTCCTTGTCTATTGCTTTTCCCTCTATCTTTTCCTCCCTACCTCGAATTCCATCTCCTCCTCCCCTCCTTGTGTGTGTCTTCTCCCCGTCTCACTGTCCATTTCCTCCTCCCCCTTTCTGCCCATCTCCTCCGATTTGTCCCTCCCTGCCAATCTCCTCTTTTCTTTCTCTTTCTGTCTCCTCTTCTCTGCTTTCTCTACCGATCTCCTCTCTTTATTCATCTCATCCTACCAACTCTCTCTGCCTACCTCTTCTTCCTTTTGTCTCTGTCCCTTTTCTACTCTTTCCTTCCTCTGTACACCTTCTCCTTTCCCCTCCCTATGTCCATTTCCCCCACCCACTCTCTCTGTCCATCTCCTTCTCGCCTCTGTGTACATCCCCTCCTTCCCTCTGTCTGTCTGTCTGTCTCTTCTGCCGCTACATCTCTCTACGCTATCAGCCTCGTCCCAACAGGACAATGGTGGTTCTTAACCCACACAGTATTTCATTACGGATTGTAACAAATATGTGTACGAAATTCGGTTGAAATCGTTTCTGGGGTTTAGGATGAGCCATTTACCCGTGGCTTTGTTCGATACACACTTGTCCATTACAATTCACATATGCTTAAAGTATTTCAAACAGTTCAATGTTTATGACTTTGTATCTCATGTATAATGATAGATGATGTCACAGTTTTGCGCACATCTCAGTATTTGACGTCGTGTCTGTTCAACTACGTGTCATACATTGATATAATTTGGCTGGTACATTCTGTAATATACCAGTGTGTGAACACTGAGACGCCCTGCTAATCCCGCAGGAGAGGACAGATAGTATAAATTGTGGAAAGGGGCCAAAATAAGGGCTGTCAGTTACAATCGAACATACAGTGTTATTACTTGATCAAACATAACAAGATCCCGAAAGTTTTTTTTATTTAAAAACACACAGCTTTAATCCCTGGGACTTAATTACCAGTTAAAAGTCACTTTAATTTAAAAACGGCTGAAGGCCATTAGCTAAAACGCAAGCATAATAAGACATTTAACAGTGAAACGTCCCCTTTGAACAATTTATACAAGACTGTGCTTAACCTGACACACAATATTTTGTTAGCGCAACGCAATCTGACTTTCAAAAATCCCTACAAAAGAATGGCCCTGACTAACATTAAACTATACCTTTCACAAATCACTTACCTCACAAAAATCTTCGCTGCTCAAGCTACTGCAATATAGCAAGCGCCACTACTGCCAGCTAAATAAAAGATTCAAACTATGGAAGGCACTAACTACTGATAGGGATAGTTAGCAAATGAAAGATATTAATAGAGAACGAACAATGTATTTACCTTTATATCATCATATATAAATATAGCAGTTCATGACAAATTTCAAAACTCCGCCATCTCTCTCCCCACATCCACCACTGCTGGCGGCTCACCTCCAACTGCGCAACGCTACGCGCTGTTCACAGCCAGCTGCCTAACACTACAATGGCGAGTATTACAACAATGCAAAGCAGACACAGACTGCCCACAGCACAGCCAGTGATTTTCATATTGAGCGCTACGTAACGTTGCCAATAAGAAAACATAAACAGCCTACTTACATGGAGAAAACATAAACAGCCTACTTACATAGAGAAAACATAAACAGCCTACTTACATAGCCCCCATGCTCCCCACAAAAATTTTTACAAATTGGATGGGGCAGTGGCCAATACAGATTTGAAAAAATTCTTCATAATTACAATAACAAAGAAATCAAATGCACACACTTATTGATACAATGTTGGTCAAAAGCTAAAAATTTCTCACAGTCCATAAAGACAGTCCTGATCATTCATCATAACAGTAATCACAGGTTTTTTTTCACAAAGTCTCATTAGTAAAAGAAATTGCACACAGAAGTAGTGGATTTCCATGCAGTCTTGAAGAAGTAGTGTTGTCCTTCCAACGGAAAGACAGTGCTGACTCTTGACATGCATACAGGTAATGGGCCACAACAGAGCAAACCCACAGCAGAGTCATTCGAAGTTTGGAAGAATATTGGTAGGTAGGTCATCACAGAGCAGACCGACTGTAGTCCTGGTAGAGATTACGGTATTGGTGGGCCACCAGAGGTGCAGACCCACTGCAGTCCTTGCAGAAATAATGGTACTGGTGAGTCAGCAAAGGTGTAGACCCACTGTAGTCCTTGTAGAGATAATGGTAATGGTGGGCCATCAAAGATGCAGACCCACTGTAGTCCTTGTAGAGATGGCCAGCAGCCATCTGTTGCGATTGTGCAGGTGCACATTCACCATCGAAGAGTCTTGCGGAGAATATAGCAAGTCCATAAACCACCACTTGTGCACTCACAAAGTTTTTGGAATTGTCCTTAGAACCAGCAATGCTGTTATCCAGTCCCTTGCTGAATTAGTAACACACGTGCAAACACTAACAGTCCCAACTTCTCACATATTGTCCATATACTATGACCAACAGCAACGTGTGCAGTGAAATGTAACTTACAAGTTACTTAATTTGATGAAGTGGTCTCAATTATAATATTATAACATGAGAATACAATAACAAAGGTACAAAATACATAATTAAAGAACATAACAATACAGATAACATTTGTAAAAAACAGGCTTTACAAAAGAATCGAACTAACATATACATCAGTGGAATTATGACATGAGTACATACATAAAAGATCACAATAACCTTTGAAACATCAACTTCACACATGAGCATTGAACAGAACAGAATTAATAATGTCTAACATCTTTACAAAGTAAATAACATATTATTAATGCCAATTATATTCGAGGATGACAGTATTCCTCATCATAGTGAATGTAGCTTAATATTAAAAGAAGAAAAAATTCTATGAAACTACACAGAGACAGGAAGAAAACAAATACACAAGGGTACACAAACACATAGTGGGATAACACCAATAGGAAAGGACAGGGTTCGTTTTCAGTGTAACATTTGGTACTGCAGTCCAACCCAAAACTTCATATATCTTTCCTCTTATTTCATCCTTTGTTTCCACCAAAAAAATTCTATCTAAGCATGCTTTCTGTATTTATATGTTCACACATTTCTCACCTCAACATTTATTTCCAAGAAAATCCTACCTAAACCTGTTTTCTGTATTCTAACCATATTTCTTTCAAAAGAAATATGGCTCATTGTGCAATACTCATTTAGGCCCAAATCGTTTTCATATAACTTTCAAAGCATTCTTTCCCTATTCTCCATAGTTAGGTTCTTATATAGTCTACCCCCTCTTAAGCTAACTTAAATCTACTGAGCTCAGACACTAAACTAAGGAACGAGGCAATGCAGCAGCACATAAAACAATTAATATAAACAGCAATACAAAAAATGCAAATTGGCAAAGCTAGCAGCATAAATGAGCAAAAGTCAAATTCAATAACACAATGCCTGGCAAACAGCAGCAACTTATACCTAAACATGACATAGCGCAAGCAGAGAAAATATTACACTAAAATGGCCATGTCTAATACCTATGTCACATCTTAACATTAGAGTGATGCATCACAAAAACTTACACTAGTAGATAAGTTACCAAATCGTAAAAAAATTATTTATGCAATTCCTGTGAAGGGAAATGTCTTTTTGTGCTCCCTCCTTTGTTTTGGATAGATCATAAAATTATTTACTGGATCTGTAGGCATAAAATATTTATATTAGTACATATATTAAATTTTATTTTAACCAATGCTGCAGTGCAGCTAGAAACTTGATATTAAACAAAATGTGTAAATAAATACATAAAGCAAGCCATATGACATTTTTCTTAACTAGCAAGGCAATAGCTGTGAAATGTTTCTCATCGTTTCATTAGGCATTTCAGTAAATATCATAAATTACGAGCTCCACAGTATGCTTTCAACAAGGAGATGTCAGTAGCGTGGACAATGGCCTTCCCTTTCTTTTTTTTTTTCTACCTGTGCTTCTGACGAGGCACTCACACTAATGGCTTGTTCTCCAGGCGTCTGACACACCTGGGTGCCCATGACGCATTATGTGCAGGTGGTCACTTAACTTTCGTACGGAAATATTTACGACAGCAGTTTCCGCTACAGTGACAGTCATATATACAAAATTTCACAGGTCAAGAATTAGCGTTGCAAATCTATAGAAACAAAATCCTATAAATATAAGTGTCCAAATAAAATATTCGTCAGCATTGTAATACATTCATGCATATACACACACATTTCATAACTCTTAAAGTACGATTCTTGGTTTCCAACAACCTTTTCATAAATCAGAGTCCCTAAACACTACTCATTATTCCTTACCTCATTATACATATACATATTCGTCGACACTTCTTCAATATTTCATCGTGAGAAATACGTAGCATAATAAACATTCCTCAACAACATAATACACATCGTCGTCGTAATAATAACATCATAACACTTCAGTCAAATCTTAAAATCGTCGTAACTTCCTCCAATAATTTCTAAGCCTAAAAAGAATTCTCTGCTCATTTAAATAGTGTCATCTACCTCAAACGTACTTTAAAATCATGCTCCCTTACCAAATATATCATTCAAAGCTCTCATAGTATCACAATGGTTCCGAAAAAAAAAATGAGCATTTCACAAAGTACAGACAAAATACAATTTCATAAGTGTGAAGTTATCCAACTGTGTAATTGCGTAAACATGTGTCACTGACATAGTAAAAAGAATGTTTGTTTCTCTGTCAAATAATCAGATAGCTGTGTAATTCTGTGTTAGAGAAATATGGTACCGATGTGTAAAGTTGTATAAGCAAATACCATATTAGCTAGGGTTCCTTGTGGTTGCCACACACATGGTACACAAAGTAAGTGTGTACCCCCCTGAGGATTCCAGATTCCAAGTTCGAATCCTGGCAGGGTCGCCATATGAAACGTCCCCTTTGAACAATTTATACAAGACTGTGCTTAACCTGACACACAATATTTTGTTAGCGCAACGCAATCTGACTTTCAAAAATCCCTACAAAAGAATGGCCCTGACTAACATTAAACTATACCTTTCACAAATCACTTACCTCACAAAAATCTTCGCTGCTCAAGCTACTGCAATATAGCAAGCGCCACTACTGCCAGCTAAATAAAAGATTCAAACTATGGAAGGCACTAACTACTGATAGGGATAGTTAGCAAATGAAAGATATTAATAGAGAACGAACAATGTATTTACCTTTATATCATCATATATAAATATAGCAGTTCATGACAAATTTCAAAACTCTGCCATCTCTCTCCCCACATCCACCACTGCTGGCGGCTCACCTCCAACTGCGCAACGCTACGCGCTGTTCACAGCCAGCTGCCTAACACTACAATGGCGAGTATTACAACAATGCAAAGCAGACACAGACTGCCCACAGCACAGCCAGTGATTTTCATATTGAGCGCTACGTAACGTTGCCAATAAGAAAACATAAACAGCCTACTTACATGGAGAAAACATAAACAGCCTACTTACATAGAGAAAACATAAACAGCCTACTTACAACAGGAAAGCCTTATCTTAAAACAGTTCTTTAGTTAGGATGAAGCAAACAATTTAAAATCAAATCGGCTGAAGGCCTAACACTTAAAACTCCATAAGATTAATTTTTTTTTAAAAAAATACCAAAGGCCTTACGTGAAACAGTCCTTTCATTTAGGCTGAAGGCCTTAAGAGCAAAAGAACTCAAACTCAAAATCGGCTAAAGGCCCAGGACTTAAAATTCTACAACACCAAAAGTTTAAAAATGCCAAAGGGCTTACATGAAACATTACTTTCAACTAGGCCGAAGGCCTTAAGAGCAAAACAACTTTAATTTTAAAAAAAATTGGCTAGAAGCCACAAAAGTAAAAAGAACAACAACAAATTAAAAAAAAGGCGGGCAATACACCGAAGGGCGTTTAGATGTTCGAGGGTCGGCCTGTAATTGAAACACTAACACTCGCTTAGGTGAATCAAGCAGTCAGGCCAACCATTCACGATCCGACGACAACCAAACCGACCAACAGTCAATGGACCACCGACAAAATAACTTCCACTTCACCCGACCAGGGCACAACAGGGAGTTAAACGGAACAACGTAGGAGATATTGGCGACCGCAACCAATCATACCTAAAGCTGTCAAACTACACACCGTGCTGGATAGCAACAACACAATAGTGAAACTACAATGCCTGAAATTTACGCCAACGGCCAGGGAAAGAAACCGGAACGTTAACGGCCACAAGGCATTTAGTTCAAATAACTAAATACTGTGAAACTCCACGGGAGGGTGGCTAGAATATCCATACTTGAAAACCACGTTGTTGCTCGCGGGAGTATCCCAACAGCTGACAACAAACTCCAAACGACACAATGCGAACAGTCTTGACTTGCTGTTAGGTTAAATAAAAAGTGAACTTTCGTGTCCAGGGTCGGTGAGCCACGGACCTCGTAGCAATAGGTACAGCGCCACACACTTCGACACCATGTAGAGACCGCCACCCGGCCCTGCTAAACAACGCCCAACCGAGAGTTCCTCGCTGCTCCACACCAACCGACCGACTGGTCCCAAACTGCCCAGCTGGAAATTATAAGCGCCAGGTCAAAGATAGTCAAAGGTGCGAATATCGATACACACCGCTGCTGCCACCTGCGAAAGTAGAGGTTAACAACAAAATCGCGATAACCGTGAGAGACTACACACAGAATCGCAATGAAGGTTTAATCCATTCCATAACATGAGCCAGCCATGGCTCAAACACTGTGTTCAAAATGTTCGCGAATACAGTTAATAGTAAGACTATTAAAAATTTAATTTCTGTTTTTGTATATTTTGTCGATTAAATGTTATTTATGAAGAATAAATATATTCGTTTAAATAACAAAACTATAAAGCATGCTTAATGCAGCAGTTTACTGTATAAACAGTGGATATGTCGGTGGCGGTACAATTTATTCTTTTCATCATTTTGGGGGGGTTATCAGGGAGAAAAAGGTTCGTAATAATTTTAAATAACGTGTAAAGTACATGCTCTCATTCTCAACTACTGGAAGGTTAAAGTAACTCTACGCGTCCGTCATAGACTATGCTGCTTTTTACCCCCACCCATTTGATTCGAACCCCACAGCGATTCTTTTCAGACAGTAAGTGATAGGGCTGAAATCGGTCCAGTTCTTTAGAAGGAGATTTGCCGGCCGCGGTGACCGTGCGGTTCTAGGCACTTCAGTCCGGAACCGCATAACCGCTATGGTCGCAGGTTCGAATCCTGCCTCGGGCATGGATGTGTGTGATGTCCTTAGGTTAGTTAGTTTTAAGTAGTTCTAAGTTCTAGGGGACTGATGACTTCAGATGTTAAGCCCATAGCGCTCAGCGCCATTTTTTTTGTTATAAGGAGATTTATAATACTTATGGATGCAAAACAGAATAGCTGTTTCGTATTGATGTGGTCTTTCAGGAAAACATTGTTTTTAATTTTCACTTGCTGAGCTGGTGTATGAATGTGACTTAGGCATACCAAATAAAATATTTATTATTCTTGATCTTCGAACATGTTGCAGAACTCATTGTCGAATGCGCTTGTACCAAGATTTCTGGACACTTAAAGAATAACATTTTTTATATGTACGCTATTTATCTCTCTCCACACAAAAATTTTTCTCAACTGGTCCTTCAGGCACGACGCTGACTATTCTGAGAAGTCATCGGAGCTGTTCAAGTAACCCGTCCGAACTTGTAGTAAAAGTTCGTCTTTGTCAGTTTTATCTCGAAAGTATTCCTTTATCAGTGGCCGTAAAGATTAGACTACAGTTGTGACTCTGGATATAACACGCAGTTACATGAAGCGAGGCTGTCACATTTGCAGCTGCTAATAAGGTTCACAGTACAAGGATAAAAACATTCCATTCCTCGTGTTTTTGGTGCGCCCGGTATCAGATATTCTAAGCACCTGGAAGGAGGAATGCAGATGTAGATACACAAAAGTTTGTTTACAGAAGGATTAAAATACCATATTTTAAGGATAATGAACTTACGAAAATACACTGTGTGACATTTATGCCAACCTTGAGAAGGGACGTTACACTCTAATTACCACATTCTACGGTAGGCCATACGCTACAAAAATACCTGCCTACCTTGAAAAAAGTTTAATATCTTTTGTATTGTCGTCAGTATAGTTCTGAAGTGTAAACTGGCTAAAAGATCAGTATTAAGACTTCACAATGTAAAAGCTTTGGTACTACTGTGGAAATGAAACCCACTCGGTTTCCTTCCGGATGAAGTGAATAAGATTCGAACAAAACCAGAAACGATAATAGTAACAAAAGTACATGTGATCATTAGGACCCAGAAATGCATCCTGCAGTTTCGTCAACTCTATCGTTGAACGGCATCTTCTTGTTAGACTTGTTTGTATATTTTCACCATCTTGCGTGAAATGTCCTATGGCAGTTAAATCTAGTAAAATTACAGCAATGTTTTTTTTTTCCTGTTGCTATTCACCGATGTCCAATTGGAACTTCCAGTTTGGCCTGAAAGAATACCTGGGTAAATACACTCCTGGAAATTGAAATAAGAACACCGTGAATTCATTGTCCCAGGAAGGGGAAACTTTATTGACACATTCCTGGGGTCAGATACATCACATGATCACACTGACAGAACCACAGGCACATAGACACAGGCAACAGAGCATGCACAATGCCGGCACTAGTACAGTGTATATCCACCTTTCGCAGCAATGCAGGCTGCTATTCTCCCATGGAGACGATCGTAGAGATGCTGGATGTAGTCCTGTGGAACGGCTTGCCATGCCATTTCCACCTGGCGCCTCAGTTGGACCAGCGTTCGTGCTGGACGTGCAGACCGCGTGAGACGACGCTTCATCCAGTCCCAAACATGCTCAATGGGGGACAGATCCGGAGATCTTGCTGGCCAGGGTAGTTGACTTACACCTTCTAGAGCACGTTGGGTGGCACGGGATACATGCGGACGTGCATTGTCCTGTTGGAACAGCAAGTTCCCTTGCCGGTCTAGGAATGGTAGAACGATGGGTTCGATGACGGTTTGGATGTACCGTGCACTATTCAGTGTCCCCTCGACGATCACCAGTGGTGTACGGCCAGTGTAGGAGATCGCTCCCCACACCATGATGCCGGGTGTTGGCCCTGTGTGCCCCGGTCGTATGCAGTCCTTGTTGTGGCGCTCACCTGCACGGCGCCAAACACGCGTACGACCATCATTGGCACCAAGGCAGAAGCGACTCTCATCGCTGAAGACGACACGTCTCCATTCGTCCCTCCATTCACGCCTGTCGCGACACCACTGGAGGCGGGCTGCACGATATTGGGGCGTGAGCGGAAGACGGCCTAACGGTGTGCGGGACCGTAGCCCAGCTTCATGGAGACGGTTGCGAATGGTCCTCGCCGATACCCCAGGAGCAACAGTGTCCCTAATTTGCTGGGAAGTGGCGGTGCGGTCCCCTACGGCACTGCGTAGGATCCTACGGTCTTGGCGTGCATCCGTGCGTCGCTGCGGTCCGGTCCCAGGTCGACGGGCACGTGCACCTTCCGCCGACCACTGGCGACAACATCGATGTACTGTGGAAACCTCACGCCCCACATGTTGAGCAATTCGGCGGTACGTCCACCCGGCCTCCCGCATGCCCACTATACGCCCTCGCTCAAAGTCCGTCAACTGCACATACGGTTCACGTCCACGATGTCGCGGCGTGCTACCAGTGTTAAAGACTGCGATGGAGATCCGTATGCCACGGCAAACTGGCTGACACTGACGGCGGCGGTGCACAAATGCTGCGCAGCTAGCGCCATTCGACGGCCAACACCGCGGTTCCTGGTGTGTCCGCTGTGCCGTGCGTGTGATCATTGCTTGTACAGCCCTCTCGCAGTGTCCGGAGCAAGTATGGTGGGTCTGACACACCGGTGTCAATGTGTTCTTTTTTCCATTTCCAGGAGTGTATTATCGAGCGACACGCAGTTACTGAAACAATAGACATTCATTCGAGAGGGTACGGTTTCCAATACTTGTCGAGTGACCAACATATTATAACAGCAGAATGAATGTTAAAACAGTAAGGATCTGGGAGGGCCCGAGAGAACAACCCAAAAATACCGTTATGTTTGCTCACATCGGAACAGGTTAAAGGCGGAGTTCGTAAGACATTGCTACTCTTGTAGAAAAGTCTGCTGCGTGAGTATTTAGAGTCCAGCCACATTAATGTGAACACCCGTCAGAAAGCTGAATAAACACGTTCTGCAGCGCAGACGGCTGCGAAACGTGCAAGAAGAGGGTCAATGGGCTTGTGGAAGGTCGAGAAACCATGGCGAGAACTGCCCGCTCGAGGCAGACTCTCGATTGGTTTTTAATTAAAAAGAGAAGTACGCTAAACTAATTCTGGTGTTCGTCGACTAGCGCACATACACTGCGAGCTGAGTGACACGTTGCATTGTCCTGAGGAAAACTAAACTGCACACAGAGGTGAATACGATTCCCAAGGAGAGATGCATACTTTTCCTGAACAGTACGCCATCATAAATGAAGAGATTACGTAGGGAAGGCACGAAAACTTTTCAGAGACCATAAGACTCCCTCCTACACTTTGAATTCTTCCAACAGTTCATGCAGGACTGTACACGGCAAAGGCGATCTGCCCCACTGGAGCATGTAACATGATTCATCTGGAAAGTCCACCCGTCAGCACTGAGTGGATACTTAGTTGCGCTACTGGAGTGTTTACAAATTTAGCTATCCCTGAAGTGCTTCCATCCTTGGCCCGAAAGCCAATGATGTTACCCTTTTGGACGTCAGATAAATCGTTTCATTTCTACATCACTACAACTAATGCACTGTTTCTTCCCTCCGCAGCACCCTTCACGTACTTTCCGCCGGTTGTGCTGGATTTAATATTCGACGTCAAGATTCTGGTTAACCGCGGGAGGCAATCACCAGGGAAAAGCGCGATACTGCAGAGCACATCGTAACCTCTTAACACCTGCGCTTACCACCCGAGCAAAAGTAGTGGGTTCCCTTTAACGTTCTGTATCACCCAACGTCACTGTCAGAAGTCCAGGAGCAGTCCGACTCCAGAATTACCGTTCTGTAAGTCGGCTGCTGTTAACACCTCAAAACAAATGGAATAGTGCCGTGATCGGGAAGCATGGACTGGTGGTGAATGGCATCGCATTGTTCGCCTAAGGATCGCGGTTCTCTAACATCCCAGATGACTATCAACGGCGAGTATGTTGGCGACCTGGGGAGGGCTCTCGTTCATCCAACATTTTGGAGAGACACAGGGATGTTACTCCTTGCATCGTGGTACAGGGAGCCACCGGAAATGTGTTCAAGTGGCAACTTGAAATGAATTTAGGAAGTGTGAGGGTCCGGCTTCCTCATGTGTTACCTCTCATGTGGCAGTATTATGGTGCCATTTACGAAAGGGCGTTTTTCATCCAAACATGACACGAGCCTTCATTAACTGGCTGCGTGATGTTGATGTACTTCTGTGGCCAGCAAGATCCCCAAGTCTGTTTCCGGTAGAATATGTGCAATACCATCTCAGACCTCAACTCTGCCCAGAACCAGGATTCCAGATATTAAGGACCAAGTTCAACAATTGTGGGCCGGCTTGGCTAAGGATAGGATGCAATGGCTTTATGTCACCCTTCCAAAACACATCGCAGTATCCGCGCTCGGCAGAGGGAGTACAAGCTATACTGATAACTGGGATTAAGCCGTCACGTTCTTTCTAAATCTCAGTCGAATTTGTAGTCAGTAATAATACATCGCATACGCTCTGTGACGAGTCAGCTGAGCTGTTTAGTATACCCGCAACGTGCTACTGATCCGATGCCCCACCGACTGCCAGGAAGCGAAGCTCTCCATGAGATCACGCAAATTTGAGAGAAACAGTGCCACGCTGAATAAAGTTTTATTAAAAGAGATTCGTTAGGGATGGCCCATTTACGCATGAAATTTGGTTGCCACACCTCCCACAGACATACACTGGTGAACCTAAACATTATGACCACTTGCTTAATACCTTTTTTGTCCATCTTTGGAACGAAATGCATCACTGACGCTGCGTATCAGGGATCCGACAGAGTGATGGCAGATTTGTGGCGGTGTGTAGCACTAGACGTTACGCATAGGTCATGTGTTCGCACAAAAACGGGCCGCTCATTTGATGGGTTCCATAGGATTTGCATCAGGTGAAATTTTTCGCCGAGGCATCAACTTGAGTTCACGATAATGGTCCTCACAAGGGAACCTCCCCATCGCACCCCCCTCAGATTTAGTTATAAGTTGGCACAGTGGACAGACCTTGAAAAACTGAACACAGATCAATCGAGAAAACGGGAAGAACTTGTGTGGAACTATGGAAAAAATAAGTAAAATATACAAACTGAGTAGTCCATGTGCAAGATAAGCAATATCAAGCAGAGTTCACTATAATGGTCATCACAAGGGAACCTCCCCATCGCACCGCCCTCAGATTTAGTTATAAGTTGGCACAGTGGACAGGCCTTGAAAAACTGAACACAGATCAATCGAGAAAACGGGAAGAAGTTGTGTGGAACTATGGAAAAAATAAGTAAAATATACAAACTGAGTAGTCCATGTGCAAGATAAGCAATATCAAGCAGAGTGCCCGTGCAGTAGCGCGGTGGTCCTGTGGTTAGCGTGAACGACTGCGGAACGAGAGGTCCTTGGTTCAAGTCTTCCCTCGGTTGAAAATTTTACTTTATTTATTTTCGCAAAGTTATGATCTGTCAGTTGGTTCATTGACGTCTCTGTTCACTGTAATAAGTTCAGTGTCTGTGTTTTGCGACCGCACCGCAAAACCGTGCGATTAGTAGACGAAAGTACGTTCCTCTCCAACGGGAACCGAAAACATTTGATCGCAACGTCATAGGTCAACCGATTCCTCCACAGGAAAACACGTCTGATATATTCTATACGACACTGGTGACGGCATGTGCGTCACATGACAAAAATATGTTGTCAATCCACCTAACTTGTACACTTGGCGAATGGGTAAAAAGATCTTCTACCTTGCCCAATTTAGGTTTTCTTGTGGATGTGAGAATAACTCCCAAAAAAGTGATGAAAACATAAGAGTTTGTCACATAAACTGCAACAAATGAATGCAACAGTTTCACAGTCACACAGTTTTCCCTGTGCTCTGTCAAAACATATGTTTCTAACGTTTTCCAATTTTTTCCGTATGTAGACCGTCAAATCATGCGTATGTCCAAGCAAATCTGAACATGTCCTGGAATTTTCGAGAGCGAAGTTGATTGTGTGAGTGCCTCAACTTTGATAATTGACACACGTCAATTGCTACAAAATAAAAACGTTAAAATTCTTACTCGAGGGAAGACTTGAACCGAGGTCCTCTCGTACCGCAGTTGTTTACGCTAACCACGAGACCACGGCGCCGCTCAGAACATATTGTCCTTCATGTGTCTTATGTTACACATCGACTACTCAATATGTATATTTTGCTTACTTTTTTCATAGTTCGACAAAACTTCTTCCTGTTTTATCGATTGATCTGTGTTCAGTTTTTCAAGGCCTATCCACTGTGCCAACTTATAACTAAATCTGAGGGGGGTGCGATGAGGAGGTTCCCTTGTCAGACCACTGTAGCACGGTTCTGGCCCCAAGACACGAGCAGTTTTACAGCTGAAAGATGACATCGCCGTCCTAAAAGACATCAAGCATGAAGGGATGCAGGTGGCTCGCAGCTGTCAGCGAGTCTTCGCTTACTACCACAGGTCCCATGCAAGGGCAGGAGAATGTCTCCCACAGCAAAATACTGCTCCCACCAGGCTGCGCCTGTGGAGCGTTGTACGTTCCGAGCCGCCGTTCACCTCTATGGCGGCGTTTTTGGAGACGACCATCGACCTAGTGTAACAAAAATGTCGTTCACCCGAAGACCTGACGCGTCTCCATTAATCGATGGTCGAATCCCGGTAATCCGGTTGCCACTGCACTCTTAATTGACGATGTCGCTGGGTCAGCATGTGAACACGTAGGGATGGTCTGCTGCGAAGCTCCATGTTCAACAGTGTAAGGTGAACGGTGTGCTCTGAAACACTTGTGCGTTGTAAGTGATCATCCTTTACTTGAGCGTCTATTATATTAAATACAAAACTAGGAATTTGAACTGGCAATATAATCGCGCTAGTGAGCTCAAATACACATCACTTACATGAAATTGAAAAGAATCCTGTGTGTATAAAAACCGATCTCATTCATTAGCAGATAAATAAGAAAACGAATATTTCCACGCTCACTACACTTGATCAGTGAGAACTGTTGAAAAAAGAAACGGTACTGTATATAGAAGAAAGAAAGCCAAGCTCTAATGTAGTAGAATGTAACCTGATGCACACGAAAATTTGTGCAGTGACGTATGACCCTGGTAAAATAAAGAAACTGACATAACCTACATTGCGCAAAGGAAACGAAACAGTCACGTATTGTGAATCTCACTTGCAAAATGGAGTACTGGCAGAAACAGCAACATAACAAGTCTCAAGAACAGTTTAAAAAATACTGCTAAAAACTAACTACAATTGTTCCATGGAAACTGGGTTCATAATCTTGACACAGAATGCTGGTGAAACACCTGACCGAACCTTTAAGTTCTGAAATTTCAGTTAGGAAGGAACTTATCAAAGAAAAGAATTTAGACTCTAATATGATAATTTATGTAATCTAATAACCTCTATGGTACAGTAAGTTAACTGAGAAAATCAGTCGATAGAATCATTATCAAAAACTCAACTGTGACGAGGGTGAAGTGGAAAAGCAATATAAGGCTACAAAATTAAAAATAAACTTATTACCTCATCAAATAATACCTTTTTCTCCACTTCAAAACGTTTTTAAGTCCGTATGCTATCCAACCATTGTTCTGAATCATCATTCCTCGTCGTAATAAATCTGCAACTTACACATTTCCAAAAATGCGACCTTGCATTACATACACTGTACACTCAGCGAAAAAAATCCGCCTGCCGCACACTGCAGCTATCGGCTGCTGACTGTCAAAGATTCTGCGACTCCACAGTGCTGCCATCGCAGACACCTAACAATTGTTTCTCTGATCACAGTTCTTCAAATATATCAATTTCCTTTGCAAATATTAACGGATCCAATACCATCGTTAAAAATAGCCATCTCACAGCGTGCACAAGCGTTGTGCCTTTTCGGCAGACATGCCATATATCACCATTTATCCTACTTTACAGAGGAGGCAAGTCTCCGAACCCCACGTTCTGAGAAGATTTGTGGGCGTCCAACCATTTAGCGCGTAGTGCTAGTACTTATAGCTCTTTGCGTAGATGTTCACCACGATAGTTTGTGAACATTCGACCAGCTTCGCCGTTTTCGAGATATTCGTTCTCAGGCTGTGCGTAAGAATAATCTGCCCTTTGTCGAAGCCACTTATATGAATGGATTTCCCCGTTTGCAGCCCATATTTTCCCTATATCGATCCTCCATCCGTGTACCACTGACACACTTTTGTTACCGCGTCACGTGCCCACAAAGCCACACCTGGCGGCATTCAACGTCCCAGTGGGCTGTGGTCATAGTGTTTTGCCTTATCATGGTATTGTAGAAGGGATTCATCAAAAGGAAACTAGAGGTCCCTATAACAATTTGATTTATTGCCGTAATACGTCAAACTGAATCAAGTGTATGCGCTTGTAGTAACAGGGCAAGAGAGTGTAACTTGCCAACTATATATAACCTTGACACAACTGAGAGGACACACGAAACCATAACATGAACCTACATCCCAGATATGGTCACTGATTGCGAGAATGTCGGCATATAAGTTTTCTGGGTACGCTATCGCGTCATAATGTATAGAACTACTGCTGTTGGAGAAAAACCAACGTTTCGGCCACGGTTGCAGCGGCCTTCTTCTGGGACCCAGAAGACATTATGAAGCGATACCATACCCAGTAAACTTTTATGTCGACTGACGCTGGCCGTGGAAGCCTAACGAAATTAGACTGCGAGAATATTTAGCGATTATAACAAAGAACCCCAGAAAAGCAAGAAGAAGCACCAACGCCGACATCAGAAGTTCATTATGGTTTCAACTAGCTGGCTGTGAATGATAAATCTGGGCAATGAATCTCTGATGCAAATTAGCTGGCTGCACGTACCCTTTGCCTCGGTGGCTGCATCGATGGCTCATGCTC
This sequence comes from Schistocerca serialis cubense, assembly GCF_023864345.2. Taxonomy (NCBI): domain Eukaryota; kingdom Metazoa; phylum Arthropoda; class Insecta; order Orthoptera; family Acrididae; genus Schistocerca; species Schistocerca serialis. Next base: position 8,596,174 of record NC_064642.1, on the reverse strand, counting down.
ACCACCCTTAAACGCTGTAAGTGCAGCAGACGGTTGTAGTAGCGGCTGGATATTCTAAGTCTTCTGTATTTTGCTCTAAATCGGAGACACCCCTGTCTGCAGTTCTCTCCCACGACCTGAAGCAAGTCTCTCTTCAGTTTCATTGCAGAAAATGTGGTCTGACTTTGCTGAAAGAAACTCACCTGGTTCAACGAGTGCCAGAATCTCGCAGGCCAATTGAAAGATACCTAGCGAGTTCCCATTAGTAATAGTTTTATAAACAAGTTTAACAATTCCTTACTCTCACAGGTTTTCTCAAGGTTAACCAATAACGGTGTGGCTTGCGAGAGATTGCAGAAGGTCTCTCCAAGTACATGAGAGCTTTCTAGCCATGACCGACCAAAAGACATTCAAGTAGGCACAAGTGAGACAAACTGCCTTCTATAAAAATAACTACAGTGAGCCAGTCACAGTAACTCTTACCCAGAGATAAACGAGTACTTCTGTGTGGCATGTCAGCGTCTAATGGCTGGTCCCACTGTCTGAAGCTCTTTGCTTTCATCTGGATTTCAGATCTTGTCTAGCAAAAAGGATTCCCTTTTATCGTATTGCAGGATGCAGATGCCTTCACATCTTGTCTAGGAAAAAGAACTCCTTTTGTCGTCTTGCAGGATGCTGTTTTTATGGAATACAGCGTACCCTCTTCCATGTTCCTGCTGTGCAGAGTCGGGTCATTGACATATCCCTGATCTATACACGTGAAGAGAGTGCTTTCAGCACCACAAAAATTTACGACACCCCAGTCACCCTACGTTAGCTTATTTTTGCTGATCGGCTGAAGATCAACAAGGTTTCATAAATAACAGGTGCTCCTCGTGGTATAAGGAAAAAAGGAGAAGAAGGAGTAATTATTAGTTAAATTATTGACAGTAGTGAATATTTCCTGCAGTTTTCATTAAAGAACTGATCACTAAGACCCACACATTGCTTTATAAAAGTATGTTACATGATAGTTTGATAGTTTGGGCATGAAATGGCACGCAATACCTCTAAAACTATGACATTTCCTCTCCTAGTCCACTTCTTAGTGCTTCATACACTGAAGAGCCAAAGAAACTGGTACACCTGACTAATATCGTATAGGGTCCGGCGAACACACAGACGTGCCTTGAGACGACGTGGCATGGACTCGACTAATGTCTGAAGTGGTGCTGGAGTGATTTGACACCATGAATCCTTGAGATCTGTCCATAAATCCGTAAGAGTACGAGGGGCGGACATCTCTTCTGAACAGTATGCTGCAAGGAATCGCAGATATGCTCAATAATGTTCATGTCCTGGGAGTTTGGTGCCCAGCAGATGTGTTTAAACTCAGAAGAGCATTCCTGGAGCCACTCTGTAGCAATTTGGGACGTGTGGGGTGTCGCACTGCCCTGCTGCATTTGCCCAAGTCCGTCTGAATGCATAATGGGCATAAATGGATGCAAGTGATCAGACAGGATGCTTACTTACGTGTCACCTGTCAGAGTCGTGTAAAGACGTATCAGGGGTTTCATATCGCTCCAACTGCACATTCCTCACACCATTACAGTCTCCATCAGCTTCAATAGTCCCCCACTAACATGCATGGTTTATGGAGTCATGACGGTGTCTCCACACGTGTACACACCTGTCAGCTAGGTAAAATTTGAAACGAGACTTGTTCGACAGGGCAGCATGTTTCCAATCATCAACAGTTCAATGTGTTGACGGGCCAAGGCGAAGCGTAAAGCTTTCTGTCGTGCAGTCATCAACCGTACACGATCGGGCCTTCGGTTCCGTTTCGTTGAATGGTTCGTAGGCTGACACTTGCTGATGGCCCATCATTGAAGTGTCCAGAAAATTGCGGAAGGCTTGCACTTTTGTCACATTGAACGATTCTCTTCAGTCGTCGTTGGCCCCTTTCTTGCTGGATCTTTTTCTGGCTGCAGCACTGTCGGAGGTTGGTTGTTCTACCTGATTCGTGGTATTCACGGTAGACTCACGAAATGGTCCTACGGGAAAATCCCCACTTCATTACCACCTCGGAGATACTGTGTCCCATCGCTCATGCGCCGACTATAACACCACGTTCAAACTCACTTAAATCTTAATAACCTGCCATTGTAGCAGCAGTAACCGATCTAACAACTGTGCCAGACACTTGTTGTCTTATGCAGGCGTTGCCAACCGAAGAGCCAAATTCTGCCTGTTAACATATCTCTGTATTTGAATACTCATGTCTGTACCAGTTTCTTTGGTTCTTCAGTGTATTAATGTAGGCAGTGTAAGTGGTAGTGTAAGCAGAGAGAAAAATAGGGCATATGCAGTATACTGGGTACAAATTATAAAAATACTGAGCAATGTCTTTTCCGAAATGGCTTTGTTAGAAGAAGAACGGAACTAGTAAAGTATAACTTCCTAGTCCGTCCAGTTATCATATATGTATTAGAGGTATGGACGTTGGCAGAATATGACAAAAGTGCACGAAGAACCTTTGAGCGGAAAATACTGTGGAAAATGTATGGTCCAACGAGGGAGGGGAAGGGCAGGAGAATAGGCTAGAACGCCGAATGACGAGTGTTAATTCAAGATTTGGACATAGTAAAGTTGGTGAAATCACAGCGAATATGATAGGTAGAACACGTGGAGAGAATGACACAGGTCATAATCCCAAAGTGAATGACGAAAAGTGCCATCCATTCAGCTAGGCAAAAAGGGAGACCCAGAGGAAGTTGAGATGACGACGTGATAGGGGATATCTTAAGTATGAGTAGCAAACAACCGACAAATGTGGAGGAAAATCGTTGAAGCGGCCAAGGCCCATCAGGAGCTGTAGTGCTACCACAGAGCAAGGAGAATGTGGAAGTATCGACCTCGCTAGATCGGGGTCGAGCTGTAGTTTTTCGGCTGTTGTTCAGAGATGCAGGCTAAGCAGCTGGTCTATGTAATCGACATCAGAGTGTTGTAGAGCGGAAGCAGAGGCAGCTGAGTTATATACCGGAGTGGCTGTGTGCAAGCGACTGTGGTCACCAAGGGAGGGCGCAGGAAGCCGCTGGTCACTGAGACACGCAGCAAAGAGAGCGCTGTCCTCTGCAGCTTGTGGCGAGGCCGAATGGAAGCTTGAAGGGTATGTGCTGAGGTTCGATCTGGATAGAGCCAGTGAAAAATGTCGATAGTTCCCAACGGCAAGGTTGGACGAGTAGTACATCTTCGAGTAGTAAGATCTTTGACAGCTAATAGAGCTAGGTGCACACTGTAAAAGTTTGAGTAGTGGTGAGGAGATGTGCAGAGACAGCAGACGTGTTTCGAGTCGGAGCTAGATGCCTGGCAGGAGGCAGCCGGGTCGTGACAGCATCAAAGTAAGAATTGGCGCTACGCACATAGTAAGCTATATATTGAGCGAAACTCGGCACATACCTGGGGAAACTAGAGAGAATAATTATGAAATAGGTTTTCTTTGGTTAAATAATGTCTAAAAGATAGATAGAAATCCCATTGTTGATGCAATAAGCGTTTTGTGAGACTTTCTCGTAAATCCATGATATAGAAGTTTGTTTAGTTTTTCACAAGTGCCTTAAAAGTTTGAACAATTATTTTTTTTTAGATAAAATTAGAGTTTCATCTCACACCTTATGTCGTTCTCCGCATCCTGTGCTTGCATTGGACCAAAAGGTACATTAAAGGAAATTTCCCATGAGTAAAGCTAATAATTTCATTTATCAGAGTAAAATAATCTGTATGCCATTGCACAGTTGGCAAATTATTCAGATCCGGACTGAATTTTTATTAAGTAACAAACAGTGCCAAAATGAGTAAAGTTATCTAGAATGACAATTTTATGCCATTGCACTACGGCTGAGTTGAATATATGTTTTATTATCGGCTAAACGGGAAGGAGTGCACGAGCTAAGTCCACAGACGCAGTCAGATGCAGGTTGGTGACTTTCATTTATTTTTACCACTAAACTTTCATGCAGTAAGATGTATATTTTGAGTATTAATTTTCCAACTGTTGTGACTTGGCAAGACAGCCAAGCCACTATGAGGTAGCCGAAAGGCACGCGTTTAAGCTCACGCAGGCTGGCGTGAGGTCTGGAACAGTTAAAGGAGTTGAGTCTAGTAAAAAAAGTACGTAGCTTCTGGAATACTTAACTTTAATCCATTATTGGTAAACATCGGTCTGACGGTACATGCATCACAAGATAAATAGCAAATGATAATGGCGCCTTGCTAGGTCGTAGCAAATGACGTAGCTGAAGGCTATGCTAACTATCGTCTCGGCAAATGAGAGCGTAATTTGTCAGTGAACCATCGCTAGCAAAGTCGGCTGTCCAACTGGGGCGAGTGCTAGGAAGTCCCTCTAGACCTGCCGTGTTGCGGCGCTCGGTCTGCAATCACTGATAGTGGCGACACGCGGGTCCGACGTATACTGACGGACCGCGGCCGATTTAAAGGCTACCACCTAGCAAGTGTGGTGTCTGGCGGTGACACCACACCAACAATATTTTCATGCAGTCAGATAAAGTTCGGTTCAGTTAAATACGCAGTCAGATGCAAGTTTTATTAAAGACTAAAGCAGTCACATGCAGTTCAGTCTAGTTTAAATAGAGAAGTTTTATTAACAACACTTTCAAGCTGGACCCATTAGTTGCTGATCGGCTATCGTGTATCACCGTGCATGGATTGGCAAGGCATTAGCGAGTGCAGAGGAACGTGGAGCAGAGGTTTGGCTGCGTGCTGAGACACATGGTACGTGACTCTGGGGAGTCAGCAGATTCAATAACCAGTGAAGCGAACCTCCTACCGTGTGACGTGGTCGCGAACGTAACTGAAGTGCCTTACAGTTCTATTCAATCCGGGTTGAATTTGACTGTCAGGGAAGCAGGAGTCTCGCTCTACTGTAGTCGACTATTGGTTATTTGATAAACTATGTTAAATTTTGTTGTCTTCTTCGTGTACAATAAAAGAAAAAGAGTGACGTCTGGAGCTTTGGGATAGAGATTGGAGAAACGTGTTGGTAGCGTTTGAGAAGGAAATTGCGTTTAATTATCAGGATAATCTTAAAAGGTGAGTGTATATTTTAAATGGTTGTTATATATCTCGTTAATTGCAAGAGAAACCTTATAAATTTTCTGCGTTGTGTAAAACTGGTGTGTTTAGAGTGTAGTTGCCCAAGGCTCAGTGTGATATGTAAGAGCCTACTAAGACTGTATATAGCATATATTTCTTCTTTTTTTTTTTTTAAAAAAAAGTCACAATTTTCGTTAACTAGTGTTCTACATACAATTGAAAAGAAAGTTTGCTCGTTTAGACAACTTTCGAGAACTAATCATTTTTGCTAAGAATTAAGTAATGTGACAGAACATGGTACAACTGTGCAGCAATGCTTGATTCGTCTTTGGGCTGCAGACGTCAAATAAATGTTTTTAAAGTTTCTCTTGACAGTCTGTGAACCCTCAGTAAGCTCCAGTTCCCTACATCCAAGTACTGTCATTGTTAAAATAGCACCTAGTAAAATGTGGAAACAAGTAATATACTCATAAGTAGAAAGCAAAAGTGCAAACATAATTTGCAAACTGAGTGTTTGGTCATATGATTACGTAAGAAAGAGTGAAAGACTGCAAGTCCTTTCGACCTGCCTCTGTTCCACTTCATTTATTCGGTCGAACCGACAATTACAAGCTCTGTGGTGAGTGAGGGTATTAGAGAGGGTTGACAGTGGTTGCGATGCAGAATTTAATGGTAGGTAGACGTAGGAAGTCATTAGAGGTAGAGTAGCCGAGGGTCTGTTTTGTCAGACAGCCACGGCTATGGCAGGTGATGCTTAACGGTACCAGTCCCGAGAACACGACACGTCGCAGGTGTAGGGAGAGCGAAGGGAGACCAGGGCTGTCGCCTTCGCACAGCAAGCAGAAGCCACTGCAGAATGCTCAGACTGAGCCACTGGTGGTCGCTGGCTGTAGGGAGCCGAGAGAAAGGAATGCGTGTATAGCGCATTGTCCCTGCGACAGAGGCCAAACTTTTTATGACAGCTTTCGCCGAACTGCGACGAACTGAGGGAGCGGCAGTTGTTACTGGCCAAGGTGAAGCGCATTCCACCATTTCGTTAAGCGTCCTCAGGTTGTTTCCTGAGAAGGTTACTGTTAAGACTGGTATCAGCTAGGCCGGCGAAATAATTTAATTCACGTTCATGTAGACGCACGAGCCGTGCTGTTTCTCACACGTGCAAAATACCGAGGCCTCGAGAGGTATTAGGATTGTAGGAATATTTTTCCCCGTATCGTGGAGAGAGGCTATACAGTACATGTGCGATTGGCGCAGGAGTGCTTCGCCAACTTTCGATTCGTCGTTTTAGGTTTTTGGCGCCAACTACACATGGAGTTTTTGGCGGACTTAAATGTAAAGTGAGCAACTTTGCGGTTCGATCGTGAACTGCGGAGGAGGGTAGTCAGTTCAGACTTGGAAAAGAGATTTGATTTCTAATTAGGGGCCTGCACTTGAGAGCGGATCCGAACAAGGGGAGGAGAAGGAGGTCCGACGTTCGAGCCGTCGACGAGGCGCACTCAGCACTGCAACTCGAGATTTCTACAAGCGCTTCGTGAGCATTTCGCAGCATATTTACAGTGAATTCACCTTGCTTCATCACGCACTCAAAGCAGGGGCAGACACTGTGCGATTTAACTGCCATGTGGTAGGTAGTTTCAGGGTCAGTTCACAACCACTGTCATTCATATCGTATTATATTTAGAAATAAATAATTCAACCTGTTAAGGGGACATTGTATGTGCAATTCCTTGACATTTGACATTTTCTGCTTTCTACTCCATAATGTACTTTGGACTTCCCCGAACATTTTGGTATATAATACATTAAGATCAGACAATTGTAGGACCTTCAAATAATATTTTGAATGCTGACATGCGACTGTGAAATTTTGCAGCTACGCATATACTGCCACAGTTGAGCAGTCATAGCTTGGTAAGTACACAGTCTAGAAGACTGTAAATTGCTTTGTTTTGTGCCTACGGCCACGTCTCAGGAGCTGGCATAACGAGTAAACAAATCAGTCGTTTGATTGTGATACTAGTTTACCACTGCAACTGTATGTGCCCCACACCATTACAGAGCCTCCACCAGGTTCAACAGTCCCCTGCTGACATGCAGGGTCGATGGGTTCATGAGGTTGTATCCGTACCCATACACGTCCATCCGCTCGATAGAATTTGAAACGAGACCGTCCGACCAGGCAACATGTTTCCGGTTATCAATGTCGGTGTTGACGGGCCCAGGCGAGGTGTAAAGCTTTGTGTCGTCCAGTCATCAAGAGTACACGAGTGGGCCTTCGGCTCCGAAAACTTATGTCTATGATGTGAATCTTCAGGTTTTGGCAGCGCAAAGGCTGTTCCATTAAGTTTCGGGTGTGCAGCTGCAAGAAATCTCCTTCTTCTTCTTATATCGATGATGTTTCGTTGAATGGTTCGCACGCTGACACTTGTTGATGGCCCAGCATTGAAAGATGCAGCAATTTGTGGAAGGGCTGGACTTCTTTCACGTTGAAACATTCTCTTCAGTCGTCGTTTGTCCCGTTCTTACAGGATATTTTTCCAGCCGCAACGATGTCGGAGATCTGATGTTTTACCATATTCCTGATAATCATGGTATACTCGTGAAATGCTCGTACGAGAAAATCCCCACCTTATCTTTACCCCGGATATACTGCGTCCAATCGCCCGTGAGTCGACTACAATACCACGTTCAAACTCACTTAAATGTTGATAACCTACTATTGTAGCAGCAGCGGCCGATCTAAAAAAAAAGATGATTAAATGTGTGTGAAATTTTATGCGACTTAACTGCTAAGGTCATCAGTCCCTAAGCTTACACACTACTTAACCTAAGGACAAACACACACACCCATACCCGAGGGAGGACTCGAACCTTCGCCGGGACGAGCCGTACAGTCAATGACTGCAGCGCCTAAGACCGCTCGGCTAATCCCGTGCGGCCCAGTGACCGATCTGACAATTGTGCCTGACACTCGTTGCTTATATAGGTGTTTCCGAGTGCAGCGCCGTATTTTGTCTGCTTACATATCTGTATTTGAAAATGCATGCGTATACCAGTTTCTTTGGTGCTTCAGAGTAGATCAACAATAGAGACATTTAAAAGACGTAGAAATCTGGAATGAAGTAGAAAGAACTAGAGAATAACTTAGGAAAAGGTGAGAATGAACAGACTGACAAGAAAAATTATACAGCAGTTTGAAAAATTATAAGGTAAACCCATGTGGATTAGGAAAGTGTATGAATTCCTGAAGGAAATCAGCATAAACAAGCAATAAACGGAAGACAGTACGAATGTTTTGGAAAAACTTGGGAGGTGGTAACGTCTGCACCACAGAAGGCTTGAAAGACGAAGGGAATAAGACGTGCGTTAATTGAGATGGATTGGAGAAAACGTCAAGTTAACATGGCGTTGTCGTTGTATGGCCTGAAACAAAAGAAGAAGAAGAGAGACGAGTATTTTCACCGCCGAACAAAGACACTGTTGCGCGCGATGCCGTTTCTGGCCTGCTTGGTCAGCCGCCTGGTCCGGTCTGCCGCAGTCTGGAATTAGCGGAAGTTGAGCGAGACAGAGCTGGCTGCTGGGCCCGCGGCTGCGGCCCGCACGGCGGCGCACCGCTCCACTCCCTTTGAAGGCCCCCGTTTAATATGCCGCTCCCTCCTGCTGAGTAGCCGCCACCTGCTCTTGACAGCCGGACCGTTTCCCTCTCAGCGCCGCCCTATCGACCGGGCTCACCCGTGCCCCAACGAGCGTGTCATACCTCGTTCCGGCGGAAAAGGTTTTCATAGCCTTCCGGTAAAACTTCCGGGCCCAGAGGCCGCGCTCCATGCGTAAAACTAGTCGCAGGCCTTTCGTCCTCATCAGGGGGGCACATCATCAGAGATGAAACGCCGGCAACTGCACAGGAAGCACAAGCGAATCAGAACTCATAGGGAGATCATCACAAGCTGTTTAGAGGGTACAGTAATTTGCCATATATTTCAGCCTCATTCCACCGCGATAGGTAACACTTCGACTTATCACCAAGACATCGTTACATACACTACTGGCCATTAAAATTGATACACATAGAAGAAATGCAGATGATAAACGGGTATTCATTGGACAAATGTATTACACTAGAACTGACATGTGCTTACATTTCACGCAATTTGGGTGCATAGATCCTGAGAAATCAGTACCCAGAACCACCACCTCTGGCCGTAATAATGGCCTTGATACGCCTGGGCATGGAGTCAAACAGAGCTTGATGGCGTGTACAGGTACAGCTGCCCATGCAGCTTCAACACGATACCACAGTTCATCAAGAGTAGTGACTGGCGTATTGTGGCGAGCCAGTTGCTAGACCCCTTTTTTCAGACCACCGTTTTCAGTTGGTGAGAGATCTGGAGAAAGTGCTGGCCAGGGCAGCAGTCGAACATTTTCTGTATCCAGAAAGGCCCGTACAGGACCTGCAACATGCAGTCGTGCATTATCTTGCTGAAATGTAGGGTTTCGCAGGGATCGATGGAAGGGTAGAGCCACGGGTCGTAACACATCTGAAATGTAACGTCCGCTGTTCAATTGGCCGTCAATGCGAACAAGAGGTGAGCGAGACGTGTAACCAATGGCACCCCATACCATCACGCCGGGTGACACGTCACTATGCCGATGACGAATACACGCCTCCAATGTGCGTTCACAGCGATGTCGCCAAACACGAATCCGACCATCATGATGCTGTATACAGAACCTGGATTCATCCAACAAAAAAGACGTTTTGCCATTCGTGCACCCAGGTTCGTCGTTGACTACACCATCGCAGGCGCTCCTGTCTGTGATGCGCCGTCAAGGGTAACCGCAGCCATGGTCTCCGAGCTGATAGTCCATGCTGCTGCAAACGTCGTCGAACTGTTCGTGCAGATGGCTGTTGTCTTGCAAACGTCCCCAACTGTTGACTCAGGGATCGAGAAGTGGCTGCACGATCCGTTACAGCCATGCGGATAAGATGCCTGTCAACTCGACTGCTAGTGGTACAAGACCGTTGGGATCCAGCAAGTCGCTCCGTATTACCCTCCTGAACCCACCGATTCCATATTATGCTAAAAGTCATTGGATCTCGACCAACGCGAGCAGCAATGTCGCGATACGATAAACCGCAATCGCGATAGGCTACAATACGACCTTTGTCAAAGTCGGAAACGTGATGGTACGCATTTTTCCTCCTTACACGAGGCATCACAACAACGTTTCACGAGGCAACGCCGGTCAGCTGCTGTTTGTGTATGACAAATTGGTTGGAAACTTTCCTCAAGTCGGCACGTTGTAGGCGTCGCCACCGGCGCTAACCTTGTGTGAATTCTCTGAAAAGCTAATCATTTGCATGTCAGAGCCTCGACTTCCCGTCGGTTAAATTTCGCGTCTGTAGCACGTCATCTTCGTGGTCTAGCAATTTTAATGGCCAGTAGTGTAATAACAAATTGAAGAGACCCTGTATCACAGCTTGCAGTGCCTCTCTGGACTTCTTCAGTTGGTATGTAATGTATTCAAATTGACGATGACGGTACTAAGTCGGATCCAGCAATGATGCGATTGTGTGTTCTGAGGCCGAAGACTATGTGTACCTACACCGTGTCTAATTCGCCACGTAATACAGCATGCATAATTACAATAGTCAGCTAAATCCTACATCAGTCGCGACTACAAGTAATCGTTGTAATTCCTTCCTCCGTCGAGTATAAGCAGCCATATATCACTTGCCATTCCTTCGTTCTAAAGTATGAGGGTTATTGTACAGTGAGTGGCCAAATGTCACGCAAGACTATGTGACACAAGTTGGTTATCCACTGTTGGAGCCCAAGCGGTGCCTTTCCTTATTGTATGCAGCCGATGGAAACATTTGAAGATTTCTGATCGTCGTATTATTGGCGAAAGAGGAATAGGCAACTTTTGTTTTCTAAGTCTTGTCCAGATCGGACGTATGTGGCAACCCGCCTTTAATAGTACGTTATTTCATTATTTTATTCGCGAGTTGCAACCAATCGTCTATGATTAGATTAGATTAGATTAATACTTGTTCCATAGATTATGAATACGACACTTCGTAATGATGTGTAACGTGTCAGGTTAATAAAAGATGTCTGTACAAGATATTACATTACACAAAATATTGCATGACACTAATGTTTAAGTAGTTTTTTTTTCTCACTTAATTTATATCTAAAAATTCAGCCAATGAGTAGGAGTTGTCACCTAGAAATTCTTCTAATTTATTTTTAAATGTTGGTTGACTGTCTGTCAGGCTTTTGATGCTGTTTGGTAGGTGACCAAAGACTTTTGTGGCAGCATAATTTACCCCTTTCTGTGCCAAAGTCAGATTTAACCCTGCATAGTGAAGATCTCCTGGTGTTATAGCTATGCACACTGCTATTACGTTTGAACTGGGTTGGATTATTAACAACAAATTTCATAAGTGAATATATATACTGTGAGGTTACTGTGAGGATCCCTAGATCCTTAAATAGATGTCTGCAGGATGACCGTGGGTGGGCACCAGCAACTATTCTGATTACACGTTTTTGAGCAATGAATACTTTTCTATTCAAAGATGAATTAACCCAGAATATGATGCCATACGAAAGCAGTGAATGAAAGTAGGCATAGTAAGCTAATTTACTGAGATTCTTATCACCAAAATTTGCAATAACCCTAATAGGTTTCAGCAGACCATCAATGTGTTGCTTCCAGTTCAACCTCTCATCAATGGACACACCTAAAAATTTTGAAAATTTTACCTTAGCTACAGACTTCTGTTCAAAGTCTATATTTATTACTGGAGTTGTGCCATTTACTGTACGGAACTGTATATACTGTGTTTTATCAAAATTTAAAGAGAGTCCGTTTGCTGAGAACCACTTAATAATTTTGTGAAAAACATCATTTACAATTACATGACTTAGTTCTTGGTTTTTGGATGTTATTACTATACTTGTGTCATCAGCAAAAAGAACTAACTTTGCATCTTCATCAATGTGGAATTGTAAGTCATTAATGTATATCAAGAACAGTAAAGGACCTAAGACCGAACGATGTGGGATCCCATACTTGATAGCCCCCCAGTTTGAGGAATCATCTGTTGTTTTATCATTACATGAACCACTTATTTCAACTTTCTGCATTCTTCCAGTTAAGTATGAATTAAACCATTTGTGCACTGCCCCCCTCAAAACCATAATGATTTAGCTTATCTAAAAGAATTCCATGATATTCACAATCAAAGGCCTTTGAGAGATCACAAAAAGGACCAATGGGTGATGTCCGGTTATTCAGAGCATTTAATATTTGATCAATGAAAACGCATATAGCATTTTCTGTTGAAAAGCCTTTCTGAAAACCAAACTGACATTTTGTTAGTACTTTATTTTTACAAATATGGGAGGCTACTCTTGAATGCATTACTTTCTCAAAAATGTTTGATAGAGCTGTCAGAAGAGAGATCGGGCGATAGTTGTTGACATCCGACGTAACCCCCTTTTTATGCAAGGGTTTTACAATGGCATATTTCAGTCTATCGGGGAAAACACCCGGCTCCAAAGAGCTATTACATACGTGGCTGAGAATCCTACTTATCTGTGGGGAACAAGCTTTAAGTACCTTGCTGGAAATGCCATCAATTCCGTAAGAGATTTTACTTTTCAGTGAGTTTATTATTTTACTGATTTCAGAGGAAGAGGTTGGTGGAAATACAGTTGTTTCAAACTGCACAGGTATGGCCTCTTCTATTAGAAGCCTTGCCTCTTCTAGTGAAGATATAGATCCTATTTTCTCCATAACATTTAAAAAGTGATTATTGAAAATATTTTCAATTTCTGGTTGTTTGTTAGTACACTTGTCATTCAGTTTTATGGCACTAAAGTCTTCCTGTGCTCTTGGTTGCCCCGTTCCCCTTTCAATAATATTCCAAATTGCTTTAATTTTATTATCAGAGTTACTGACCTCAGACATGATACACATGCTTCTGAACTTTTTAATAACTTTTCTTAGTACCGCACAATAGTTTTTGTAATATTGAAAAATTTCGGGGTCAGTACTCCCTCTTGCTGTTAGATACAGTTCTCTTTTACGGTTGCAAGATATTCTTATTCCTTTAGTTAGCCAAGGTTTTTTATATGTTTTCTTGGAATTATGTTTAACTATTTTCTTGGGATGTTTTATTTTCTGTCTTTAGTCATTGTAAGATTGCTGGGTGACTTGACATGACTAAAGTTTACGTACTTTTAAGCAAAAAGTCGTCAGCTCGATACACCGTCGTCTTGGGGTTATTAAACGAGGTCCGATTTTAGTGAAAACACAGAGAGAAGAGACATAGTTAAAAATACATGAACGGACCTTTAACAAAAAAAGGCATTCTCAAGCGCCGATAGTGTGTATGAAACATATTTTATCAATATCTTAACTTAATTGATCTCTGTTTAATATTCATTACTACAATAAATTGTATGGTTTCGATCCAGAAACTAATGAGCCAAAAAATAATAATTAATTAAATTGGCTACTTCGTGTCTGGACCCATTGTTATATGTACTATATTGCTTTCCTTTTGTTACATGTTTATTGGAAACGACAAACGGGATGCAAGACCGGAATACATTGATGTAATACCAATACCAATACCAATACCAATACCAATAGCAATTACGGGATTATAAGGCCAAACCTGAAATTACCCTGTAAACGTGGATATAAGGTAAGGCACCACATCTTTACATCAGCAATCTTGCCAAAGCACTTTGCACTATCGTAGCTTGCTTGGCAGATCCATCACAGTTCTCCGTTTCCGTGGCAGTGTTTTTAAGCTACATCTTGGTTTCCAAAATTATTTTCGTTATTCATACAGTGCAACAATACAGTTTTATCAGTTCACAATATGGCCGACTTTAGTTCTGTGCGACGTAATATAGCGTGCAGCCATTAATGTTCAAAATTCCACCAGCACTTCCGACAATTAATTTTCTGTTCACACATTGTCACACAGCGAGACTAATTTTTACATTTATTCTCACTACCCACACGACTTCAAAATTTTATTGTGTTATACATTACTTCTGGCATGGTACTGATCAGGAAACAATTAGCGAAATGGAGAACCAGAGACTGCAAACACAGACACAATCCGACTCTGACATGCCACTAAGTACTGAAAGTGACGATAATGTTGACTCGAATACTAACGAGCGACATGTTATTGACTATTCTGGCGACGTAAATTTAGAAAATATACCGTCCACCAGTAAAACGCCTAAATGTTGTTCCGAAGCCATTTTGGTGTCTGACGTCATGTCTAACGACGTGGCGGGGGCAGAACATTTGCACATCACTAGTATTTCCAGAATGTTCGATGCTGTTATGAAACAAATGACACAGCATAATCAGGACATTGACGCACGTATCGACCAACAGATGACGTCTATACGCATCTCTCTGAAAACAGCTCATGACGAGATAAAAACACGACATGATGAAATTAAATCAGATTTAGCTGCACTTAAAACGTCAAATGACAGTTTGTGTAGCCGTGTTGAGGAGATAAACAACAGAGTGACTGGACAAGTGTCCAACCTCAACCCGAAATTTTCAGAGCTTTAGTTCCAACAAGAAAACATAAATAAAGATGTGAGAGATATCCAAGCACAAGTTATCAATCTCAATAAAACATACGAGTCTGAAGTTACTCAGATTAAATCGTATCCGGCAGTGCATCATGATATAAATGTCGAAAACAAGGTTGACACAATTGAATGAGTGTATCTCTGACCTGGAGAATGTGAATGATTACCGAATACTTGCAAGCTAAGGAAGATAAGCTATATCACCAGTATTATATCGACTTATGTAGAAATATGCCAACGTTGCAGAAATCTGATCCTCACAGGAAGGAACACACGACGAAAAGGTAAGGGAAGTCTGAGCGACGCGGACTGAGGAAGCAAAATTAGGAACAAAACTTGTGCGCGCACTGTCAAGAGGAAGCACGAATTTAAAGCTGGTATGTTAGTGCTTTTGCGTACTCACCATAAATCGTCTGCTCTTCAGCGGCGCAACGCGATGTAGCGTCTGCAGTACGACGGTCCTTATATCATTGTCAGCATTCCGCATCCTGGTGCATACCTGCTGCAGCGTCCTAAAACATACAGAATTATTGGACTGTGTGCTCACCGTGATCTTAGAGTATACCATGCTCAACAGTACACACATCTATGGGTCATACAGCTATCAAATACACGTACCTCAAAGTACTTCTTCAGAGAAGCTACGTAATATAAGAGTTTTGATTCAAATGGCTCTGAGCACTATGGGACTTAGCTTCTGAGGTGATCAGTCCCCTAGAACTTAGAACTACTTAAACCTAACTAACCTAAGGACATCACACACATCCATGCCCGAGGCAGGATTCGAACCTGCGACCGTAACGGTCGCGCGGTTCCAGACTGTAGCGCCTAGAACCGCTCGGCCACTCCGGCCGGCACTCTATAAGAGTTTTATTTCAGCTGTTCTTGTCAGCAGCAGAAGGAGAAAGGAGAGATTCGTCTTCGACGAATACTTACTGCAGCCACTTAAGATTTTAAAGGAATTTTTATATTGATTTTTATAGAGGTGAGAAGAAGATATATTTTCAGCCTACGACATTTACTGCCTGCACCGTCAGTCTTCGACTACCAACGACTGATTGACGTGAATACTTAATCATTCTACACCCTTACACTTTCACCTTGAAACTGATTGGGTACGCATCTCACACTGAACACACACACTTACGAGTAACTAAGGCAACGCTTACAATACACACTTCCGCTCGTGTCGCGAGTATTTTTTGTGTTTTATGTTAATTAATTGCTTTTGTTATTTGCTTATTTGTGGTTGTGCGCTTGGTCTTATTGCTGGTGTGGGCTGTCGTGTCTAATCCTCCTCTATTTCAGGTGGCATCATTTGCAAAGCAAAACATAGATCCAAACTTGTAATGACTGTAAATACTACAAATATTGTAAACTTATGTAAGGCTATATGAAAAATATTTCTATGTTACCAATCATACTTGCATGAAGGCAAGAGAAATATGTTTCTATGTTTATGGAAAGCCAATATGAAATATGTTTGTATGTATTTGTACCTACGTAAAAAATCCTATGTATTTATCCGTAATTAGGTAAAGCTAAATGATATATGCTCACTTGAAACTGGTGGATTCTCATTGCACAGCATAAGTTCGTGAGGGCATGGAAGCAGGACCGCGGATGTCACGATGTTGGCGTCGATCCTCGTTTATACCAGGTAAGAGTGTCCTTCATTTCCGAGAACATTTTGCTCCCTGAGGACCCGTCCAAAATTTCTCCACCTGTTGAGTGGTCTTCCTCGTTTTGGAACAAAGCGACCGTAGGTGCAGTAGGGAACCAGTTCTTGCTTATTCAGACTTGCAGCGATGCAGATATACAGAGATGCAGCGCTGTGAATCTCAATTTGAGATGCACTCAAAAGTGTCGGAGCACTTCAATATGACAGTTTCTTCACGTACTCAGTTTGTTAGGCGATATACAAATATTCGTGCACGAGTAGTTGCGACGCCGAACAAATGTGCTTTGACAAGTCTTTAGGCAAACAATTTGTAACACGATTCTACATTAACTGTTTGTAAACAAATTTCAGACATAAATAGGTCATCATGTCTATGTACATAGCAATATATCATGAATAGTCTTTTTCAATTATGCGGTTTAGCTCCATGAATATGTTGGCTATAACTGGAGCTAATAAGTTTCCTTTTTCGACACTATCCGTCTGGTTCAAATTTTATCCACCCTTCAGTGAATATGATGAGATCAGGACGCGTTTAAATAAATACATTATAGTGTCTTAAATAACTGGGAGAGGAGAAGTACAGTGTCTTTAGTGCATATGCGTGAGAATGATGAAATCATATAAGAGCTCTCCATCCTATCTTCTTCTCCAAGACGCAGGTATTTAATTCCGATGATGAATTCGATCGTATTCTCGATACAGTAAACTTTTCATTAATGACTTAAATTTTTGTATTTCTGTCTTTCCCTCAACGTTTGTGAACTTCTTTCGCCTGCCTATTCGTTTCTTCTGTTATCCACATTTTCTTGGCAGTTAGCTTCCTTGTACCCGTGTTTGTCAAATTTTCTTTATTTCCCTTTACAGAAACGCTCACTTCTTCTCAACTGCCTCCTGTGGTAGTCATGTCACAGTATTTACAGCCTTAGAGAACCTCAAATGCGTTGCATCATTCACGATTACTTCAGTATCCCAGTTCCTTCTAGACTGATTCTTCTCGACAACTGTCATACTACTCATTCTACTTTTCGCCAATACTAAATTGTGATCTCAGTCTATATCTGCGCCTACAATGGAAAATCTGAGGTCGGAACCTCTGTCTGAGCATGATGTAATCCAGCCACATTCTTGTCGTGTCTCCAGGTCTTTTCAAAGTATACCTCCTGCTCTTGTGATTGTTGAACAGTTATTATTAGTTGAAATTTATTGCGGAACTCAACCTGTCTTTTTCCTCTCTCATTCCAGATTAGAAACCCATATTAGCCCGTAAGCCTTTCTTCTACTCCATCCCCTGTGGCGGCATTACAGTCCTGCATGATTATTAGATTATCATTTCCCTCCACATACTGAGCTTCGCGTTCAATGGCGTCATATTCTTATTCTATCTCTCTATCTTTTCTTGCAACGTGGACGTTATTCCTTAATTATATTAGTTGGCGTTAATTTCCTCTCGATCCTGGTGAGAACAATCCTATCTCTGGAATTTTCACAGTAACTCACTGTCTGTCTTACTTTCAAATTCACATTGAGGCATAACGCGTTATACTTTTTTATGCTGTTGTTGATATTTCGCTACCAGAAATCCTTCTTCACATTCCTCTCACTAATCAGCACTGAATCAAGACTGATCCCTCCCATTTCCATTTTACGTATTTTCCAGCTGCCCTACCAAGGTCCAGACTTCTGGCATTCCACACTATAGCTCGGTAAATATGACCGTTTCTTTGGTACCAGTCTTTTTCTCCGTGATCAAGGTTGGTTTAGTTAGCGGGTGACTCGACTTGGGTTGGACAGCCACAACTCCGTTCAGCTACTGTCTGTCTCTGAGATTCTGGCCCATCAAAGACGTTTAAGTTCATGTACCATGCGATTAATAATAGCGTCTTGCGAGAGACCCATTGCATAGTATCTACTGAACGTAGTTTCCTTCGGAATATTCGCTAGGAAACTGGTTAAAATAGTCCTATATTCAGTGGCAACAGAGATTTCTGCCCGGTTTGTACCAACTGTAACCGAGAAATAGCGGCACTCGGGTTCGGTCATTGTCTGTGTGGATCTCTTTGCTAACGCTGTTCTTATGCAATGTTTCATGAACGCGCGTGATGCATCATTGCTCGAAGACACGTTTATGGACCAGCGAACCGGAGAACTATATTCACGGTGTGGTCATAGGCGCGTCCAAACACGGTAACTCGTTCCTGCCACCCAGTCACATCTGCACGTCGACCCATGTTACTGCACCGCTTCCATACACCTTCCATACCGCTTCACTGTCATGACTTGCTTCAGCGGTGTGGGGTCCCATGAGTACCAGGTACCAGTCCTAAAGCACTTGCGACTATCCAAGGGCACCCGCATTTGGTTTAAGGAAGTCACTAATTGTTTTTTTCCGGCAAGCTTATGTTATTTTATACCGATTACGAAATTAAGCAAGATACAAGTTGACTTAGACAAAATTTCTAGTTCGTGTGATGAATGGAGTCCAGTTCTAAACGTAGAAAAATGTAAGCTAATGAGTATGAGAAGGAAGAACAAACCTGTACTGTTCGGATACAGTATTACAAGTTTCCTGTTTCACGCAGTGAAGTCGTTCAGATATCTGGACGTAACGTTGCAAAGCGATATGAAATAGAACGGACATAGTAGGGAAGACGAATGGTCGACTTGGGTTTATTGGAAGAATTTTAGGAAAGAGTGGTTCACTTGTAAAGGAGACCGCGTATTGGACGCTGGTGCAACCAGTTCTTGAGTACTTGGAACAGTAACAAGTCGGATTGAAGGATTCAGAGAGGAGCTGCTACATTCGTTATCGATAGGTTTCAACAACACGTAAGTGTTACAGAGATGCTACGGGAACTCAAATGGGAATCCCTGGAGGGAAAGCTACGTTATTTTCGAGATACACAATTGAGAAAATTGAGTGGACCAGCACTTGAAATCGACTGCCAAACGATCTACTGCTACCAGCATACATTGCGCGTAAGGAGAACGAAGATAAGATACAAGAAAATAGGGCTCATACGGAGGCATATAGATACAAGTTTTCCCCTCGCTCTGTTTGCGAGTGGAACGGGAAAGGAAATGACTAGTAGTGGCACGGTGGCTTCCGGTGTATCTATGTAGATGTAGATGTAGACCAACTTGGATTGTAGAACTATTTCGAAGTGATAACAAATAATTATATAGTAAATAATAATATGTGTTTGTAATGTCGACACATATTTTAGCTAACACCACACACATGGAGTTGTAAGACAGATCTATATACTTAAAAAATCACCGCATCAGCAGATGGATCCCTAAAGCTACATTTGCATCTACGTGATTGTTATTCTTAATTAGGTGCCTGGCAGAGGGTTCCATGAACCACCTTCAAGCTCTCTACAGTTCCACTCTCGAACGGAGCGTGGGGAAAACGAGTACTAAAATTTTCCTGTGCGAGGCGTGATTTCTCTTATTTTATATTGATGATCATTTCTCTCTATGTAGGTGAGTGCCAACAGAATGTTTCCGTAATCGGACGAGAGAACTGTTGATTGAAATTTCATGAGAAGATCCCGTCACAACGAAGAAAGCCTTTGTTTTAATGATTGCCACTCTAATTCACGTATCATGTATGTGACACTATCTCCACTGCTTCGCGATAATACAAAACGAACTGCCCTTCTTTGAACTTTTTCGATGTCATCAATCAGTTCCATCTGATGCGGATCCCACACCGCACTGCAATACTCCAGTAAGAATAGGACGGACTAGCATGGTGTAAGCATTCTCTTTAGTAGACCTGTTGCACCTTCTAAGTGTTCTGCCTATGAATCGCAGTCTTTGGTTAGCTCTACCCACAACATTATCTATGTGATCGTTCCAACGTAGGGATTTGCAATTGCCATCCCTAACTATTTAGTTGAATTTACAACCTTCAGATTTGTGCGACTTTTCGCGTAATCGAAATTTACTGGATTTCTTTCAGTAGTCATGTGAATAACTTCACATTTTTCTTTATTCAGGGTCAATTTCCACTTTTCACACCATACCCATATCTTATCTAAGTCATTTTGCCATTAGTTTTGGTCGTCTATGACTTCACAAGGCGGTAAATGACAGCATCATCTATCTGCAAACAATCTAATACGGCTACTCAGATTGTCTCCTATGAGGGCCTATAACACTTCCTTGGGGAACGCCGGATATTATTTCTGTTTTACTCGATGACTTTCCGTCTATGACTACGAACTGTGGCCTTTCTGAGAGGAAATCACGAATCCAGTCGCATAACTGAGGCGATATTCCATAGGCACGCAGTTTAGTTAGAAGACGCTTGTGAGGAACGGTGTCGAAAGCCTTCTGGAAATCTAAAAATGTGGAATCAATTTGACATCCCCTGTCGATAGCACTCATTAGTTCATGATTATAAAGAACTTGTTGTTTTTCGCAAGAACGATATTTTCTGAATCCGTGCTTACTGCGTGTCAATAGATCGTTTTCTTCGAAGTACTTCATAATGTTCGCATACAGTATATGTTCCAAAACACTGCTGCAAATCGACGTTAGTGATATGAGCCTGTAATTCTACGGATTAGTCCTACTTCCCTTTTTGGGTATTGGTGTGACTTGAGCAATTTTTCAATCTTTAAGTAAGGATCTTTCTGCGAGCGAGCGGTTGTATATAATTGCTAAATTTGGAGCTACCGTATCAGCATAGTCTGATTGGAACCTGACTGGTATACAGTTTGGACCGGAAGCCTTGCTTTTATTAAGTCATTTAAGCTGCTTTGCGACACCGAGGATATCTGTTTCTATGTTTCTCATATTGGCACTTAGTCGTGATTGGAATTCATGAATATTTACTTCGTCTTCTTTGGTGAAAGAGTTTCGGAAAATTTTGTTTAATAACTCTGCCTTAGCGGCACTGTCATCAATGAGTTCACCGTTGTTATCGTGCAGTGAAGGTACAGATTGCGTCTTGCCACTGGTGTGCTTTATGTATGACCAGAATCTCTTTGGGTTTTCTCTCAGATTCAGAGGCAGAGTTTCGCGGCGGAAATTATTGAAAGCATCTCGCATTGAAGTACCCGCAATATTTCGAACTTCTGCAAAACTTTGCCAGTCTTGGGGATTTTGAGTTTTTTAAATTTGTCTTGCTTTTTTCGCTGCTTCTGCAACAGCGATCTGACCTGTTTTGTGTACCATGGGGGAACACTATCATTACTTATTAATTTATGTGGTATATAACTCTCAATTGCTGTCAATACCATCTCTTTGAAATCATTCCACAACTTTTCAACGCTTACATGATCATATCGGAAGGATTGCAGACTGTCTCTTAAAAAGGCGTTAAGAGCATTTTTATCAGCTTTTTTTAGATAGATATACATCGCGTTTCTTTTTGATGGTTGTAGGAGTTACGGTATTCAGCCTGGCACCTACTGCCTTGTGGTCGCTAATCCCTGTATTCGTCATGATACTCACTGTTTGACCAGGATTATTTGTTGCTAAAAGGTCAAGTATGCTTTCGCAACCATTTACGCTTCGAGTGGGTTCGTGAACCAATTTTTCAAAATAATGTTCTGAGAAAGCATTAAGTACAATTTCGAATGACGTTTTATGCCTGCCGCCGGCTTTAAACGTATAATTTCTCCAGCATATCGAGCGCAGATTAAAGTCACTACCGACTATAATTGTATGAGTTGAAATTAGACTCAAGTTGTCTTTGAACTGTTCAGCAACTATACCTTCTGAGTCTGTGGGGTCGGTAAAACGACTCAACTAATAGTTTAGTCCGATTGTCAAGTATAACCTCTATCCATACTATTTCGCAGGAACTATGTACTTCAATTTCACTGCAAGGCAAACTAGTTCTGGCAGCAATAAATACTCCACCACCAACTGTATTTAATCTATCTTTTCTGAACACTGTTAGATCGTCAGAAAAATTTTCAGCTCAACTTCTTTCCGGCTCCAGCCAGCTTTCTGTACCTATAACTATTTGAGCTTCAGTGGTAAGGGCTTGGAGCTCTGGTTCTTTTCCAACACATCTACGACAATTTACAACTAGAATACTGACCGTTTCTACAACTAACTTACTGTGTTTTACCTGTCCCTTTTTAGACGGACTCCCTTTCTGTGGTTCCCTGAGGCCCTCTAACCTAAAAAACCACCCAATCCCTTCCACACAATCCCCCCCCCCCCTACCCTTGTAGCCGCTTCCTGTGTATAGTGGGCTTCTGAAATATTAAGCGGAACCCGGAAACCCACTGTAACAACAACAACGCTGTACTATTGTACATATAATAATTTTTTCTTCTGATTTTCGATAAATTTGTGTAATCGATGTTCTGATTTCATTTCTTTTTTGTTTCATGCCATTGTGTTAAGAAAACTGTAAACAATTTTCAATGTGAATATTAATGTTTATGTCAAATGTCAAGCAATATTGTAACAGAATTGAAGTGTAACAAATGTTGAAACTGTTGTAAGATGTTAAAGTTGTAATTGTGCGTCTGGTCCATACGTAGACAATGTATTAGGATATGTAGAATGCAAAACCTCTGGTGAATATCCTGTCTGTAGGGAGCGGTAAAAGGTGGATGGCAGGCGAGCGCGGGAAAATGCACACGGGCGCTGCACGGCATAACGGGCTCAGCAGTAGTAGTCGGAGTTGGGCATTGGTCTGATCAACACGTTCTGGATCGAGGAGGCTCTCCTGGAAGACGTAGTTTCATTGAGCCTCGGATATGCCGTTCCGACGCCTATACAGCATGGCAAAATTCCATAGACACTAAATGGAAAAGTATTGCGACGCTATGAAGAAGCAAAGTGCCGATGCATCAAGAGCCATTGCTGTGATTGTATGTGTGCTCTGTGCCTCGCCATCTCGCCGCCCGCCAACCGCCGCATCGATAGCGAACAGGTTGAAACTTTTAGTACTGTATTCGTGTGGACCAGTGTTACTTTTGTTCAATACTGTTCAATAACAACTTAAATTTTACCAGAACTATCCTATCATTTAATTATCCTCACAACCAACTTAGACAGGGTCCTTTCCAAATGTTGTGCAATCCGAGTGCCCCGAATTAAAGAATTAAAGTTTATGTTAATAATAATTACCTGCAGACCTAGCTATGTTAGAATGATGTTTAAAGAACTTTTTTTGTTAATGTACCAATAGACGAATAACAAGGTCCGACAAAGTTGGAAGATAATTTTGATATTGATTTAGTAATGAAGCTTAATTATTTCGAGACAGATATAATGGTATTTAAATGAGCAGGAAATAAGACAAAAAGAGTAGTTAATCATATATTGGAAATCATGAGGGCATAATGATTTCAGTAATTAATTGTTTTAATACAGTGATCATAACAGTTTCAGGGTCCCCCCCCCCCTTTTTATTCATTTGAATTCTGAAGTGTTCTAAACTGATTTGACCAGCAAAGTCAAAGCCAAAATAGAAACCAAAATTTATCAGTGTTTTACCTTTATCAAAATTGACATTGTGTGTGTGTTTCGAAAGTACTATTTCTAGGGTAACCTATGCCCGATTTTAATCAGATCAATAGACAGTACGAAGTTTTGTAGTAAATATTACAGTGTAATGTTATGTATTTATGGTTTATCCATATTAGTACAGAAAGTGAAATTATCACATCAGTAGATTTTCTGGTTCTAAAATTTACCATATTATGCAGCGTTATTACGCGTGGTTTCGCATGAACGTACATAAACTTGTACAGGGAAGAAACTCAGTTTAGTGCCTAATTAGGCTGGCGACCGTATTATTAACAAATTGGTAGCATCTTCTGTGTTGTTTCCTGTCCGTCCTGACGTTGTGATGTTACAAAATAGAAGTGATGTTGCTATTCAATGGAAAGTTGGAAATTGAGATTTAACTAACTGTTTTATCAATCACAATTGGCGTAAGAATCATGGATTGACCATTGTCATAAAATATTGCATTATGAGATGTGAATAGTTTTTACTTGCGGTTTCGCGTGGCTTGAGGCAGTCACAACTAGCGTGCTATTGATTAAGAAGTTGCGTTATCGTCTTTCTAATTACTTCATGATCGTAGATACGATCATACCCGGTTGTGAAGTTATTGTTATGACAAAAAAATTTCCTAAGGGACCAGAAAGTTCTTAAGGGCGCAAAAACAACTGTAAGATCACACAAAAGGAAATTCAATATTAAAGCTGATGCAAGAAGACGATAAAACAGTTTTGTTTTTATCAATGTAACACGCACATTGGACTGCTGATCTTGGAGTCTGTAATATTAGCAAAATGCATAATTAAAATGAAAATAATACTGAGGAGATAATAGAAATGAGCACTGCTAAATGATTCAGTATTCCCAGAACAAATATTCATTATAACTAAAACATATATCGTACCTTAAGCTTAATACTACAATGACGGTAGATTTTTATGTCCATATCATGTCCATTGAGCGCTCTTTTATATAGCCATTGTCCTCTTGAGTCGCTCGTGCTTCGTCACGGTAAGTTACAACAGTTCTTCTTCCTACACTTCACTCAAAACTTAGACGGAACACGTTTTTATTTATTTAGTAAAAAAAAATTAGATCAGACTGCCACAGATCTGCGTCCGTCTTACTCGAGAAAAAACAGTAAAAGTCTCTTTAGCGCTCAAGGCTTCATTTGTTCTCCAGCGAACAAAATAGTGAAGGATCGCATATCCATCCGTACTTTTCTGTTTATATTGCCGCCCAAAGACGACGAATTACATTATCTAGAAAATTCCACCGTCGCCATGCGACGCCTTATTATATATTAATCATTCTTTATAAACAAGTATTTGCCTCCTGGCTGAATTTGCTGTTTTAATTAAGCCAAAAATAGCGAATATCACATTGCCTCCCATGAGGAGAGAGGGAATGCCGAAGGATTACCTCGATCCTCATGTCCTCATGAGATATTCGTGATTTTTGGTGTGACATTTACATAACGTTACTGGCGTACAAAGTACATAAATTGAAATCACATTTATAAACATATATCAGATATTTATCATTTTTCAAAATAAAGTTTTTCATTCTTTGTTCATCAGCCACTTCATTCCATAATACCAAGATTAACATTTATGTGCGTATTTAAGTTTGGTCCATATTTGCTAATAACAATAAGTGAACGTTCATTTCGCACTTCAGGGGATAGAATTCAGGAATTACTTTCTCTTGAGCTTAACAACTAATACATGAGTACAGTGAGTGCTTATTTTCACTGAACTAGAGTGGACAATGTTCGAGCATCTGTTGACTCCTTGTGGTTCAATTACAGTTTAATAACGTAGCACTACACTTCGTGATGCTTTCACTTTCTGTGTTAGCTGTCTACGGCGTTCATTATGCAGTACATCTGTCCTTTCCACTGTGGTGCCAGGAATTCAAGTGGCTTCCCGGGTTTTTATTTACAATATGAAACAGAAGAAGTGGAAAATTATTAGTATGACTTACAAGCTACTGGATACATTTGTTAAGGATCGGGACTGGTCTGGAGTTTAGGGTCTTCCTATAGTGCACATTCATTTTCTTTGTCCATCAAGAGACAGGATTATAATTCATTTTAGCAGTGTTCAGGAGTGCCGGTATTAATGGCTTTAAGGCCTGAGTAATCTAACAATCTACTTCTCACTCATCTTAACTTCAACTCAAGAAAATTGCTTAATTTACATATGAAAATGTAGTCACACAAGTGTACAAATGTCTTTCCTCCAGTATGTACGATTGAAGTCATGGCGGTTAGCAGTTTAAAGTTTGGATTGTTTCGTCACCCACACGTCAGCCACTCACAGCGGCTGCACAGTGTTGCGTGAGCTCCAATATTTAGTATCCGTTCGCGCTCAGGCTGTAACAGAGCTGCTGGTCGTCGATTGCTCCTTTTTTTTTTTTGTGAACTTCGTATCACACGAGTGCATCGATACAAACACCTCGCGCGCGTTTTCCATCGGAGGAGCCAGACACTGAAGCTGCCTCCATACTTCTCTGTCAACTGCCTCCCATGAGGCTCACAGGTAAGTGACGACGAATGTTTTAGCTGTCGCTGCACTTAGAACAACACTGAACTTTGCGTTGCACCTGTTGTCGTAGCCTTGACTTCTTTTTACACTTGCAGTACAACACTACCACTAATATACAGTGAACAGTTACTTTTATTATGCACGTCGCACTTTAGTGTGCATCTTCACACAGCATTCGTGCTTAGTTCCTTCGCCGATAGAGTTCATTTACAAAACAATCAATTTTGCACGTTTCCTCCACTGGTATAGAAAGACTTATATTCTACTATTTACAAAATATCACTTACGAGCTAATATTTACAATTAATGGTCACTCCTTTTGTTAAGTCCAGTGAACAACTGCTTTATGAATGGACTCTTTATATCTCAAGGTTTACTTTCACTAGTGAACCTAAAAATATTCTTTCAAACTTTCTTTTAAGTGCTCATCTCCTCATTATGAAAACTACAGGTTTCGCAACACTCGTTGCATTTATTCTTTAGTGCACCCAAGATCATTTTCTACTGCCACGCAGAATATCTACTACTTAACGAGTATGCATTTAACGCTGAATCTTTTTTTTATATATATTTGAGGGCAGACTGGATAACAATAGGTCTCCCTCTTCGCTTCATGTACTCAGCAATCGTTCTCTGTTTAAAAAAAATAGGGTAACGCGTGTCTACTATTTTTTTGCATGAATGGAATTACCGACAGTTCACTGGGTTTACGCAACCGGTCCATAACAAACATTACCAAAGCTAGCGAAGTTCATCACGCTACGTGTCTCATTTCTCATAAGCACTGCTTTGCTTCGAAGCACACGTGCCTTTTACAAGTCGACCCTTGGTCTGGGTTAATGAACCAGGATCAAAAGGAACGGGCACAAGGAAAATGGATTTCATAAGAGGAGTGTCTTAGAAGACATTTTTGCAATAAAATCTGCATGTAAATAAAATTATCTTAATAAACATAGGCACATGTATAAACTTCAACCTCCTTCCTTACAGCATGCTTTGCTACTTCTACGTCTTACTCAGGTTATAGTCAATATTAAGTTTAAATATCACTGCATTGCTTGTTCTTTAGATGAGCCTTCAATTAGGGTATTGAATGGTCGCTAGATTACACTACAGATCTTCTGAAGATCTTTACTTGGACTTATTTATGATACAGGTGGCTTGCTGTGTGGTTATTTAGTACCTCGATTCTACTGAAATCAATTCGTCAGCTAACATTCCTCATATACTCTTTACATTGGGCTCAGAGCACAGGGAAATAGTTTACTTTCATAGCAATTAGTGGCCTCGTGGAGTACTTACGCTACATTATTGATGCTTCATGGTTTGCCTCTATTTGTACTGTATTTCACCTAACTTAGTTTACTACAGCTTATTGTCTCCTTGCGTGAACACATGTGGGTTACCACTTGTTTTTCCATTTAACAGCACGCTTTAACTGAACTTTAAGCTATTTCTTCTACTCCTGTCCACTGTCTGGACTGTTTGAACATGTACCTTTTTTTTTAAGCAGGTAATTTGGGCTTTTACTACAGAACTTCAAGTACTTACATTACTAAAAATAAATCTATAAATATTCTTGTACCTTGAGAGAAGTGCTTATTTACGCATCCTCCTCCATTTCTCACCTTTACATATTTTATTTAGCTCCGGGCAATCACCTCGCAAGCACTTTTTTTCTTATTACTAACTTAAAATTAAATTGAAATTCTTGGTGCAACCTCAATTTCCTGCTTCAGCTTGTTGAAGAAATATCAGTTCATGTCCATCACTATAAACAATTTTTCCATACATAGCATTTAATACTTAAAGATGACATGTAGTAGCATTTACCATGTAGTCAGTGCGCTGTTCAACACAATACTTATCATTAACAGTTCACACAAGGAAATTTCCAGTAAGCAAGAGGTAAGAAACCAAAACATATTCTATCTGCAGTTGAGGCTGTGTCTGTAAACTAACTCTCTGTTTCAATGGACCAATCGCTCCCGATATGGAGCAACCCTGAATCGGCAATGATAAAACCTTTGAAACAGAAGACACCTGTCTGAAGAGACATGATGAAATCACATTGATGTTTGCTCCTGTATCAACAATGGCTGTGACCGGAATGTTGGTAATAGAAATCTTAATCGAAGCCTGGACCTGTTCATCATAAATGTCATTAATGTCTTGAGCTTCTAGGTCAGGTGCAAGGTCATCTCGTAAGTCGGTCTCATGGTCGTACCGTATCGCATTAACATACTCAGAATCAGAGTATTCGTTAGTACCCCCACTGGAACCGGCAGCGACCTCTAGGAGGCTGAAAGGCGCTGCCTCTAATTTTCCGCAGGATGTTTAACCTGTTTGTCATTCATGGCCTTAAGTGTTTGTTCCGTTTCATATTGGTGCTGGTTATGTGGTACAAATGCCGGTGTAAAGGGGTCAAATCCACTGGGTGCATTCACTTGTGAATAGAATACTTGAGAAGGCTGATGTCGCCCGATCTTTTGGTTGCCGGCAAAACCATTTCCTTGTGAAGGAAAGTTCGCATTTGGTGCCATTTGAAAATTGTTCCGCGGTCCTCTATCCTGTGAATAGTTGTTCTTATGTTGTGCTGGGTGGCCTCCGCCTTGCCCATGCCACTTGCTATATTTCGACCTATAACTTTGATTGTACACTGGCCCATTTGAAAAATTACCACTAGTTTGTGGAGAATTTCCATACTGCTCAGGCGCAGAATTAAAGGGTGGGTTTCCGTACTGATGTTGTACCTGGCGGTTGTAAATTGGGTGGTATCTCTGCTGATTACTGTAATTGGTTTTCTGCTTCCGTTTAAAGTTATTGCCGTTTGCTTTTTGATAACCGCTGGCAGGTTGGTAACAGCGGTCGCAGTAGCTCGCTCTCTCCTTGGGCTCATTGTTGTCCGCGTGCGATGCATTCTGCTGGCTGCCAGGGAAGAATTTGCCGCTGCCAACCTTGGAGCGCACATCCTCGCTAATTAAATCTAAGGAATCTAGCACAGAAAGGAATACATCCGTGTCTTCTTCGGACACATTTACTAATTTCTCTCTAATAGACACAGGGAGTTTGCTTTTGAGAATCATAATTACGTCCTTGGAAGAAATCGGAGAATCCCAGAATTTAATTTTTGCTAGATACTTCTCGAAGTATCGCCGGAGACTTCCATGCTTCTCATTGAAAATTTCCGCACCATACACCTCCTTCCTTAATCTTTGCTGTACCCCATTACTCCAAAATTTTGCCAAGAACATTTTCTCAAACTCTTCATAATTCCTACACGTGTCTACCATTTCCGTTCCCCATAATGCTGCATCACCAGAAATAAAGCCAGTGACGAACTGAATACGCTGTCTGTCTGTCCAGCTCCTGGGAAATATGCCGGAAAAATTCTTTAGGAACACGATGGGGTGTCTTTCTCGCTTCTGCGGATGAAAAACAGGAAAAGTGCGATGCTTAATGACACTTTCCTCTTGCATTAAACACACAATTGTGGGCGGATCATTTAGTTTCCCTACTCGGGACTCAACAGGACTGTTGTTTTGCATGTAATCAAGCGGTGAACGATAAGGAGTTGACTGACATTCGTCACCGTCTAAAGAGTTGTTCCCTATAGTTTGCGTATGTGTGTGCGGATTTTCTACCCAGTTTCTCAGCATTCTGACTTCGTCCACTACTTGCTGCTTCCACTCGGGAAGATCCCGTGTAAGTGTCCTCCGAATCTGTCCCAATTCAGAAACTACTGTGTCTCCCGACTTACCAGGAGCAGCTAAGATTTCATAAGTTACATCCTTGACAGTCTCCCTAAGCTCCTCCCTGACCTTCTTTTCGATAAAAATATCTTTACCCTTTATCCATTCACTGTAGTGTTCCGACAATGCCTCCGCGTGTGCTTTCACGGTGCTCTTAACCTGTTCTTCGATATTGATTGAGTCTATCTGCCTCGACAGATCCTCTACTACACCTTCAATGTCAGATACTGCATTTCTAACTGAGTTTATTTCTTTGGTAGCTGCCTGAATTTTTGTGTTTAATGTTCCAGATACTTCAGCTATTTCACTTTTCACCTGTTTCTGCATTTTCTGAATTTGATCACTGATCTTAGTTTGCACCTCACCCAAATGGGTATTTAATTCAGCCGTAATTTCTTTATGCAGATCTGTTTTGATTGTGCCCAGCTCTGTTTTTAATGATTCGCTTACAGCATCTAGTCGGGCGTTAACAGTCTCATTTTGTGTTTTTATAGTCTCATTTTGTTTTTTTATATTCTCATTTACTGCGTCAAACTGTTGTTTCAGCATTTCCATTAACGCACCGAGGTCATTTGTAGCTGCAGCGGGACGAGTTTGGACTTCAGGGTCACTTTCCCCTGTTACAGACATGGTTAGTTCAGTTTCCACACGGGAACCTACCGTTCGCGATCGTAAAGGGTATGGAATACTATTAACGTCTTCACTCCCGTCTCCTGTTGTCACCTGTCTCTGTTTACTATCT